>NW_026779721.1:507500-834284 GCF_030144855.1 Hypanus sabinus
GGAATCTAGGAATAATGGTGCATAGTTCCCTGAAGGTGGAATCTCATGTGGACAGGGTGGTGAAGAAAGCTTTTGGTATACTGGCCTTTATAAATCAGAGCATTGAGTACAGGATTTGGGATGCAATGTTAAAATTGTACAAGACATTGGTGAGGCCGAATTTGGAGTATTGTGTACAGTCACCGAATTATAGGAAAGATGTCAACAAAATAGAGAGAGTGCAGAGGAGATTTACTCGAATGTTACCTGGGTTTCAGCACCTAAGTGACAGAGAAAGGTTGAACAAGTTAGGTCTTTATTCTTTGTACAGAGGAGATTTACTCGAATGTTACCTGGGTTTCAGCACCTAAGTGACAGAGAAAGGTTGAACAAGTTAGGTCTTTATTCTTTGTACAGAGGAGATTTACTCGAATGTTACCTGGGTTTCAGCACCTAAGTTACAGGGAAAGGTTGAACAAGTTAGGTCTTTATTCTTTGGAGCGTAGAAGGTTGAGGTATTTAAAATTATGAGGGGGATAGAAAGAGTTGACGTGGATAGGCTTTTTCCATTGAGAGCAGGGGAGATTCAAACAAGAGGACATGAGTTGAGAGTTGGGAGCAAAAGTTTAAGGGTAACACGAGGGGGAATTTCTTTACTCAGAGAGTGGTAGCTGTGTGGAACGAGCTTCCAGTAGAAGTGGTAAAGGCGGGTTCGGTATTGTCACTTAAAGTAAAATTGGATAGGTATATGGACAGGAAAGGAATGGAGGGTTGTGGGCTGAGTGCGGGTCGGTGGGAGGAGGTGAGAGTAAGCGTTCGGCATGGACTAGAAGGGCCGAGATGGCCTGTTTCCGTGCTGTAATGGTTATATGGTTAACAACCAAAACATGGCGCGTTCCTTCAATCGAAGGCTAAAGTTCTGCCTCTTTCACCCCTCTCCGTCTCTCACCCTGTCCATGTCTCACCCTCTGTGTCTCTGCCCCGCCTCTGTTTTCCACCTTTCTCTCCCCTCCCTGTCCGACCTCTCTCATCTCTCTCCCCATTTGACTCTCATGTCTATCAACTGCCACCTCTCTACTTTATCCCCCTTCCCTACCCCCATCTCTCTCGCACCCACCCCCTCTTTTCCTCACCCATTGCCCCCCTTCTATTACTCCTGGTCTGGGTCTCCCCACCTCCGCCTACCCCAATACCCACTCTCACTCACGCCTCTCTCTTCCCCGGCCATCTCCACCCATGCACATCCTTCTCTTTCGCCCCTCTCTCTCTCACCTTTCCGTCTCTCACCCTGTCCATGTCTCACCCTCTGTGCCTCTGCCCCCCTCCTCTGTTTTCCACCTTTCTCTCCCCTCCCTGTCCGACCTCTCTCATCACTCTCCCCCTTCTGATTCTCATGCCTCTCCCTCTATCAACTGTCCTCTGCCACCTCTCTTCTTTCTCCCTCTTCCCTACCCCCATCTCTCTCCCACCCACCTTCACTCTTCCTCACCAATTGCCCACTGCTCTTCCTCCCGGTCTGGTTCTCCCCACCTCCGCCTACCCCAATACCCACTCACACTCTCCCCTCTCTCTTCCCCGGCCATCTCCACCCATGCCGCTTCCTCCCTGTCTCTCTCTGTCTCTCACCTCTCACTCCATTTTTCTCTCTCTCCCCCTCTCCTCTCCTCTCTTTCCGTCTGGCTCTCTCCCCCCTCCATGGTCCCTCCGCCAAACCCCGAATCTCGCAGAGGTTTGTCAGCGGGATCACGGTGATCTTGCTGGTCAACTGCCTGGTCTCGCTGGTGATGTCCGTCCTCACGGCCATCGCCAACTGCAGGGACCTCGAGTGCTGCGCCACACAGCCTCCGGTGGTGAGTGTGATCTTCCTGTGCACGGGGGTTGTGTGTGTGGGCGGCGAGGAATGGGGCATGGGAACAAGAGGTGGGGGAGGTGAACACCGTGTGGAGGGAGCAAGAGAGCGGGAGGGGTAGAGAGAGATGGAGGCAGAAAAGGAATAAGAGGGTGCGGAGAGGGGTGGAGAGAGGAGGATAGGGTGGGGAGGGGTTGAGAGAGGATAGGGGGAGAGAGGTGGAGGATAGGGTGGGGAGAGGGGTGGAGAGAGGAGGATAGGGTGGGGAGAGGGGTGGAGGGTAGGGTGGGGAGAGGAGGATAGGGTGGGAAGAGGGGTGGAGAGAGGATAGGGTGGGGAGAGGTGGAGAGAGGAGGATAGGGTGGGAAGAGGGGTGGAGAGAGGAGGATAGGGTGGATTAAGGATAGGGTGGGAGGGGGTGGAGATAGGGTGCGGAGAGGGGTGGAGGATAGGGTGGATTGAGGATAGGGTGTGAGGGGGTGGAGATAGGGTGCGGAGAGGGGTGGAGAGAGGAGGATAGGGTGAGGAGAGGGGTGGAGAGAGGAGGATAGTGTGGAGAGGGGAGGAGAGAGGAGGATAGGGTGGGGAAGGGGTGGAGAGAGGAGGATAGAGTGAATAGAGGATAGGGTGGGAGGGGGTGGAAGGGTGCGGAGAGGGGTGGAGAGAGGAGGATAGGGTGCGGAGAGGGGTGGAGAGAGGAGGATAGGATGGAGAGAGGGGTGGAGAGAGGAGGATAGGGTGGGGAGAGAGGAGGATAGGGTGGGGAGTGGTGGAGAGAGGAGGGTAGCATGGGGAGAGGGGTGGAGAGAGGATAGGGTGGAGAGAGGGGTGGAGAGAGGAGGAGAGGGTGGGGAGGGGGTGGAGAGGATAGTGTGGGGGAGGGGTGGAGAGAGGATAGGGTGGGGAGAGGGGTGGAGAGAGGAGGATAGAGTGGGAAGAGGGGTGGGGAGAGGAGGATAGGGTGGGGAGGGGGTGGAGAGAGGAGGATAGGGTGGGAATAGGGGTGGAGAGAGGAGGGTAGGGTGGGGAGAGGAGGATAGGGTGGGAAGAGGGGTGGAGAGAGGAGGGTAGGGTGGGAATAGGGGTGGAGAGAGGAGGGTAGGGTGGGGAGAGGAGGATAGGGTGGGAAGAGGGGTGGAGAGAGGAGGGTAGGGTGGGGAGAGGAGGATAGGGTGGGGAGGGGGTGGAGAGAGGAGGATAGGGTGGGAATAGGGGTGGAGAGAGGAGGGTAGGGTGGGGAGAGGAGGATAGGGTGGGAAGAGGGGTGGAGAGAGGAGTATAGGGTGGGGAGAGGGGTGGAGAGAGGAGGATAGGGTGGGAAGAGGGGAGGAGAGAGGAGTATAGGGTGGGGAGAGGATAGGGTGGGGAGAGGGGTGGAGAGATGAGGATAGGGTGGGGAGGAGAGAGGAGGATAGGGTGGAGAGAGGATGGGGTGGGGAGAGGAGGATAGGGTGGAGAGAGGAGGATAGGGTGGAGAGAGGAGGATAGGGTGGAGGGGGTGGAGAGAGGATAGGGTGGGGAGAGGGGAGGAGAGAGGAAGATAGGATGGGGAGGGGAGGATAGGGTGGGGAGAGCGGTAGAGAGAGGAGGATAGGTGGGGAGAGAGAGCTGGGGAAGAGATGGAGAGAGCAGAGGGGACAGAGTGGACTGAGAGAGGCTGAGGGAGTGGGTCTCATCTCTCCTCACCTTCTTTCTCCCCTCCCCTCCTCAATCTGACCCCCTCCCTCTCCCCCACCCTGCAGAAAATGGTGGTGATCCACGCCAACCATCCCGCACCGCCAGTCCTCGCCTCCATTTTCTCCGGCAAGCCGGCGCCCACTCCTGCCTTTGATGGGCTCCAGTGACGACACGTCCCCCTACTCCACCGGACAGACTGAACGATTCGGGCCGAGCGATCTGAGGCTCAGCCCGAAAGAAAAGTCAAAGCAGGACTTTCAAGACTGAGGAGGGGAGAGGAGGGTAACGGTGCTGGCCTCTTCCCGGAGTCACATTCCTCCCCCCGTGGGAACCCCCCAGTTCTTGCTCCCCTGTTACGAGCCGCCCTGTCCCACCCTCGGCTCCCGTCTCCCCTGAAACACTCCGTTCTCTGTCCCCTCTATCACCGCCCATCCCACCCTGGCTGGCGGCCATTTTGTGATGGTTACCATTGACAACCGCTCTCCCCGCATCATAGAATGGGGCAAACCCTTTTCCTCACCTTCCACTCACTTCCCTCCCTGTTTATTCAATCTCAACTCCTCATCCCTCCTCTCCTTCCCCTCGGTGCCCGATCTCCTGACTCTCCATTTAACCTTCTGCCGACAGCCATTGTGTGACAGTGTCAGACCCTCCCTCCCACTTCCTCACATTCACCATCTTGTCACCCTCCTTCCCATCCCATCACTCGCAAAACCCTTCCCTCCCTCCCCTCGCTCTCCTCCCCCCGCCATCTCGATGCTCTGCATCGTACGCTGGTTGGTGCTGCCATTTTGCGATGCCAGTCTTCACCTCTCCTCATCGCCCTCTTTCTCTCTCTCTGTTACCCAGTGAGACACTTCCCTACTCACCCCGTCACTCCTGACACCCTTTACCCTCTCTGGCCCCTTGCCCTATCTCCCGTCATCCACCACATCCTGAGTGGTGAACATTTTCTGATGGGAAATTCTGCTCCCTCATCCACTCCCTTCCCTCCGTCGTTGAATGAGTCGCTCCCTCTCTCCCTCTGTTTGGACACTCAACTCTCCGTCTCATCAGCCCTGGCCGCGTCCCCGACCCCCCTCCCCGCTCCCCCTTGTCTCCGAACACGCCCCCTTTCTTGCAGTTCGTCTTATTTGTGAAGGCAATGGTCACCACCCATTGATCCTCCACTATTGAAAACGTCACTCCCCACCCTGTCCAATCAGACCACTCCCCCGCGCCCCCTTGTCTCCGAACACGCCCCCTTTCTTGCAGTTCGTCTTATTTGTGAAGGAAATGGTCACCACCCATTGATCCTCCACTATTGAAAACGTCACTCACCCACACTGTCCAATCAGACCACTCCCTCCCGTCCCATTACATCCTCTCCCTCCCCGTCCCATCAGTCCCGCTCCCTTCCTGTCGTTTCACTCCTCCTCACCCCGTCTCTATCTTCTCCATGTCGGCCTCCAGTTTGTGACAGGAACTTCTGCCCCTTCCCTTTCCGTCCCCTTTTCAGTCAGTGTCTTCGCCACGCTCACGGTTTCATCAGTCCACTCCTCGTCCCGTCACTCCTCTTCCACCCAAACCCCTCACCCCTCCTCCCCAAAACCCTCATGCATATGTGTATGTGTGAATATCTCAGATATATACATTAGATTATTCAACGACAAAATTATTGGACTTAAAACATATGTACAACGCCCAAGACAATATAAAACACAAATTAAAATACTGTTATTACAATCAATAACACACTCGATCCCGGGATTGTATCCATGGGCACCGAATATTCCTTCGCCATATATTCTGTGTGTCACAGTGGCCATTGTAACTCAGAGTCCCACTCCCTCCCCAGCGGCCATTTCAAGTGAAGCGTCGGACATCCCACCTCTCCCGGAAGTTCCGGGTCAAAAATAGGGGTCAAAAATAATGACAGTGTTGCTCGATGCACTGTTTGCAACAGACTTTTCTGTTGCTCATGGTGGATTAAATCACTGATGAGTGTAACAGTTGTCATTCATTCAATAGCACAGCTAACGCTATTTAAACTAGCTGGCTGGCCGCTAAGGAGCTACTCTATTGCATACATCCCACCTCTCCCGGGAGTTCCGGGAGTCTCCCGCAAATTGATGGTGCCTGCTTCCCTGAAATGAGATTTTGCAGGGTGGGATTAATTGAGTGATGGAATGGTGCAGACGGAGCTTCACTGTGTGTTTTGCATTGCAAGTGTGTGTTGGGAGGGTGTGGAGGGAGATTCACTCTGTGCCTGAGACCAGGAGTGTGTTTGATGGGACGGTATGGAGGGAGATCCACTCTGTGTATGACCCCACAAGTGTGTGATGGGACGGTGTGGAGGTAGATTCACTGTGTGTGTGACCACAGGAGTGTGTGATGGGACGGTGTGGAAGGAGATCCACCCTGCGTCTGACCCGGGTGTGTGTGATGTGACAGTGTGGAGGGAGATTCAATCCGTGTCTGAACCCGGGAGTGTGTGCTGGGACGGTGTGGAGGGCGATTCACTCTGTGTCTGACCCCGGGTGTGTGTGATGGGATGGTTTTGAGGGAGATTCACTGTGTCTGACCCCGGGAGTGTGTGATGTGATGGTGTGGAGGAAGCTTCATTCTGTGTCTGACCCTGAGAGTGTATAATGGCATGCGGTGGAGGGAGCTTCACTCCGTGTGTAATGTCGGTATTCCATCCCCTATCCGTCTCGTACTCGGGGCCTCAGTGGTTTACAATATACTTTAATGATTTAGATGAAGGGATTAAAAGTAACATTAGCAAATTTGCTGATGACACAAAGCTGGGTGGCAGTGTGAATTGTCAGCAGGATGTTATGAGAATGCAGGTTGGGTGAGTAGGCAAATGTATGGCAGATGCAGTTTATTATGGATAAATGTGAGGTTATTCAATTTGGTGGCAAGAACAGGAAGGCAGATTACTATCTAAATGGAGTCAAGTTAGGAAAAGGGGAAGTACAAAGAGATCTAGGTGTTCTTGTACATCAGTCCGTGAAAGCGAGCATGCAGGTACAGCAGGCAGTAAAGAAAGCTAATGGCATGCTCGCTTTTATAACAAGAGGAATTGAGTATAGGAGTAAAGAGGTCCTTCTGCAGCTGTACAGGGCCTGGTGAGACCCCACCAGGAATATTGTGTGCAGTTTTGGTCTCCAAATTTGAGGAAGGACATTCTTGCTATTGAGCGTACGTTCACAAGGTTAATTCCCGGAATGGTGAAACTGTCATATGTTGAAAGATTGGAGTGACTGGGCTTGTATACTCTGGAATTTAGAAGAATAAGAGGGGATCTGATTGAAACAGATAAGATTATTAAGGGATTGGACACACTGGAGGCAGGAAGCATGTTCCCGCTGATGGGTGAGTCCAGAACTAGAGGCCACAGTTTAAGAATAAGGGGTAGACCATTTAGAACAGAGATGCGGACAAACTTTTTCACCCAGAGTGTGGTGGATTTGTGGAATGCTCTACCCGGACTCTGCCAGTCCGAGCTCTCTCAGCCTGGAGCTGAGACGCTACTGTGTCAGTGTGAGGAGCTCCGACCCACTGTTGCAGTGCACAGGGTGCGGGGGGCAGCAGAAACCTCAAATAAAACTCGAGTCCGGCACCAGGACAGGAAGTTACAGGTTTATTTATTTCATCATGACAAATGTAAATGAAACAATGTGTGAGCTGCTGACGTGCGGGAATAAATAAGCTGCTCCCGACTCACTCACAGTCACACACAATTAACTGACCGGCGACAAGGAGTGACCGGTTGAATAATCAGTCCCGTTTCTCATCGTCACTCTGCATCGGGGAACCGATGATTATAAAATCACACTTCAGGGCCGTGTCCAGGATCGCTGCAGATCCAGGGTCACTGCCGAGGGATTTGTCCATTTAACCTCATTATATCGGCCAGGCTGCCGAATGCACCGTCCTCAGCAAAGGGGGCAAAAGGATTCTCTCCCGGGATCACCCCGGGACACCGGTGTCCCAGACTGAGCCCCGGACCCCCGGGCTCTTCCTGTCCGGGTAATTCCCCGGGGAGTCACGTCGGGAGTCTCGTAACGCACTTCCGGCGGAAGCTGTCCCGCCGGACAACAGGCGGAAACACGTTACTGCGGGACCGCTCCGAGCGACGCACACAGCGCGAGGCCCGAGCCGGGTCCGTTAAAACCGTTGGGAATCAGCCCCGGCGCGCGGCCGTTAAAGGTAAGGGCGGGAGTTAAAGGGGAGGGCGGGGAGTCGGCCAAATGTCCCCATCCCGCGGGCGGGGATGTTCACACATTCAGATGTTCACAGGATCCACCATCAGTCCGGGTCTGGGTTCCAGGTAAGATCAAGGTTAAAGGCCAAATGTTCACAGATCCACTCTCAGTCCGGGTCTGGGTTCCTGTAGAGATCTCAGTTCCTTCATCCCGGTCTCACTGAACCGATTCCCCACATTCAGATGTTCACAGATCCACCATCAGTCCGTGTCTGGGTTCCTGTAGAGATCTCAGTTCCTTCATCCCGGTCTCACTGAACCGATTCCCCACATTCAGATGTTCACAGATCCACTCTCAGTCCGGGTCTGGGTTCCTGTAGAGATCTCAGTTCCTTCATCCCGGTCTCACTGAACCGATTCCCCACATTCAGATGTTCACAGATCCACCATCAGTCCGGGTCTGGGTTCCTGTAGAGATCTCAGTTCCTTCATCCCGGTCTCACTGAACCGATTCACCACATTCAGATGTTCAGATCCACACTCTCAGTCCGGGTCTGGGTTCCTGTAGAGATCTCAGTTCCTTCTTCCCGATCTCACTGAACCGATTCACCACATTCAGATGTTCACAGATCCACTCTCAGTCCGGGTCTGGGTTCCTGTAGAGATCTCAGTTCCTTCATCCCCGTCTCACTGAACCGATTCACCACATTCAGATGTTCACAGATCCACTCTCAGTCCGGGTCTGGGTTCCTGTAGAGATCTCAGTTCCTTCTCCCCGGTCTCACTGAACCGATTCACCACATTCAGATGTTCACAGATCCACTCTCAGTCCGGGTCTGGGTTCCTGTAGAGATCTCAGTTCCTTCATCCCGGTCTCACTGAACCGATTCCCCACATTCAGATGTTCACAGATCCACCATCAGTCCGGGTCTGGGTTCCTGCAGAGATCTCAGTTCCTTCATCCCGGTCTCACTGAACCGATTCTCCACATTCAGATGTTCACAGATCCACCATCAGTCCGGGTCTGGGTTCCTGTAGAGATCTCAGTTCCTTCATCCCGGTCTCACTGAACCGATTCACCACATTCAGATGTTCACAGATCCACCATCAGTCCGGGTCTGGGTTCCTGTAGAGATCTCAGTTCCTTCCCCCCGGTCTCACTGAACCGATTCCCCACATTCAGATGTTCACAGATCCACCATCAGTCCGGGTCTGGGTTCCTGTAGAGATCTCAGTTCCTTCATCCCGGTCTCACTGAACCGATTCCCCACATTCGGATGTTCACAGATCCACCATCAGTCCGGGTCTGGGTTCCTGTAGAGATCTCAGTTCCTTCATCCCGGTCTCACTGAACCGATTCCCCACATTCGGATGTTCACAGATCCACCATCAGTCCGGGTCTGGGTTCCTGTAGAGATCTCAGTTCCTTCATCCCGGTCTCACTGAACCGATTCACCACATTCAGATGTTCACAGATCCACTCTCAGTCCGGGTCTGGGTTCCTGTAGAGATCTCAGTTCCTTCATCCCGGTCTCACTGAACCGATTCATCACATTCAGATGTTCACAGATCCACTCTCAGTCCGGGTCTGGGTTCCTGTAGAGATCTCAGTTCCTTCCTCCCGGTCTCACTGAACCGATTCCCCTCATTCAGATGTTCACAGATCCACCATCAGTCCGGGTCTGGGTTCCTGTAGAGATCTCAGTTCCTTCATCCCGGTCTCACTGAACCGATTCACCACATTCAGATGTTCACAGATCCACTCTCAGTCCGGGTCTGGGTTCCTGTAGAGATCTCAGTTCCTTCATCCCGGTCTCACTGAACCGATTCACCACATTCAGATGTTCACAGATCCACTCTCAGTCCGGGTCTGGGTTCCTGTAGAGATCTCAGTTCCTTCATCCCGGTCTCACTGAACCGATTCACCACATTCAGATGTTCACAGATCCACCATCAGTCCGGGTCTGGGTTCCTGTAGAGATCTCAGTTCCTTCATCCCGGTCTCACTGAAACGATTCACCACATTCAGATGTTCACAGATCCACCATCAGTCCGGGTCTGGGTTCCTGTAGAGATCTCAGTTCCTTCATCCCGGTCTCACTGAACCGATTCACCACATTCAGATGTTCACAGATCCACCATCAGTCCGGGTCTGGGTTCCTGTAGAGATCTCAGTTCCTTCATCCCGGTCTCACTGAACCGATTCACCACATTCAGATGTTCACAGATCCACTCTCAGTCCGGGTCTGGGTTCCTGTAGAGATCTCAGTTCCTTCATCCCGGTCTCACTGAACCGATTCCCCACATTCAGATGTTCACAGATCCACCATCAGTCCGGGTCTGGGTTCCTGTAGAGATCTCAGTTCCTTCATCCCGGTCTCACTGAACCGATTCCCCACATTCAGATGTTCACAGATCCACTCTCAGTCCGGGTCTGGGTTCCTGTAGAGATCTCAGTTCCTTCATCCCGGTCTCACTGAACCGATTCACCACATTCAGATGTTCACAGATCCACTCTCAGTCCGGGTCTGGGTTCCTGTAGAGATCTCAGTTCCTTCATCCCGGTCTCACTGAACCGATTCACCACATTCAGATGTTCACAGATCCACCATCAGTCCGGGTCTGGGTTCCTGTAGAGATCTCAGTTCCTTCATCCCGGTCTCACTGAACCGATTCCCCACATTCAGATGTTCACAGATCCACTCTCAGTTCGGGTCTGGGTTCCTGTAGAGATCTCAGTTCCTTCATCCCGGTCTCACTGAACCGATTCCCCACATTCAGATGTTCACAGATCCCCTCTCAGTCCGGGTCTGGGTTCCTGTAGAGATCTCAGTTCCTTCATCCCGGTCTCACTGAACCGATTCACCACATTCAGATGTTCACAGATCCACTCTCAGTCCGGGTCTGGGTTCCTGTAGAGATCTCAGTTCCTTCATCCCGGTCTCACTGAACCGATTCCCCACATTCAGATGTTCACAGATCCACTCTCAGTCCGGGTCTGGGTTCCTGTAGAGATCTCAGTTCCTTCATCCCGGTCTCACTGAACTGATTCCCCCGCAGCCTGAAACAGATGGGAGAATAAAGATGAAATAAACAGATCACACAACAGTGTCAGTAACAGGGGACCGGGGTTAATGTTTCAACAACACTCACAGACAAATATCACCAGAAAACCCGCGGATCCGCTGATATTTTATCACATTGAACATTAACACAAACACTCACAGGATCAGCTTCAGACTCGGGAGGGTCAGTATGAGGCGGCGGAGAGCGGGGACAGATCCGTCTGTCAGAGAGTTTAATCTCAGGTCCAGATCCGTCAGTGATGGGTTTGTACTGAGAGCGGAGACGAGATCCTCGACACCAGAATCTGTGAGACCGACATCGATCAGCCTGGAGATTAGAGAGATTGAGGGTGAAGGACACAGAGAGACAGGAGACGGTACAAATCCCCAGTGTTTATCAGTAACACAATTACTGATCACATTAATGTTCAGTGTCAGACACCCAGTGACTGTAAACACAATCTCCCACAGCCTGGAGATGAGAGAGAGTGAGGGTGAAGGACACAGAGTGACAGGAGACGGTACAAATCCCCAGTGTTTATCAGTAACACAATTACTGATCACATTAATGTTCAGTGTCAGACATCCAGTGACTGTAAACACAATCTCCCACAGTCTGGAGATGAGAGAGAGTGAGGGTGAAGGACACAGAGAGACAGGAGACGGTACAAATCCCCAGTGTTTATCAGTAACACAATTACTGATCACATTAATGTTCAGTGTCAGACACCCAGTGACTGTAAACACAATCTCCCACAGTCTGGTACTTACCCCAGTCTCTGTATTTTACACTCCGGGTTCCTCAGAGCCGCAGACACCAGTTTCACTCCTGAATCTCCCAGTTTATTACCACTCAGGCTCAGCTCCGTCAGTGATGGGTTTGTACTGAGAGTGGAGGCGAGATCCTCGGCACCAGAATCTGTGAGACCGACATTCATCAGCCTGGAGATGAGAGAGAGTGAGGGTGAAGGACACAGAGAGACAGGAGACGGTACAAATCCCCAGAGTTTATCAGTAACACAATTACTGATCACATTAATGTTCAGTGTCAGACACCCAGTGACTGTAAACACAATCTCCCACAGTCTGGTACTTACCACAGTTTCTGTATTTTACACTCCGGGTTCCTCAGAGCCGCAGACACCAGTTTCACTCCTGAATCTCCAGTTTATTATCACCCAGGTTCAGCTCCATTAGTGATGAGTTTGTACTGAGAGCGGGAGACAAGATCCTCGGCACCAGAATCTGTGAGACCGACATTGTACAGCCTGGAGATGAGAGAGAGTGAGGGTGAAGGACACAGAGAGACAGGAGACGGTACAAATCCCCAGTGTTTATCAGTAACACAATTACTGATCACATTAATGTTCAGTGTCAGACACCCAGTGACTGTAAACACAATCTCCCCACAGCCTGGAGATGAGAGAGGAGTGAGGGTGAAGGATACAGAGAGACAGGAGACGGTACAAATCCCCAGGTGTTTATCAGTAACACAATTACTGATATTTCCTTCAGCACGACTGGGCAGGTCGGCCAGTGGGAACAGCGAGAAGAGTTTAAAAGGAAGACAGATTTACAGAGCGAGCGTCAGAGGAGCGGGAGACAGAGTAGGAAGGCTTTGGCTCAACGGGGCTTCGGCGATAAAGGGTCGAGGCGAGGTAGGTTATCTGTTTACAATACTGACAGAGAGTATGGTGTGAGGCTGGTTTTCTGTGCTCGGTGTCAGATGTGGGGATCCTGGAGACTCCCAGCCTCCCGGACGGCAACATCTGCACCCGGTGTGTCGAGCTGCAGCTCCTTAGGGACCGAGTTAGGGAACTGGAGATGCAGCTCGATGACCTCTCGTCTGGTCAGGGAGAGCGAGGAGGTGATAGAGAGGAGTTACAGGCAGGTGGTCACACCGGGGCCACGGGAGACCGAGGAACTGGGTCACAGTCAGGAGAGGGAAGGGCAAGAAGCAGGTACTAGTGAATACCCCAGTGGCTGTTCCCTTGACAATAAGTACTCCGGTTCGAGTACTGCTGGAGAGGGGAGCAACAACAGCTGCACCTCTGGCACAGTCTGGCCCTGTGGCTCAGGAGGGTGGGGAAAGGAAGAGGATGGCAGCAGAGATAGGGGACTATAGTTAGGGGGTCAGACAGACGATTCTGTGGACGCAGTAAAGAAACTCGGATGGTAGTTTGCCTCCCAGTTTCCAGGGCCAGGATGTTCCTGATCACGTCCAAGATATCCTGCAGTGGGAGGGAGAACAACTGGAGGTCGTGGTACATATTGGTACCAGTGACATTGGTAGGAAAAGGGAAGAGGTCCTGAAAACAGACTACAGGGAGTTCGGAAGTAAATTGAGAAGCAGGACCTCAAAGGTAGTGATCTCGGAATTACTGTCTGTCCCACGTGACAGTGAGAATAAGATTAGGATGAGGTGGAGGATAAACGTGTGGCTGAGGGATTGGAGCAGGAGGCAGGGATTCAGATTTCTGGATCATTGGGACCTCTTTTGGAGCAGGTGTGACCTGCACAAAAATGACGGGTTGCACTTGAATCCCGTATATTAATATACGGACAGCAAGGTTTGCTAAGGCTGCTGGGGAGAGTATAAACTAGAATTGCTGGGAGGAGGGAACCAAATTGATGTGACGGAGGAGAGGAAGGTCGGCTCACAAATAGAGAGAATTTGGAGACAGTGTGAAAGGGAGGATACGCAGGTGATAGAGAAGGGAGACACTCAGTCCGATGGTTTGAGATGTGTCTATTTTAATGCAAGGAGTATGATGAATAAAATAAATGATTGACTGTGTCTGAGTGAGTCTCTGTGTGTGGAAGTTAGGAACAGGAAGGAGTCAATAACTCTACTGGGTGTATTGTATAGACCACCCAACAGTAACAGGAACATCGAGGAGCAGATAGGGAGACCGATTCTGGAAAGGAGTAACAATAACAGGGTTGTTGAAGTGGAAGATTTTAATTTCCCAACTATTGATTAGCATCTCCCTAGAGTGAGGGGTGTCGATGGGGTGGAGTTTGTGAAGTGTGTTCAGGAAGGTTTCTTGAAGCAATATCTACATAAGCCTACAAGAGGAGAGGCTGTACTTGATCTGGTTTTGGGAAACAAACCTGGTCAGGTGTCAGATCTCTCAGTGGGACAGCATTTTGGAGATAGTGATCGCAATTCTATCTCTTTTACCATAGCATCTTGGAGGAAGGGGGATGGGGAAGAGAGATCCCACAGCAGGAAGGGGATGGGGAAGAGAGATCCCACAGGAGGAAGGGGGATGGGGAAGAGAGATCCCACCGGAGGAAGGGGGACGGGGGGGAGAGATCCCACAGGAGGAAGGGGGACGGGGAAGAGAGATCCCACAGGAGGAAGGGGGACGGGGGGGAGAGATCCCACAGGAGGAAGGGGGACGGGGAGGAGAGATCCCACAGCAGGAAGGGGGACGGGGAGGAGAGATCCCACAGGAGGAAGGGGAACGGGGAGGGGATCCCACAGGAGGAAGGGGGACGGGGAGGGGAGATCCCACAGGAGGAAGGGGGACGGGGAGGAGAGATCCCACAGGAGGAAGGGGGACGGGGATGAGACACCTCACAGGAGGAAGGGGGACGGGGAGGGGAGATCCCACAGGAGGAAGGGTGACGGGGAGGGGAGATCCCACAGGAGGGTGACGGGGAGGGGAGATCCCACAGGCGGGTGACGGGGAGGGGAGATCCCACAGGAGGAAGGGGGACGGGGGAGGGGAGATCCTACAGGAGGAAGGGGGTCGGGGAGGAGAGACCCCACAGGAGGAAGGGGGACGGGGAGGAGAGATCCCTCAGGAGGAAGGGGGACGGGGAGGAGAGACCCCACTGGAGGAAGGGGGATGGGGAAGAGAGATCCCACAGGAGGAAGGGGATGGGGAAGAGAGATCCCACAGCAGGAAGGGGGACGGGGGGGAGGAGACCCCACAGGAGGAAGGGGGACGGGGAGGAGAGGTCCCACAGTAGGAAGGGGGACGGGGAGGAGAGATCCCTCAGGAGGAAGGGGGACGGGGAGGAGAGATCCCACAGCAGCAAGGGGGACAGGGAGGAGAGAACCCACAGGAGGAAGGGGAACGGGGAGGAGATCCCACAGGAGGAAGGGGGACGGGGAGGGGAGATCCCACAGGAGGAAGGGGGACGGGGAGGAGAGATCCCACAGGAGGAAGGGGGACGGGGAGGAGATATCCCTCAGGAGGAAGGGGGACGGGGAGGAGAGACCCCACAGGAGGAAGGGGGACGGGGAGGAGAGACCCCACAGGAGGAAGGGGGACGGGGAGGAGAGATCCCTCAGGAGGAAGGGGGACGGGGAGGAGAGACCCCACGGGAGGAAGGGGGACGGGGAGGAGAGACCCCACAGGAGGAATGGGGATGGGGAAGAGAGATCCCACAGCAGGAAGTGTGATGCGGAAGAGAGATCCCACAGGAGGAAGGGGGATGGTGAAGAGAGATCCCACAGGAGGAACGGGGACGGGGAGGAGAGATCCCACAGGAGGAAGGGGGGTGGGGAAGAGAGATCCTACTTTTGGAAGGGGGATGGGGAGGAGAGATCCCTCAGGTGGAAGGGTGATGGGGAAGAGAGATCCCACAGGAGGAATGGGGATGGGGAGGAGAGATCGCACAGGAGGAAGGGGGACGGGGAGGAGAGATCCCACAGGAGGAAGGGGGATGGGGAAGAGAGATCCCACAGGAGGAAGGGGATTGGGAAGAGAGATCCCACAGGAGGAAGGGGGATGGGGAGGAGAGATCCCACAGGAGGAAGGGGGATGTGGAAGAGAGATCCCACAGGAGGAAGGGGGATGTGGAAGAAAGATCCCACAGGTAGAAGAGGAATGGGGTAGCAATCACTACAGGAAGGATGTGGAAACCATAGACAGGGTGCAGAGGAGATTTACAAGGATGTTGCCTGGATTGGGGAGCATGCCTTATGAGAACAGGTTGAGTGAACTCGGCCTTTTCTCTTGGAGTGACGGAGGATGAGAGGTGATTTGTTAGAGGTGTACAAGATAATGAGAGGCATTGATCGTGTAGATAGTCGGTCTTTTCCCCAGGGCTGAAATGGCTAGCACGAGAGGGCATAGTTTTAAGAATGGGCTGCTGGAGGCGAAAACTTTAAACTACAGGATGGTTACATGGAGCTTAGAAATATAGAGCACTATGGGTAAAACCGAGGTAATTCTAAGGTAGAAACATGTTCAGCACAGCTTTGTGGGCCGAAGGGCCTGTATTGTCCTGTATGTTTTCTATGTGTCTACTGATCACATTCATTCTCATTGTCAGACACCCAGTGACTGTAATCACAATCTCCCACAGTCTGGTACTTACCGCAGTCTCTGTATTTTACACTCCGGATTCCTCAGAGCCGCAGACACCAGTTTCACTCCTGAATCTCCCAGGTCATTCCGCCCAAGTCTAAACGCAAACAGACAGTTTGATAAACAAAGTGATTCAAACCGTGGGTCTGGGGGAATTTCTGTCACTCGGATATTTCAGGAAACATTAAACTGTCCAGTGAATCACTGATCGGAGTTCCCATCACTGTCAATGTCCCTCACTGCCCAGCTCCAGGGTACTTACCGAATGTCGGTAATTTCGTCTGTCGGTGTGACCCTCTAAACCCCACATATACTGTCCCATTCCCTGATGGAGAGAAAAGTGTTTCTGACCGAAATGCAGAAATGTCAATGGGACACAGCGAAATAGACCCACCCAAGCTAAAGGGATGGGGAAGAGAGATCCCACAGGAGGTAGGGGGTTGGGGAAGAGAGATCCCACAGGAGGAAGGGGGATGGGGAAGAGAGATCCCACAGGAGGAAGGGGGATGGGGAAGAGAGATCCCACAGCAGGAAGGGGGATGGGGAAGAGAGATCCCACAGGAGGAAGGGGGATGGGGAAGAGAGATCCCACAGGAGGAAGGGGGATGGGGAAGAGAGATCCCACAGGAGGAAGGGGGATTGGGAAGAGAGATCCCACAGGAGGAAGTGGGATAGGGAAGAGAGATCCCACAGGAGGAAGTGAGATGGGGAAGAGAGATCCCACAGGAGGAAGGGAGATGGGGAAGAGAGATCCCACAGCAGGAAGGGGGATGGGAGAGAGAGATCCCACAGGAGGAAGGGGGATAGGGAAGAGAGATCCCACAGGAGGAAGGGGATGGGGAAGAGAGATCCCACAGCAGGAAGGGGGATGGGAGAGAGAGATACCACCAGAGGAAGGGGGATGGGGATGAGAGATCCCACAGGGTGAAAGTGGATGGGGGAGAGAAATCCCACAGAAGGAAGGGGAATGGGGAAGAGAGATCAAATAGGATGATGGGGCATGGGGAAGAGAGATGAGACAGGAGGAAGTGGGTGGGGAAGTGAGATCAAACAGGAGGTTGGGGGATGAGTAGGGGAGATCCCATTGGAGGAAGGGGGATGCTGAGGAGAGATCCAATAGTTGGAAGGAAGGGGGAGTGGGAACAGAGAGCCCAGAGGATGAAAGGGGGATGGGAAAGCGAGATCTCACAGGAGGATTGCTACCTGTGCCACGTGCTGGTGAGGCTAGAAATAGGAAGATAATGCAGCTAAATACATGGCTGAGGGGATGATGCATGAGGGACCGGTTCATGTTTCTGGACAATTGGGCTTTCTTCCAGGGGAGGTGGGACCAGTTCGAATTGGACAGTTTGCACCTGAACTGGAGGGGACTAACATCCTTGTCGGTAGGTTAGCAAGTTCTGCTCCGGGGGTTTTAAACAAGGTTGCAGGGGGAGGGGAACCAGAGTGTTAGAGCAGATAGTGAGGTGGTGGAGGATAAGGGTCATGCGAGGACTGCTTGTATAGACTGATATCAATGGTTTGTATGTGATAGAAATGTTCTCAGGTGCATCTATTTCAATGCAAGGAGTATTGCAGGTAAGGCAGATGAGTTTAGATCGTGGATTGGCACGATGATATCGACATTATTGCTATTAGTAAGACTTGGTTTGCAGGAGGGGCAGGACTGGCAGCTTCATGTTCCGTGTTTCCATTGTTTCAGATGTGATAGGGGGTAGGGATGAAAGGGGGCGGAGTGGCATTACCAGTCAGGGAGAATATCACAGCTGTGTGTAGACCGGAGAGCCCGGAGGGTTCGTCTACAGAGGCCATATGGGTGGAGCTGAGGAACGGGAAAGATGTGAGCACACTAATAGGGTTGTATTATAGACCGCCCAGTAGTCAGAGAGAATTCGAGGAGCAAATCTGTAGAGAGGTAGCTCACCAATGTAAGAAACAGAAAGTCGTAATTGTAGGGGATTTTAACTTTCCACATATTGACGGGGACTCCCACTCTGAGAAAGGGTTAGATGGCGTGGAGTTTGTCAAATGTGTCAGGAAAGTTTTCTAAATCAATATATTGAGGTATCAACGAGAGAGGGTGCAGTACCTGATCTCCTATTAAGTAACCAGACAGGTCAGGTGACAGAAGTATGTGTCGGTGAACATTTTGGGTCCAGTGACCATAACGTCATTAGTTTCAAGATAATGATGGATGAGGATAGGACTGGTCCGCCAGTTAAGGTTCTGAATTGGAGAAGGGCCAATTTTGTGGAAATGAGAGAGGATCTGGGAAGAGTGGATTGGGATGTTGTTTTCTGGCAAGGATGTGTTCAGTAAGTGGAACGCCTTCAAGGGTGAAATTTTGAGAGTGCAGAGTTTGCATGTTCCTGCCAGGATTAAAGGCAAAGTTAACAGGCAGAGGGAACCTTGGTTTTCAAGGGATATTGGCGATCTGCTTAAGTAGGTGTTTAGCAGCTATAGGAAACAAGGAACAAATGAGGTACTTGAAGAGTATAGAAAATGTAAGCAAATACTAAAGAAGGAAATCAGGAAGGCAAAAAGAAGACATGAGGTTGCTTTGGCAGATAATGTGAAGGTAAACCCGAAGGGTTTCTACAAGTATATTAAGAGTAAAAGGATAGTAAAGGACAAAATTGGTCCCCTAGAAGATCAGAGTGGTCGTCTCTGTGTGGAGATGGGGGAGATCTTAAACAGTTTTTTTGCGTCAGTGTTTACTCAGGAAACTGGCATAGCGGATATGGAATTAAGGGAAACAAACAGTAGTGTCATGGAACATATAGAGATTAAAGAGGAGAAGCTGCTTGCTGCCTTACAGTGAATAAAGGTAGATAAATCCCCCGGGCCTGACATGATATTTTCTCGGACCTTGAGAGAGACTATTGTAGAAATTGCAGGGGCTCTGGCAGAAATATTTAAAATATCCTCAGCCAGCGGTGCGGTGCCGGAGGATTGGAGGGTAGTTCATGTTGTTCCGTTGTTTGAAAAAGGCTCCAAAAGTACACCAGGTAATTACAGGCCAGTGAGCCTGACATCAGTAGCAGGTAAATTATTGGAAGGTGTTCTGAGAGATCGGATATACAAGGATTTGGACAGCCAAGGGCTGATTAAAGATAGTCAGCATGGCTTTGTGTGTGGTAGACCATGTTTAATGAATCCTGTAGTGTTTTTCGAGGATGTTACCAAGAATGCATATGAAGGAAAGGCTGTGGATGTTGTCTACATGGACTTTTGTAAGGCCGTTGACAAAGTCCCACATAAAAGGTTAGTTCAGAAGGTTCAGACACTAGGTATCCATGGAGAGGTTGTAAACTGGATTCGAATTGGCTGTGTGGGAGAAGACAGAGAGTGGTAGTGGATGATTGCTTCTCAGACTGGAGGCCTGTGACTAGTGGTGTGCCCCAGGGATCTGTGCTGGGACCATTGTTGTTTGTTGTCTGTATCAATGATCTAGATGATGATGTGATAAATTGGATCAGCAGGTTTGTGGATGACACTAAGGTAGAGGTGTTGTGGACAGCGAGGAAGGCTTTCAAAGCTTGCAGAGGGATCTGGACCAACTGGAAGAATGGGCCAGAAAATGGCAGATGGAATTTAATGCAGACAAGTGTGAGGTGTTCCATTTTGGAAGGACAAATCAAGGTACGACATACACGATAAACAGTAGGGCACTGAAGAGAGCGGAGGAACAGAGGGATCCGGGGGTTCCGATACATAATTCCCTGAAAGTGGCTTCACAGGTAGACAGGGTTGTAAAGAAGGCTTTTGGCATCCTGTCATTCATAAATCAAAGTACTGAGTATAGGAGTTGGAATATTATGGTGAGGTTGTATAAGACATTGGTGAGGCCAAATTTGGAGTATTGTGTGCAGTTCTGATCACCTAACTATAGGAAGGATATCAGTAAGTTTGAAAAAGTGCAGAGAAGATTTACTAGGATGTTGCCAGGTCTTCAGGAGTTGAGTTACAGGGAAAGATTGAACAGGTTACGACTTTATTCCTTGAAGTGCAGAAGAATGAGGGGAGATTTGATAGAGGTTTACAATATTATGAGGGTATAGACGGGGTAAATGCGAATAGGCTCTTTCCACATAGATTAGGAGAGATAAATATGAGAAGACATGGCTTCAGCGTGAAAGGGGAAAGGTTTAGGGGGAGCATTAGGAGGAACTTCTTCACTCAGAGGGTGGTGAGAGTGTGGAACGAGCTGCCATCTGATGAGGAAAATATGGACTCACTCTTAAGCTTTATGAACAAATTGGATAGATACATGGATGGGAGAGGACTGGAGGGTTATGGACTGGGTGCAGGTCAATGGGACTAGCGGAATAAGGTTTTGGTACAGACTTGAAGGACTGAATGGCTTGTTTTCTGTGCTGTAGTGTTCTATGATTTTATGATTCTATGGGGAGGAGAGTTCTCACAAGCAAAAGGGGAATGGGGATGGGGAAGCGAGATCCCACAGGAGGAAGGGGGATGGGGAAGCGAGATCCCACAGGAGGAAGGGGGATGGGGAAGAGAGAGCCCACAGGAGGAAGGGGGACGGGGAAGAGAGATCCCACAGGAGGAAGGGGGACGGGGAAGAGAGATCCCACAGGAGGAAGGGGGATGGGGAAGAGAGATCCCACAGGAGGAAGGGGGACGGGGAGGAGAGATCCCACAGGAGGAAGGGGGACGGGGAAGAGAGATCCCACAGGAGGAAGGGGGATGGGGAAGAGAGATCCCACAGGAGGAAGGGGGATGGGGAGGAGAGATCCCACAGGAGGAAGGGGGATGGGGAAGAGATCCCACAGGAGGTCGGGGGATGGGGAAGCGAGATCCCACAGGAGGAAGGGGGATGGGGAAGAGAGATCACACAGGAGGAAGGGGGATGGGGAAGAGAGATCCCACAGGAGGAAGGGGGATTGGGAAGAGAGATCCCACAGGAGGAAGGGGGATGGGGAAGAGAGATCCCACAGGAGGAAGGGGGACGGGGAGGAGAGATCCCACAGGAGGAAGGGGGACGGGGAAGAGAGATCCCACAGGAGGAAGGGGGATGGGGAAGAGAGATCCCACAGGAGGAAGGGGGATGGGGAGGAGATCCCACAGGAGGAAGGGGGATGGGGAAGAGATCCCACAGGTCGGGGGATGGGGAAGCGAGATCCCACAGGAGGAAGGGGGATGGGGAAGAGAGATCCCACAGGAGGAAGGGGGATGGGGAAGCGAGATCCCACAGGAGGAAGGGGATGGGGAAGAGAGATCCCACAGGAGGAAGGGGATGGGGAAGAGAGATCCCACAGGAGGAAGGGGGATGGGGAAGAGAGATCCCACAGGAGGAAGGGGATGGGGAAGGGAGGTCCCACAGCTGGCATGGGAGTGTGGAAGAGAGATCCCACAGGAGGAAGGGGATGGGGAAGAGAGATCCCACAGGAGGAAGAGGCATGGGGAAGAGAGATCCCACAGGAGGAAGGGGGATATAGACAGAAAATAAACAGGATGAAGGGGGAAGGGGTTAAGAGATCGGCCAGGAGGAAGAGGGATGTGGAACAGAGTTCCCACAGGAGGATGTGGGATTGGGAAGAGAAATCTCACAGGAGGAAGGGGGTCGGGGAAGAGAAATTCCACAGGACAATGGGGCATGCCAAAGAGAGATCCGACAGGAAGAAGTCGATGGGGGAGAGAGATCCCACAAGAGGAAAGGGTATGGGGAAGAGAGTTCCAACAGCAGGAAGGGATAGGGAAGAGAGATCCCACAGGAGGAAGGGGGATGGGGAGGAGAGATCCCACAAAAGGAAGGGGGACGGGGAAGAGAGATCTCACAGGAGCAAGGGGGATGGGGAAGAGAGATCCCACAGGAGGAAGGGGGATGGGGAGGAGAGATCCCACAAAAGGAAGGGGGACGGGGAAGAGAGATCTCACAGGAAGGGTGGTGGGGTGTGTGGACAAGACATCCCACAGGAGGATGAGGAAAGAGTAATAGAGAGTCCACGGGAGGAATGGGGATGGGGGCGAGATTCCAAAGAATGGAAGGGAGATTGGGATGAGAAGTCCCACAGGAGGATTTCAAGGGTAAACGATAATCCTACAAGACGAGACGACGCAGACATTTTTTGTACGTGTGTGTTGGGTCTGAACAGAGGCCCAGAGGAGATGCGCCCTCGCTCCTTGCGTATCTGGAAGTGAGCAAAGTCACACACGGGGAAGGGCAGTGGGAGGACAATCTCACAATGGTATTTCTTTCCTTCTCACTGGGACAGTCTGCTGACGGTCTCTTGTCCCTCACCGCGAAGGGGGTGTGAATCTCTGACCCACCTGCTGCAGTCAGTGTCGGTCTGGGTGTCAGTCACAGTGAGAAGGAACATTGTTAATGGACGTGTCACAGACAGCGAGAAACACGGCCATTCCTGTGATTTACTACCATTAACCCAATGGTCGTTGTTCACTGATCTGATGAAGTCTCCATCCCTTCACAAGGATCCACAGAACCCTCCCGTCCTTGGGGAATTACTGACCGATCCCATGGGCATTTGTCACAATTCTTCACAATCTAATTTACTACAAATTTACCAAAATTCCTTTCCATTGAAACAACACAATGGAACAGTTTCACAGATCAGAGTGAGAGATAAATCAAGTTACCTCAACTCCTGGCACTTGTGCAGCCCGGGTCCCAGCCGCTGTATTCCCTCATACTGAATGTGGCAGTTCTCCAGGTCGAGGTGTTTTATTGTATCACAGAGTCCGATGACATGAGACAGGACCGCGCAGTCAATTGGGGTCAGTGTCATTCCACTGAATGAAAGTGTTTCCACAGATCCCAGAGCGGCCTGAGCCAGTCCACGATTCTGAGACTCAAACAGGTAGTGCAATGTGTTCAGGAGGCTCCTTTTACCAGCTTCACTCCTTGTGTTTCCACTCTGGCGTTTAACCTCCTCCTTCACCCAGTCAATCACCCGGCAGGTTGTTTGATGAGGAAATGGACCCAGGAACTCCTCCAGGCCCCGAGCTGCCATTGGGTTGGAGAGACCAGCAACAAAACGGAGAAATACCTCAAACCGCCCATCCTTCACACAGTGGGCTTCAGTGAGGAGTTTCGTAATATCTCTGCCATCTGGGATCAGGAATTGTGCGACTGCAGCTACAAACTCTTGGATGGTGAGGTGTGGGAATGTGTACACCACGCTCCGGGCAGAATCCTCTCTCTCCAAAAGCTCCATCAGGAACCCGGACAGGAACTGGGAAGGCTGCAGTTTGTAGTTGATCAAATCTCCATCTGTAAACACAATCTTCCTCTCGGACACTCCTCTGAAGGCCATCTGACCAACCCTGAGTAACACATCACGGGGGTTCTCAATCTCACGGCCGTGGTTTTTCAGGATGTTGTAAATATAGTAGGAGTACAGGTGGGTGATGGTCTTGGGAACTCGCTGCGGGTCCCTGACTCTTTGTGTGAAGAAGGGGCCCAGTGCCAGGGCGAGGATCCAGCAGTAGGAGGGGTTGTAGCTCATGGTGTACAGGATCTCGTTCTCCTTCACGTGTTTGAAAACAGCTTCCGCCACCGTCTGATCTTCAAAATGTCTGATGAAATATTCCTTCCGTTCCTCACCTGAAAATCCCAGGATTTCAGCTTCGGTACCGATCTCAGCCTTTTCCAATAAATGTAACGCAGTGGGACGGGTGGTCACCAGCACTGAACACCCTGGGAGCAGCTTGCCCTGGATTAAACTGTACACAATGTCAGACACCTTGCACTTGAAATCTGGATCTGTGCATGTGGACCGAGTTTCCGTGTCTCTCTGACGGTCAGAAAAATTAATTTGGTCATTGAATTCATCCAAACCATCAAATATAAACAGCGATCCCTCTGGGTTCTTCCAGACCTCTCTCAGGATATTCCCAAAGTAAGGATACTGATCCAGAATCAGTTCCTTCAGGTTTATTCTACAGTTAATGGAGTTTAAATCGCGGAATTTGAAACTGAAGACAAACTGGAACTGTTGGTATATTTTCCCCGTGGCCCAGTCGTAAACAATCTTTTGTACCATTGTTGTTTTCCCGATCCCCGGGACTCCGGCCACTGCTGCCGAACTCCCAGATTTGGAGTTAGTTTGGGAAAACCTGCTCTGGAACAACTGATCCATCTGGAGTTTCTCCAGCTCTCCGCAGAGATGTTTTTCTCTCCACTCCTCGTGGTCTCTGCCTCTTGCCAGCAGCTCATGCTCCACCAGTCTCCGATCTCGAACAGTAGAAATGACCGTGAGCTCAGCGTATCGATCAACCAGCTGGAAAACCTTCACCTTCTCCCTCATCAGGATCGTGTTCACTCTCAGTGTTTCAGTTTTTGCCCGCAGAGTCTCCTTGTGTTTCTGTTGAACATCTTCCATGGGAACAGACAGTGGACAAACTGTTAGATGCCTCAGCTCAGAACTCAGTATTTAAGCACACCAGAGTTAGCTCAGAGCTGTTGCATTGATGGATTCATCAATGGTTGTTCGTACAGTAAAGTAAATTTGATTAACAGACCGCTGACTGGACGGAGAGGCCTGTTCCAGATAAACACCAGATCATCACATTTTCACATTAACTGTGCTGTGAAGGTGAGTATTTCCCTGGTAGTTTACTGACCCCCAACTGTTCCGTACTGGACAACATCTCACTACTGCCACAGATATCATTGCTCCTAAGGAAGTATCTTTTAATCCCTTGTGTTGATGTGGCGTATGGAGATAGAGAAGAAGGTGGTGGGCATTCTGTCAAAGGAACAGGTCGGGGAATCACAGCTCACCCTCCCCTCCCACCATCACTGAATCAAAATACAAAGCAGCAGATTTGCTGATCAGAACATGAACTGTGGGTGGGTGGGGGGGGGTGCGTGGGATCTCAAAGTGTGTTCGAAACCTGTCGGGGTATGTGGGGTTATGCACTGTGTCCGGCCTCTGCCAGGGATGTATGGGAAGAGCACAGTGTGTCAGGAACATGTCAGGTGTGTGGGGTCTCACAGTGTGTCAGGACCCTGTCAGGTGTGTGGGGTCTCACAGTGTGTCAGGACCCTGTCAGATGTGTGGGGTCTCACAGTGTGTCAGTATCCTGTCAGGGGCATATGGAGTCCCACAGTGTATCAGGACACTGTCAAGGGCTTGTGGGGTCGTAAAGGTTGTCAGCGCCCTAACCGGCATGTGTGGTGTTTCACAGTGTGTCAGGACCCTGTCAGAAATATGTGGAGTCTCGTAGTGTGTTAACCTGTTTAGCGGTGTGAGGGGTCTCAGTGTTTCAGGACCCTGTCAGGCATGTGTGGTGTCTCACAGTGTGTCAGGATCCTGCCAGGAGTGTGGGGTCTCAGGGTTTGTCAATTGATAATAGACAATAGGTGCAGGTGCAGGCAATTCAGCCTTTTGAGCCAGCACCGCCATTCAATGTGATCATGGCTGATCAGCCGCAATCAGTACCCCGTTCCTGCCTTCTCCCCATATCCCTTGACTCCGCAATCTTTAACAACTCTATCTAACTCTTTCTTGAAAGCATCCAGAGAATTGGTCTCCACTGCCTTCTGAAGCAGAGCACTCCATAGATCCACAACTCTCTGGGTGAAAAGTTTTTCCTGAATTCCGTTCTAAATGGCCTACCCCTTATTGTTAGCTGTGTATCTTGTTCTGGACTCCCCCAACATCAGGACCATGTTTCCTGCCTCTAGTGTGTACATTCGCTTAAAAATCTTATATATTTCAATCAGATCCCCTCGCATCCTTCTAAATTCCAGAGTATCGGGACCCTATCTGGCGTGTGTGGCATCTCATGGTGTATCACGAACCTGTCAGGAGAGTGTCGCGTCTGACAGTGTGCCAAGACCCTGTCAGGGGTGCGTGGGGTCTCACAGTGTGTCAGGATCCTGTCAGGGGTATATGGGGTCTCACAGTGTGTCAGGATCCTGTCAGGTGCGTATGGGGTCTCACAGTGTGCCAGGACACTGTCAGGGGTGTGTGGGGTCTCACAGTGTGTCAGGACCCTGTCAGGGGTGTGTGGGGTCTCACAGTGTGCCAGGACCCTGTCAGGAGTGTGTGGGGTCTCACAGTGTGCCAGGACCCAGTCAGGGGTGTGTGGTGTCTCACAGTGTGTCAGGACCCTGTCAGGTGTGTGTGGGGTCTCACAGTGTGCCAGGACCCTGCCCGGTGTGTGTGGAGTCTCACAGTGTGTCTGGATCCTGTCAGGGGTGTGTGGTGTCCCACAGTATCTCATGACCCTGTCAGGGGAGTGTGGAGTCTCACAGTGTGTCAGGACCCTGTCAGTGGTGTGTGGAGTCTCACAGTGTGTCAGGATCCTGTCAGGGGTGTGTGGGGTCTCACAATGTGTCAGGCCCCTGTCAGGGTGTGTGGAGTCTCACAGTGTGTCAGGACCCTGTCAGTGGTGTGTGGGGCATCACAGTGTGTC
Organism: Hypanus sabinus; assembly: GCF_030144855.1. NCBI lineage: Eukaryota > Metazoa > Chordata > Chondrichthyes > Myliobatiformes > Dasyatidae > Hypanus > Hypanus sabinus. The sequence continues at coordinate 533,994 of NW_026779721.1, forward strand.
AGGACCCTGTCAGAGACGTGTGGGATCTCACAGTGTGTCAGGCTCCTGACAAGGGTGTGTGGAGTCTCACAGTGTGTCAGGAACCTAAAATGAGTTTGTGGGGCATCGCAGTGTGTCAGGACCCTGTCAGGGGTGTGTGGGGTCTCACAGTGTGTAAGGACCCTGTCAGGTGTGTATGGGGTCTCACAGTGTGTCAGGACCCTGTCAGGGGTGTGTGGGGTCTCACAGTGTGCCAGGACCATGGCAGGCGTGTGTGGCTTCTCACTGTGTGTCAGGACCCTGTCAGAGACGTGTGGGATCTCACAGTGTGTCAGGCTCCTGACAAGGGTGTGTGGAGTCTCACAGTGTGTCAGGGATGTGTGAGGTCTCACAGTGTGTCAGGACCCTCTCAGGGGTGTGTGGGGTCTCACAGTGTGTCAGGACCCTGTCAGGGGTGTGTGGGGTCTCACAGTGTGTCATGACCCTGTCAGAGACGTGTGGGATCGCACAGTGTGTCAGGCTCCTGACAAGGGTGTGTGGGGTCTCACAGTGTGTCAGGACCCTGTCACGGGTGTGTGGGGTCTCACAATGTGTCAGGACCCTGTCACGGGTGTGTGGGGTCTCACAGTGTGTCAGGACCGTGTCAGGGATGTGTGGGGTCTCACAGTGTGTCAGGACCGTGTCAGGGATGTGTGGGGTCTCACAGTGTGTCAGGACCCTGTCAGGGGTGTGTGGGGTCTCACAATGTGTCAGGACCCTGTCACGGGTGTGTGGGGTCTCACAGTGTGTCAGGACCCTGTCAGGGGTGTGTGGGGTCTCACAGTGTGTCAGGGCCCTGTCAGGTGTGTGCGGGGTCTCACAGTGTGTCAGGTCCCTGTCAGGGGTGTGTGGGGTCTCACAGTGTGTCAGGACCCTGTCAGGGGTGTGTAGGGTCTCACAGTGTGTCAGGACCCTGTCAGTGGTGTTTGGGATCTCACAGTGCGTCCGGACCCTGCTAGGCGTATGTGTCTTCTCTCTGTGTGTCAGGAACCTAAAATAAGTTTGTGGGGCATCACAGTGTGTCAGGCCCCTGTGAGGGGTGTGTGGGGTCTCGCACTGAGTCAGGACGCTGTCAGGTGTGTGGGGTCTCAGAATGTGACTGTATCCTGTCAAATGTGTCTGGGGTCTCACAGTGTATAAGGACCCTTCAGAATTATCTGCTGCCTCACAGTGTATCATGACACTGTCAGGATTGTGTGGGGTCTTACAGTGTGTCAGGACACTGTCAGGGATGTGTGAGGTCTCACAGTGTGTCAGGGCCCTGTCAGGGGTGTGTGGAGTCTCACAGTGTGTCAGGACACTGTCAGGGATGTGTGAGGTCTCACAGTGTGTCGGGACCTGGACAAGGGTGTGTGGGGTGTCACAGTGTGTCAGACCCTGTCAGGGGTGTGTGGGGTCTCACAGTGTCTCAGGACACTGTCAGGGGTGTGTGGGGTCTCACAGTGTGTCAGGACACTGCCAGGTGTGTGTGAAATTTCACAGTGTATCCAAACCCTGGCAGGTGTGTGTGGCTTCTCAGTGTGTGTCACGAGCCTAAAAGAAGTTTGTGGGGCATCACAGTGTGTCAGGACCCAGTCAGAGACATGTGGGATCTCACAGTGTGTCAGGCTCCTGACATGGGTGTGTGGGGCATCACAGTGTGTCAGGACCCTGTTATGGGTGTGTGGGGTCTCACAGTCGGTCGGGACCCTGTCAGGGGTGTGTGGGGTCTCACAGTGTGTCATGACCCTGTCAGGGGTGTGTGGGGTCTCACAGTGTGTCAGGACCCTGTCAGGGGTGTGTGGTGTCCCACAGTATCTCAGGTCCCTGTCAGGGGAGTGTGGGGTCTCACAGTGTGTCAGGACCCTGTCGGGTTGTGTGGTGTCCCACAGTATCTCAGGTCCCTGTCAGGGGAGTGTGGGGTCTCACAGTGTGTCAGGACCCTGTCAGGGGTGTGTGGTGTCCCACAGTATCTCAGGTCCCTGTCAGGGGAGTGTGGGGTCTCACAGAGAGTCAGGACCCAGTCGGGTTGTGTGGTGTCCCACAGTATCTCAGGTCCCTGTCAGGGGTGTGTGGGGTCTCACAGTGTGTCAGGTCCCTGTCAGGATTGTGTGGGGTCTCACAGTGTGTCAGGACCCTGTCAGTGGTGTGTGGGGTCTCACAGTAAGTCAGGACCCTGTCAGGGGTGTGTGGGGTCTCACAGTGTGTCAGGTCCCTGTCAGTGGTGTGTGTCGTCTGACAGTGTGTCTAGACCCTGTCAGGTGTGTGTGGTTGCACAATGTGACAGGACCCTGACAGGGGTGTGTGGGCTCTCACAGTGAGTCAGGACCGTGTTAGAGATGGGTGGAGTCCCACAGTGTGTCAGGACCCTGTCAGGTATGTGGGGTCTCAGAATGTGACTGTATTCTGTCAGGTGTGTGTGTGTTGGTCTCACAGTGTGTCATGACCCTGTCAGGGGTGTGTGGGGTCTCACAGTGTGTCAGGACCCTGTCAGGGGTGTGTGGTGTCCCACAGTATCTCAGGTCCCTGTCAGGGGAGTGTGGCGTCTGACAGTGTGTCAGGACCCTGTCAGGGGTGTGTGGGGTCTCACAGTGTGTCAGGACCCTGTCAGGGGTGTGTGGGGTCTGACAGTGTGTCTAGACCCTGTCAGGTGTGTGTGGTTGCACAATGTGACAGGACCCTGACAGGGGTGTGTGGGCTCTCACAGTGAGTCAGGACCGTGTTAGAGATGGGTGGGGTCCCACAGTGTGTCAGGACCCTGTCAGGTATGTGGGGTCTCAGAATGTGACTGTATTCTGTCAGGTGTGTGTGTGTTGGTCTCACAGTGTATCAGGACCCTTCAGTGTTATGTGGTGTCTCACAGTGTGTCGGGACCTGGACAAGGGTGTGTGGGGTGTCACAGTGTGTCAGACCCTGTCAGGGGTGAGTGGGGTCTCACAGTGTGTCAGGATCCTGTCAGGGGTGTGTGGGGTCTCATAGTGTGTCAGGACCCTGTCAGGGGTGTGTGGTGTCCCACAGTATCTCAGGTCCCTGTCAGGGGAGTGTGGGGTCTCACAGTGTGTCAGGACCCTGTCGGGTTGTGTGGTGTCCCACAGTATCTCAGGTCCCTGTCAGGGGAGTGTGGGGTCTCACAGTGTGTCAGGGCCCTGTCAGGGGTGTGTGGGGTCTCACAGTGTGTCTGGATCCTGTCAGGGGTGTGTGGAGTCTCACAGTGTGTCAGGGCCCTGTCAGGGGTGTGTGGGGTCTCACAGTGTGCCAGGACCCTGTCAGGGGTGTGTGGGGTCTCACAGTGTGTCAGGACCCTGTCAGGGGTGTGTGGGGTCTCACAGTGTGTCAGGACCCTGTCGGGTTGTGTGGGGTCTCACAGTGTGTCCGGACCCTGTCAGGGGTGTGTGGTGTCTCACAGTGTGTCAGGGCCCTGTCAGTGGTGTATGGCGTCTGACAGTGTGTCTAGACCCTGTCAGGTGTGTGTGGTTGCACAATGTGACAGGACCCTGACAGGGGTGTGTGGGCTCTCACAGTGAGTCAGGACCGTGTTAGAGATGGGTGGAGACCCACAGTGTGTCTGGACCCTGTCAGGTATGTGGGGTCTCAGAATGTGACTGTATTCTGTCAGGTGTGTGTGTGTTGGTCTCACAGTGTATCAGGACCCTTCAGTGTTATGTGGTGTCTCACAGTGTTTCGGGACCTGGACAGGGGTGTGTGGTGTCTCACAGTGTGTCGGGACCTGGACAGGGGTGTGTGGGGTGTCACAGTGTGTCGGGACCCTGTCAGGGGTGTGTGGGGTCTCAAAGTGTGTCGGGACCTGGACAGGGGTGTGTGGGGTGTCACAGTGTGTCAGACTCTGTCAGGCGTGTGTGGGATCTCACAGTGTGTCAGGACCCTTCAGTGTTATGTGGTATCTCACAGTGTGTCGGGACCTGGACAGGGGTGTGTGGGGTCTCAAAGTGTGTCAGGACCCTGTCAGGGGTGTGGGATCTCACAATGTAACTGTATCCTTGGAGGTGTGAGTTGGGATTCACAGTGCATCCGGACCCTTCAGAGTTATGTGCTGTCTCACAGTGTGTCGGGACCTGGACAGGGATGTGTGGGGTCTCACAGTGTGTCAGGACCATGTCAGGGATGTGTGAGTTCTCACAGTGTGTCAGGACCCTGTCAGGGGTGTGTGGGGTCTCACAGTGCGTCAGGACCCTGTCAGGGGTGTGTGGGGTCTCACCGTGTGTCAGGATCCCGTCAGGCATGTGTGGGGTCTCACAGTGCGTCAGGACAATGTCAGGGGTGTGTGGGGTCTCACAGTGAGTCAGGGCACTGTCAGGGGTGTGTGGGGTCTCACAGTGTGTCAGGACCCTGTCAGTGGTGTGTGGGGTCTCACAGTGTGTCAGGACCCTGTCAAGGGTGTGTGGGGTCTCACAGTGTGTCAGCACCCCGTCAGGGGTGTGTGGGGTCTCACTGTGTGTCAGGACCCTGTCAGTGGTGTGTGGGGTCACTCAGTGTGTCAGGACCCTGTCAGGAGTGTGTGGGGTCTCACAGTGTGTCAGGACCCTGTCAGTGGTGTGTGGGGTCTCACAGTGTGTCAGGACACTTCCAGGAGTGTGTGGGATTTCACAGTGCGTTCAGACCCTGGCAGGTGTGTGTTGCTTCTCAGTGTGTGTCAGGAACCTAAAATGAGTTTGTGGGGCATCACAGAGTGTCAGGACCCTGTCAGAGACGTGTGGGATCTCACAGTGTGTCAGGCTCCTGACATGGGTGTGTGGAATCTCACAGTGTGTCAGGACCCTGCTAGGGGTGTGTGGGGTCTCAGAGAGTGTCAGGATCCTGCTAGGGGTGTGTGGGGTCTCAGAATGTGACTGTATCCTGTCAGGTGTGTCTGGGGTCTCACAGTGTATCAGGACCCTTCAGAATTATCTGCTGTCCCACAGTGTGTCAGGACCCTGTCAGTGGTGTGTGGCGTCTCACAGTGTGTCAGGACCCTGTCAGGGGTGTGTGGGGTCTCACTGTGTGTCTGGATCCTGTCAGGGGTGTGTGGAGTCTCACAGTGTGTCAGGACCCTGTCAGGGGTGTGTGGGGTCTCACAATGTCTCAGGACCCTGTCAAGGGTGTGTGGGGTCTCACAGTGTGTCAGGTCCCTGTCGGGTTGTGTGGTGTCTCACAGTGTGTCAGGACCCTGTCATGGTGTGTGGGGTCTCACAGTGTGTCAGGACCCTGTCAGGGGTGTGTGGTGTCCCACAGTATCTCAGGTCCCTGTCAGGGGTGTGTGGTGTCTCACAGTGTGTCAGGGCCCTGTCAGGGGTGTGTGTCGTCTGACAGTGTGTCTAGACCCTGTCAGGTGTGAGTGGTTGCACAATGTGACAGGACCCTGACAGGGGTGTGTGGGCTCTCACAGTGAGTCAGGACCGTGTTAGAGATGGGTGGAGTCCCACAGTGTGCCAGGACCCTGTCAGGTATGTGGGGTCTCAGAATGTGACTGTATTCTGTCAGGTGTGTGTGTGTGTTGGTCTCACAGTGTATCAGGACCCTTCAGTGTTATGTGGTGTCTCACAGTGTGTTGGGACCTGGACAGGGGTGTGTGGGGTGTCACAGTGTGTCAGGATCCGGTCAGGGGTGTGTGGGGTCTCATAGTGTGTCAGGTCCCTGTCAGGGGAGTGTGGGGTCTCACAGTGTGTCAGGACCCTGTCGGGTTGTGTGGTGTCCCACAGTATCTCAGGTCCCTGTCAGGGGGGTGTGGGGTCTCACTGTGTGTCAGGACCCTGTCAGGGGTGTGTGGGGTGTCACAGTGTGTCAGACCCTGTCAGGGGTGAGTGGGGTCTCACAGTGTGTCAGGATCCTGTCAGGGGTGTGTGGGGTCTCATAGTGTGTCAGGTCCCTGTCAGGGGAGTGTGGGGTCTCACAGTGTGTCAGGACCCTGTCGGGTTGTGTGGTGTCCCACAGTATCTCAGGTCCCTGTCAGGGGGGTGTGGGGTCTCACAGTGTGTCAGGGCCCTGTCAGGGGTGTGTTGGGTCTCACAGTGTGTCAGGGCCCTGTCAGTGGTGTGTGGGGTCTCACAGTGTGTCAGGACCCTGTCAGTGGTGTGTGGGGTCCCACAGTATCTCAGGTCCCTGTCAGGGGAGTGTGGGGTCTCACAGTGTGTCAGGACCCTGTCAGGGGTGTGTGAGGTCTCACAGTGTGTCAGGACCCTGTCAGGGGTGTGTGGGGTCTCACAGTGTGTCAGGAGCCTGTCAGGGGTGTGTGAGGTCTCACAGTATGTCAGGACCCTGTCAGGGGTGTGTGGAGTCTCACAGTGTGTCAGGACCCTGTCAGGGGTGTGTGGGGTCTCACAGTATGTCAGGACACTGTCAGGGGTGTGTGGAGTCTCACAGTGTGTCAGGACCCTGTCAGGGGTGTGTGGGGTCTCACAGTGTGTCATGACCCTGTCAGAGACGTGTGGGATCGCACAGTGTGTCAGGCTCCTGACAAGGGTGTGTGGGGTCTCACAGTGTGTCAGGACCCTGTCACGGGTGTGTGGGGTCTCACAGTGTGTCAGGACCGTGTCAGGGATGTGTGGGGTCTCACAGTGTGTCAGGAACGTGTCAGGGATGTGTGGGGTCTCACAGTGTGTCAGGACCCTGTCAGTGGTGTGTGGGGTCTCACAGTGTGTCAGGACCCTGTCACGGGTGTGTGGGGTCTCACAGTGTGTCAGGACCCTGTCAGGGGTGTGTGGGGTCTCACAGTGTGTCAGGACCCTGTCAGTGGTGTTTGGGATCTCACAGTGCGTCCGGACCCTGGTAGGCATATGTGTCTTCTCTCTGTGTGTCAGGACCCTAAAATAAGTTTGTGGGGCATCACAGTGTGTCAGTCCCCTGTGAGGGGTGTGTGGGGTCTCGCACTGAGTCAGGACGCTGTCAGGTGTGTGGGGTCTCAGAATGTGACTGTATCCTGTCAAGTGTGTCTGGGGTCTCACAGTTTATAAGGACCCTTCAGAATTATCTGCTGCCTCACAGTGTGTCATGACACTGTCAGGATTGTGTGAGGTCTCACAGTGTGTCAGGACACTGTCAGGATTGTGTGGGGTCTTACCGTGTGTCCAGACCCTGTCAGGGGTGTGTGAGGTCTCACAGTGTGTCAGGACACTGTCAGGGATGTGTGAGGTCTCACAGTGTGTCAGGACACTGTCAGGATTGTGTGGGGTCTCCCAGTGTGTCCAGACCCTGTCAGGGGTGTGTGGGGTCTCACAGTGTGTCAGGACACCGCCAGGTGTGTGTGAAATTTCACAGTGCATCCAGACCCTGGCAGGTGTGTGTGGCTTCTCAGTGTGTGTCACGAGCCTAAAATGAGTTTGTGGGGCATCACAGTGAGTCAGGACCCTGTCAGAGACATGTGGGATCTCACAGTGTGTCAGGCTCCTGACATGGGTGTGTGGAGTCTCACAGTGTGTCAGGTCAAAGACAGGGGTGTGTGGGGTCTCACAGTGTGTCAGGACCCTGTCAGGGGTGTGTGGTGTCCCACAGTATCTCAGGTCCCTGTCAGGGGAGTGTGGGGTCTCACAGTGTGTCAGCACCCTGTCGGGTTGTGTGGTGTCTCACAGTGTGTCAGGACCCTGTCAGGGGTGTGTGGGGTCTCACAGTGTGTCAGGACCCTGTCAGTGGTGTGTGGGGTCTCACAGTATGTCAGGACCCTGTCAGGGGTGTGTGGTGTCCCACAGTATCTCAGGACCCTGTCGGGTTGTGTGGCGTCTGACAGTGTGTCAGGACCCTGTCAGGGGTGTGTGGGGTCTCACAGTGTGTCAGGACCCTGTCAGGGGTGTGTGGGGTCTCACAGTGTGTCAGGTCCCTGTCAGGGGTGTGTGGCGTCTGACAGTGTGTCTAGACCCTGTCAGGTGTGTGTGGTTGCACAATGTGACAGGACCCTGATAGGGGTGTGTGGGCTCTCACAGTGAGTCAGGACCGTGTTAGAGATGGGTGGGGTCCCACAGTGTGTCAGGACCCTGTCAGGTATGTAGGGTCTCAGAATGTGACTGTATTCTGTCAGGTGTGCGTGTGTTGGTCTCACAGTGTATCAGGACCCTTCAGTGTTATGTGGTGTCTCACAGTGTGTTGGGACCTGGACAAGGGTGTGTGGGGTGTCACAGTGTGTCAGACCCTGTCAGGGGTGAGTGGGGTCTCACAGTGTGTCAGGATCCTGTCAGGGGTGTGTGGGGTCTCATAGTGTGTCAGGACCCTGTCAGGGGTGTGTGGTGTCCCACAGTATCTCAGGTCCCTGTCAGGGGAGTGTGGGGTCTCACAGTGTGTCAGGACCCTGTCGGGTTGTGTGGTGTCCCACAGTATCTCAGGTCCCTGTCAGGGGTGTGTGGGGTCTCACAGTGTGTCAGGACCCTGCCATGGATTTGTGGGGTCTCACAGTGTGTCAGGACCCTGTCCGGGGTGTGTGGGGTCCCACAGTATCTCAGGTCCCTGTCAGGGGTGTGTGGGTGGTCTGACTGTTTCTGAGGATCGTCTTAGGAGGCTGTGGTGTCTCTTGGTGTGTCAGGACCCTGTCAGGTGTGTGTGGTTGCACAATGTGACAGGACCCTGACAGGGGTGTGTGGGCTCTCACAGTGTGTCAGGACCCTGTCAGGGGTGTGTGAGGTCTCACAGTGTGTCAGGACCCTGTCAGGGGTGTGTGGGGTCTCACAGTGTGTCAGGACCCTGTCAGGGGTGTGTGAGGTCTCACAGTATCTCAGGACCCTGTCAGGGGTGTGTGAGGTCTCACAGTGTGTCAGGGCCCTGTCAGGGGTGTGTGGCGTCTGACAGTCTGTCTAGACCATGTCAGGGGTGTGTGGTTGCACAATGTGACAGGACCCTGTCAGGGGTGTGTGGGGTGTCACAGTGTGTCAGACCCTGTCAGGGGTGTGTGGGGTCTCACAGTGTGTCAGACCCTGTCATGGGTGAGTGGGGTCTCACAGTGTGTCAGGATCCTGTCAGGGGTGTGTGGGGTCTCACAGTGTGTCAGGACCCTGTCAGGGGTGTGTGGTGTCTCACAGTGTGTCAGGACCCTGTCAGGGGTGTGTGGTGTCTCACAGTGTATCAGACCCTGTCATGGGTGAGTGGGGTCTCACAGTGTGTCAGGACCCTGTCATGGATGTGTGCGGTCTCACAGTGTGTCAGGACCCTGTCAGTGTTGTGTGGGGTCTCACAGTGTGTCAGGACCCTGTCATGGATGTGTGCGGTCTCACAGTGTGTCAGGACCCTGTCAGTGTTGTGTGGGGTCTCACAGTGTGTCAGGACCCTGTCAGTGTTGTGTGCGGTCTCACAGTGTGTCAGGACCCTGTCGGGTTGTGTGGTGTCCCACAGTGTGTCAGGAACCTGTCAGGGGTGTGTGGGGTCTCACTGTGTATCTGGATCCTGTCAGGGGTGTGTGGGGTCTCACAGTGTGTCAGGACCCTGTCAGGGGTGTGTGGTGTCTCACAGTGCGTCAGGATCCTGTCAGGGGTGTGTGGGGTCTCACAGTGTGTCAGGACCCTGTCAGGGGTGTGTGGTGTCTCACAGTGCGTCAGGACCCTGTCAGGGGTGTGTGGGGTCTCACAGTGTATCAGGGCCCTGTCAGGGGTGTGTGGGGTCTCACACTGTGTCAGGACCCTGTCAGGTGTGTGTGGGATCTCACAGTGTGTCAGGGCCCTGTCAGGGGTGTGTGGGGTCTCACAGTGTGTCAGGACCCTGTCAGGGGTGTGTGGGGTCTCACAGTGTGTCAGGGCCCTGTCAGGGGTGTGTGGGGTCTCACAGTGTGTCAGGACCCTGTCAGGGGTGTGTGGGGTCTCACAGTGTGTCAGGACCCTGTCAGGGGTGTGTGGGGTCTCACAGTGTGTCAGGACTCTGCCATGGATGTGTGGGGTCTCACAGTGTGTCAGGACCCTGTCCGGGGTGTGTGGGGTCCCACAGTATCTCAGGTCCCTGTCAGGGGTGTGTGGGTGGTCTGACTGTTTCTGAGGATCGTCTTAGGAGGCTGTGGTGTCTCTTGGTGTGTCAGGACCCTGTCAGGTGTGTGTGGTTGCACAATGTGACAGGACCCTGACAGGGGTGTGTGGGCTCTCACAGTGAGTCAGGACCGTTTTAGAGATGGGTGGAGTCCCACAGTGTGTCAGGGCCCTGTCAGGTATGTGGGGTCTCAGAATGTGACTGTATTCTGTCAGGTGTGTGTGTGTTGGTCTCACAGTGTATCAGGACCCTTCAGTGTTATGTGGTGTCTCACAGTGTGTCGGGACCTGGACAGCGGTGTGTGGGGTGTCACAGTGTGTCAGACCCTGTCAGGGGTGAGTGGGGTCTCACAGTGTGTCAGGATCCTGTCAGGGGTGTGTGGGGACTCATAGTGTGTCAGGACCCTGTCAGGGGTGAGTGGGGTCTCATAGTGTGTCAGGACCCTGTCATGGATGTGTGGGGTCTCACAGTGTGTCAGGACCCTGTCAGGTATGTGTGGGGTCTCACAGTGTGTCAGGACCCTGTCGGGTTTTGTGGTGTCCCACAGTGTGTCAGGACCCTGTCAGGGGTGTGTGGGGTCTCACTGTGTGTCTGGATCCTGTCAGGGGTGTGTGGAGTCTCACAGTGTGTCAGGGCCCTGTCAGGGGTGTGTGGGGTCTCACAGTGTGCCAGGACCCTGTCAGGGGTATGTGGGGTCTCACAGTGTGTCAGGCTCCTGACAGGGGTGTGTGGGCTCTCACAGTGAGTCAGGACCGTGTTAGAGATGGGTGGGGTCCCACAGTGTGTCAGGACCCTGTCAGGTATGTGGGGTCTCAGAATGTGACTGTATTCTGTCAGGTGTGTGTGTGTTGGTCTCACAGTGTATCAGGACCCTTCAGTGTTATGTGGTGTCTCACAGTGTGTCGGGACCTGGACAAGGGTGTGTGGGGTGTCACAGTGTGTCAGACCCTGTCAGGGGTGAGTGGGGTCTCACAGTGTGTCAGGATCCTGTCAGGGGTGTGTGGGGTCTCATAGTGTGTCAGGACCCTGTCAGGGGTGTGTGGTGTCCCACAGTATCTCAGGTCCCTGTCAGGGGAGTGTGGGGTCTCACAGTGTGTCAGGACCCTGTCGGGTTGTGTGGTGTCCCACAGTATCTCAGGTCCCTGTCAGGGGTGTGTGGGGTCTCACAGTGTGTCAGGACCCTGCCATGGATTTGTGGGGTCTCACAGTGTGTCAGGACCCTGTCCGGGGTGTGTGGGGTCCCACAGTATCTCAGGTCCCTGTCAGGGGTGTGTGGGTGGTCTGACTGTTTCTGAGGATCGTCTTAGGAGGCTGTGGTGTCTCTTGGTGTGTCAGGACCCTGTCAGGTGTGTGTGGTTGCACAATGTGACAGGACCCTGACAGGGGTGTGTGGGCTCTCACAGTGTGTCAGGACCCTGTCAGGCGTGTGTGGGGTCTCACAGTGTGTCAGGACCCTGTCAGGGGTGTGTGAGGTCTCACAGTGTGTCAGGACCCTGTCAGGGGTGTGTGGGGTCTCACAGTGTGTCCGGTCCCTGTCAGGGGTGTGTGAGGTCTCACAGTATCTCAGGACCCTGTCAGGGGTGTGTGGAGTCTCACAGTGTGTCAGGACCCTGTCAGGGGTGTGTGAGGTCTCACAGTGTGTCAGGGCCCTGTCAGGGGTGTGTGGCGTCTGACAGTCTGTCTAGACCATGTCAGGGGTGTGTGGTTGCACAATGTGACAGGACCCTGTCAGGGGTGTGTGGGGTGTCACAGTGTGTCAGACCCTGTCAGGGGTGTGTGGTGTCTCACAGTGTGTCAGACCCTGTCATGGGTGAGTGGGGTCTCACAGTGTGTCAGGATCCTGTCAGGGGTGTGTGGGGTCTCACAGTGTGTCAGGACCCTGTCAGGGGTGTGTGGTGTCTCACAGTGTGTCAGGACCCTGTCAGGGGTGTGTGGTGTCTCACAGTGTGTCAGACCCTGTCATGGGTGAGTGGGGTCTCACAGTGTGTCAGGATCCTGTCAGGGGTGTGTGGGGTCTTACAGTGTGTCAGGACCCTGTCAGGGGTGTGTGGTGTCTCACAGTGTGTCAGGACCCTGTCAGTGTTGTGTGGGGTCTCACAGTGTGTCAGGACCCTGTCATGGATGTGTGCGGTCTCACAGTGTGTCAGGACCCTGTCAGTGTTGTGTGGGGTCTCACAGTGTGTCAGGACCCTGTCATGGATGTGTGCGGTCTCACAGTGTGTCAGGACCCTGTCAGTGTTGTGTGGGGTCTCACAGTGTGTCAGGACCCTGTCATGGATGTGTGCGGTCTCACAGTGTGTCAGGACCCTGTCAGGGTTGTGTGGGGTCTCACAGTGTGTCAGGACCCTGTCGGGTTGTGTGGTGTCCCACAGTGTGTCAGGAACCTGTCAGGGGTGTGTGGGGTCTCACTGTGTGTCTGGATCCTGTCAGGGGTGTGTGGAGTCTCACAGTGTGTCAGGACCCTGTCAGGGGTGTGTGGGGTCTCACAGTGTGTCAGGGCCCTGTCAGGGGTGTGTGGTGTCCCACAGTATCTCAGGTCCCTGTCAGGGGTGTGTGGAGTCTCACAGTGTGTCAGGACCCTGTCAGGGCTGTGTGGGGTCTCACAATGTCTCAGGACCCTGTCAGGGGTGTGTGGGGTCTCACAGTGTGTCAGGACCCTGTCAGGGGTGTGTGGGGTCTCACAGTGTGTCAGGGCCCTGTCAGGGGTGTGTGGGGTCTCACACTGTGTCAGGACCCTGTCAGGGGTGTGTGGAGTCTCACAGTGTGTCAGGGCCCTGTCAGGGGTGTGTGGGGTCTCACAGTGTGTCAGGACCCTGTCAGGGGTGTGTGGGGTCTCACAGTGTGTCAGGGCCCTGTCAGGGGTGTGTGGGGTCTCACAGTGTGTCAGGACCCTGCCATGGATGTGTGGGGTCTCACAGTGTGTCAGGACCCTGTCAGGGGTGTGTGGGGTCCCACAGTATCTCAGGTCCCTGTCAGGGGTGTGTGGGTGGTCTGACTGTTTCTGAGGATCGTCTTAGGAGGCTGTGGTGTCTCTTGGTGTGTCAGGACCCTGTCAGGTGTGTGTGGTTGCACAATGTGACAGGACCCTGACAGGGGTGTGTGGGCTCTCACAGTGAGTCAGGACCGTGTTAGAGATGGGTGGAGTCCCACAGTGTGTCAGGGCCCTGTCAGGTATGTGGGGTCTCAGAATGTGACTGTATTCTGTCAGGTGTGTGTGTGTTGGTCTCACAGTGTATCAGGACCCTTCAGTGTTATGTGGTGTCTCACAGTGTGTCGGGACCTGGACAGCGGTGTGTGGGGTGTCACAGTGTGTCAGACCCTGTCAGGGGTGAGTGGGGTCTCACAGTGTGTCAGGACCCTGTCATGGATGTGTGGGGTCTCACAGTGTGTCAGGACCCTGTCAGGTATGTGTGGGGTCTCACAGTGTGTCAGGACCCTGTCGGGTTTTGTGGTGTCCCACAGTGTGTCAGGACCCTGTCAGGGGTGTGTGGGGTCTCACTGTGTGTCTGGATCCTGTCAGGGGTGTGTGGAGTCTCACAGTGTGTCAGGGCCCTGTCAGGGGTGTGTGGGGTCTCACAGTGTGCCAGGACCCTGTCAGGGGTATGTGGGTTCTCACAGTGTGTCAGGCTCCTGACAAGGGTGTGTGGAGTCTCACAGTGTGTCAGGACCCTGTCAGGTGTGTGTGGGGTCTCACAGTGTGTCAGGACCCTGTCAGGGGTGTGTGGGTCTCACAGTGTGTCAGGACCCTGTCAGTGGTGTGTGGGGTCTCACAGTGTGTCAGGACCCTGTCAGGTATGTGTGGGGTCTCACAGTGTGTCAGGACCCTATCGGGTTGTGTGGTGTCCCACAGTGTGTCAGGACCCTGTCAGGGGTGTGTGGGGTCTCACTGTGTGTCTGGATCCTGTCAGGGGTGTGTGGAGTCTCACAGTGTGTCAGGGCCCTGTCAGGGGTGTGTGGGGTCTCACAGTGTGTCAGGACCCTGTCAGGTGTGTGTGGGGTCTCACAGTGTGTCAGGACCCTGTCAGGGGTGTGTGGGTCTCACAGTGTGTCAGGACCCTGTCAGTGGTGTGTGGGGTCCCACAGTGTGTCAGACCCTGTCCGGGGTGTGTGGGGTCTCACAGTGTGTCAGGACCCTGTCAGGTGTGTGTGGGGTCTCACAGTGTGTCAGGACCCTGTCAGGGGTGTGTGGGTCTCACAGTGTGTCAGGACCCTGTCAGTGATGTGTGGGGTCTCACAGTGTGTCCGGACCCTGTCAGTGGTGTGTGGGGTCCCACAGTGTGTCAGACCCTGTCCGGGGTGTGTGGGGTCTCACCGTGTGTCAGGACCCTGTCAGGGGTGAGTGGGGTCTCATAGTGTGTCAGGACCCTGTCATGGATGTGTGGGGTCTCACAGTATGTCAGGGCCCTGTCAGGGGTGTGTTGGGTCTCACAGTGTCAGGACCCTGTCGGGTTGTGTGGGGTCTCACAGTGTGTCCGGACCCTGTCAGGGGTGTGTGGGGTCTCACAGTGAGTCAGGACCGTGTTAGAGATGGGTGGGGTCCCACAGTGTGTCAGGACCCTGTCAGGTATGTGGGGTCTCAGAATGTGACTGTATTCTGTCAGGTGTGTGTGTGTTGGTCTCACAGTGTATCAGGACCCTTCAGTGTTATGTGGTGTCTCACAGTGTGTCGGGACCTGGACAGAGGTGTGTGGTGTCTCACTGTGTGTCACGACCCTGTCAGGTGTGTGTGGTGTTTCAAAGTGTTTCAGGAGCCTCTCAGAGTTGTGTGTGGTCTCATGGTGTGTCAGGACACTGCCAGGCATGTCTGGGGTCTCACTGTGCGACAGGACCCTGTCAGGAGTGTGTGGGGTGACTATTCAATGTGTTGGGCTGTGATAGGGAGTGTAGGAAAACACTGATCCTGGATATTCACTTTCGAGAATGTGACAGTGGCAGAAATGATGTTCTTCAACAATCAGGGAGTGTATCAGTTTCATATTCAGAAATGGGTTTGGGAATTTCTCTGTCTTGTCTGTTCCGTCTGCAAACAGGATGAAGGACAATGATGATCAAGCTTGTAGCGATTTACTAAACCCGTGTTCAGGGGCACTGAGGGGTTTCATTGACCGGGTGTGGACTGGAGCAATATTTACAGAGGTCCCAGAAACGTGAGTAGTTTGTAAACTTCCTGATTCGTCTATCTCTGCTCCCATATTTAAATTATCATCTTTGGGATTTGTTGTTGTAAATGAGAGAGACTGAACCAGGGTTCTGGCCAAGATTCCTTGTATTTCTCTAAGAGCTGCTCTGTGGTTGAACAGACCAGTTGGGATGTTACCTGCTTTTCTAATTAAAGTGATGCTATTATTACTATTCTGTGACTGGAACTTCAGTGGACGCCCAGCTCTGAGAAAAGATAATCTGCGGGAACTGGGGGAGTTTAGAAAATGGTTAAGGATGAGGCTGTTCAGGGAGGGGCAGTGCCTGGCAAGAGAAGGTTTTGACTTATTGGTGTGAAGAAATATAAGATTATTTTTCCATTCTCCAGATCGCCCCTTCTCCACTCAGACTCCGGTGGGGATCTGTAGTTGCAGGCCCCAGAGCGGTGTGACCACTTTCCTCAAACTCGCCAGCTCTCTGCCTCTTTCCTCAAAATGTCCTTTGAAAACTCTCCCGCTAGCAAACACGTTTCCCTGTGTCTCACTGTGTTCTCTGTCACAGTGCCAACATTTACCTGGTCAGATCCTGTTGGCTCAACAACTGAACCGCCCGACGCAAATTACAACCGTTGGTGGAAACAGAGGTCAAGTTTCAACTTAATGAAATTTGCTTCAGCCTCATCTGGGCCGATCTACCCACTACCGGAGGGATGTTGAGGCTTTAGAGAGGGAGCAGAAGAGCTTTACCGGGATGCTGCCTGGTTTAGAAGGCATGTGCTACCATGAGAGGCTGGATGAAATTAGGTTGTTTGCTGTGGTTCATCGGAGGCTGAGAGGAGCTCTGACACAGGTTCACAAGATTACGAGAGGCTTGGATAGAGTGGACAGAGAGAATCCGTTTCCCACGGTTGAAATGTCTATTACCAGAGGGAACATATTGAAGGTGAGAGGGTGTAGAATGAAGGGGGATGTGAAGGACAGCTTATTTTTTAAATTAGACAATCGTGGCTGCCTGGAATGCACTGCCTGGTAAGATGGTCGAGGCAAATTATTAGAAGCTTTTAAAGGACTTTTGGACAGTCACATGGATGTAAGGAAGATGGAAGCATGTGGACATGGTGAAGGAAGGAGAGATTAGTCTTCAGGTTTGTTTGATTTATTTCTTGGCTGTTTCAGCACAATATTATTTGCCTAATGGCCTGTTCCTGTGTTATACTCTTCAATGTTCAATGTACGTTCACTTACCTTTCAGCTCACTGAGAACCTTTAGTAAAAGTTGAGCGGAAATTGGTCGATGGGAAGGATCACAACCTGTTTAAATATCAACAAATTGAGGGAAATCATTTTTGTAACATTTTAAAGTGTGCTGTATTCAATCCAAATTTAAATTAGTCTCTGATATTATCTCACCATATATCTGTAATTCCTTCAGTATTCTGTCCAGCTTTGGGACACCAATCCGCATTTTCACAAAGGTTTCCCACATCACCCTCCGGGCGCGGGAGCCTTTCTCCATCACCAGGCTCAGGAGGAGTTTAGAACTGTCCGCCCGCTCTCCCTTATCAGCGAGATCAGAGATTTTCTGTGAAGAGTAACAGTGAACATATTGGGGACTGACAGATTCGCACAGAGAATGAGAAGTAAATGATGTGCTCTGTAACGGGACCACACTGAGCAGTCACCCGGACGGGTGCTGATCCTGTCTGGACATGGACTGTACATTCTGAGTGCAGAGCACACGGAGGGACGTTCACCGTGAACCTGGTCCAACAGTCAATGAGATCCTGGTTGGCCTGTGGCCGCTTCATTGACATGGCTCCAAATCCATAAATATTTCCTCACCGGATTTGACCGTGTAAAACAAAATCAGAAAATAATGATCACAGATGAAGAAAGAAGTCAGGAGGGTTTTTGTATCAGCGTGAACAGTCTCTTGGAAGTTGCAGAAAAGATGATGTGATTCATCTCCTCAGTCCGCCAGTGTCCAACATGACAGCGGATTTCCGGCTGACACCTGATGCCTTTTCTTTGCCTTTTCCAGTGGAGGTTTATTCAGTGATTACACATTACAACATGGCAGTATTCCCCAATCCACACTATTTCCAGTTATAGATTGTAACAGAATGATCTCCACGCAGAACAGAACACACTCGAGCTCCTGTGGCATCCAGTCGTAATGCCCCGGTTCTCACTGAATCCTGCCGTCACTCTGTACACTCTTCCCGAAATAAAGATTTCTAGCATATTTTCATTTAAGCTCGTTTATTGCAACATCATAGAACTGTTGCCTACTCACCTCGCTCTGAACATTGAGCCACCAGCAGGGGTATTTACAACTTTTTCAATCATCGCTTGAGATTCACATTTTTAAGAATTATATATATTTATTTCTGATTTGTTTTTATGCTCTATTATCCAGTGAGTGAGAGATCTGACACCCATCAGTCCTGTGATGTGTGAAAATTCAAACCCATTCTCCCTCCCACTCACCCGATGTTCCTCTCCACTGAACTGATTCTCGGCCGTTAACGCCAGGCTCACTCCGTGCACCCCTCCTTCCATCGCCTGCTCCAGCCTGTCCCGGTAGATATCCGTCAACTGCAGCAGCTGGGAATCGTCACAGCTTGCCAGGAGCTCGGTGATCACTGAGCTCGAACCTGTGGGGAAAATGGGGATCATTAAAGAAATTTCAACACCATACTGGAACATAAAGACATAAAGATCACAACAAAACACAGTCCGGGGGCGGGGGGGGGGGGGGTGATGACGTAGTATCAAGACGCGGGAAACCAGCTCTCCCGTGAAGAATCAGTAAATTAATGTTTACGTGAAGAAAAGTTAGTAAATACTTTCTAAAAGTTACTTATAAACTACTCCGGATTGTTTCAAACTGTGTCTCACAAACAGAAGATGAAGAAAACTACTAGCGTGAAGACAACACAAGTTGGAACAGAATCAAGGGCCGCTGCTGCCAGAGAACCGGGGCTCAGGTACATTTCACCTGCGGTGATACAGAACAGGAAACTGCGGCAACATCGACCATTTCAAAGAAAAAGACCAACAAGAACTGCGCAAACGCGAAGGAAGGAGCATGCGCAAACGCGAACAACCGGAACTACAAATCCCAGTACCGATTGAAACCGGAAGTGAAAGTGAATCTGTGGCAGATTCAGATTCTCTGGATAAATCAGACGAAGATGGAGGTAAAAGTTTTTCTGGAAATATAGAAAAAACTTTGATGCAAATAATGCGTAAATTAGAAAATATTGAACGCATTTAAAGAAATCAAAAAAAAAGATAAATATGGAGATTATGTTTGATAAAATGATAAAAAGACAGGAAAAAATGGAAAAGAGAATTATAGACTTGGAAGCCACAACGGAAGACATGGTTGAAAGAATGAATGAAATGGAAGATAATATCTCTGCCTGGACATTAGAAAGTAAACAATTGTTGGAAAAAGTGGATAAGCTAGAAAATTTTAGCAGACGAAACAATATTAAGATTGTTAGACTTAAAGAAGATATAGAAGGAGAAGATCCAATATTTTTTTTTGAAAAATGGATTCCTGAAAACTTGGAAATTGAAGAAGAAACTCTAATTGAAATTGAAAGGGCTCATGGAGCCTTAAGATCAAGACATCAAACTGATCAAAATCCACAATCAATTTTGATAAAATGCTTAAGATACCAAGATAAAGAAAAGATCCTGAAGGTGGCTGCCCAATGTGCCAGAAAGAGTAAAGGGACATTGGTGATAGAAGGGAAAGCAGTTCTTTTCTATCCTGATATAAGTTATAACCTTTTGAAGAGAAAGAAGGAATTTAACCCAGTGAAAAAAGCTTTTTGGGAAAAGGGTTATAAATTCATAATGCGTCACCCAGCAACACTGAAAATTTTTTTGGAGGATGGAAAAAGATTTTTTACTGATTATTGAGAAGCGGATGAATTTGCACGAAAACTCCTCGTTATTCGCTAACTACACATAGAGATTTCCAAGCGTAATGGATTAAAGATGGAGACAGAGACAGTGAATGGAATTGATGGACATTTAAGGATGATACAGGGGGCGAAAGGCAAAATTTGAGAAATATTAATTGTGAGTAGTATTTTTTTCTTTTTTTCTTCTCATATATATACTTTTTTTTTGTCATGGGGGAGCTGGAGGAGTTTTGGATGGATTGCTACGGGATTCACGTGTGTAATCATGGTGATTGTCATGACCCGTACAACAGATAGGGGGAATGTTGTGTTCTTTTTTATCCACAACATTTGTAGGGGGGTATTTTGTTTTTTTCTTTATAATCTATTTTTCTTCTATCTTTTTTTGCCTGGATGATCGGTGGGGACACACATAGCAACATGGAGAATGTTTAAAAAGATTCCCCAAGGTACCACGAAAGTTGAAAGATTAGGTATTACTATAGATTGGAGTAACCCAATTAAAAATAATGACTAAGTTACTAAATTTTCAAAGTTTTAATGTTAATGGGCTTAATGGACCGGTGAAAAGAAAAAGAATCTTAACACACATTAAAAAATGAAAATAGATATACTTTTTTTTTACAAGAAACACACTTAATAGAGAAAGAACATCAGAAATTAAAAAGAGATTGGGTTGAAAATGTTATTGCAGCTTCATTTAACTCATAGGGGAGAAGAGTTGCAATTTTGGTTAATAAAAATACAAAATGTATTAATTGATCCAGCGGGGAGATATTTAATTATCCATTGTCAATTTTTTTCAGAACTATGGACTCTTATCAATATTTATGCACCACATGAAAATGATGTAAAATTTATACGACGTCTGTTTGAATTTGATTAACACACATGACAAAATATTAATAGGTGGAGATTTTAACTTTTGTCTAGATCCAGTTTTAGATAGATCAACAAAGGTTGTCACAAAATCAAAAGTAGCAAAATTAACTTTATCATTGATGAAAGATTGATATATGGAGAAGAATTAACACAAAAGTAAGAGATTCATTTTATTCAAATAGACATCCTATTAACGAATATTCAAGACAGTGAAAAATATGGAATATAAAGCAAGAATATTGTCAGATCATTGATAATGACAATGATAATGATAGATAAAGAGGAATCAATTTATAGATAGAGATTTAATTCTATATTACTAAAACATCAAGATTTTTGTGATTTTATGAAAAAGCAGATTCAGTTTTTTTTAGATACAAATTCACATTCAGTTGATGATAAATTTATATTGTGGGAAGCAATGAAGGCATATTTGAGAGGTCAGATAATAAGATACTAATAAAATTAAGAAGGAATATATGATAGAAATAGATCAATTGGAAAAAGAGATTACAAAATTAGAAAAAGAATCTCAAAGATATATGACAGAAGAAAAACGGACAACTTGTTAATAAGAAGTTACAATATAATACGTTTCAGATATATCGAACAGAAAAAGCAATTATGAGAAGTAAACAGAGATATTATGAACTAGGTGAAAGATCACATAAGGTACTTGCTTGGCAGTTAAAAACAGACCAGACTTCTAAAACAATAAATGCAATTCGAACAAGAGTAAATAAAATTACTTATAAACCTTTGGAAATTAATGAAACTTTCAATAACTCTTCCAAAATTGAATTTGTAAGAACAGAAGAGATTAGATATGCCTTTTACATTAAAAGAGGTCGAAGAAGCTCTATGATCATTTCAAAGTAATAAATCCCCAGGAGAAGATGGTTTTCCACCTGAATTTTATAAAAAGTTTAAAGATTTATTAATTCCTCCTTTTATGGAGTTAATACACCAAGCGGAAAGAATGCGTAAACGTTCAGAATCTTTTTCGACAGCTACTTTAATTGTATTGCCAAAAAAAGATAGAGATCTTTTAAAGCCAACATCATAGAGACCTATTTCTTTGTTAAACACTGACTATAAAATAATAGCAAAAATCTTATCTAACAGATTATCTAAATACTTACCAAAATTAATACACATGGATCAAACAGGATTTATTAAAAATAGACAATCAGCAGATAACGTAACTCAGTTATTTAGCATAATTCATTTGGCTCAAAAGAGGGAGGAAATGAGTGTGGCAGTTGCTTTAGATGCAGAAAAAGCATTTGTTAGATTTGAATGGGATTTTTTATTTAAGGTATTAGAAAGATATGGATTAGGAGTATCCTTTATAAAATGGATTAAAACCTTAAATAATAATCCCAAAGCTGAGGTAGTGACAAATGGTCAAATTTCAAGACCATTTCAGTTAACAAGGTCAACTAGGCAAGGTTGTCCATTATCACCTGCTGTATTTGTGTTGGGGATAGAACCATTAGCTGAATTAATTAGAATGGACCCAGAAGGGTTTCAGAGGTAGCCAGGAGGAATACAAGATTAACTTATTTGCTGATGATGTTCTGTTTTATTTAACAAACCCATTGTACTCGTTGCATCAATTATCCTCTAGATTAGAAGAGTATGGGAAAATATCAGGCTACAAACTAAATTGTGATAAAAGTGAAATTTTACCTCTTACTAAAGGAGATTATAGTCAATGTCGATTAATAACTCAATTTAGTTGGCCGATAAATGGTATAAAATATTTAGGTATAAGAGTTGATAATGATATAAAGAACTTATATAAATTAAATTATTTACCATTATTGAAAAAAAATCAAGAAGATCTTGATAAATGGATGATATTACCAATAACATTAGTAGGTACAGTAAATACCATAAAAATGAACCTATTCACTAGATTACAATACTCATTCCAATCACTACCAATACAACTACCCCAGAAGTTTTTTCAAGAGTTAAATAAATATGTGAGGAAGTTCCTTTGGAAAGGTACGATGTCAAGAATATCAAGAATTGACGTGGAAATTTGATCTAGGAGGGTTACAACTTCCAAATTTTTAGGATTATTATAAAGCAAATCAACTTAGATTTATTGCATCTTTTTGAGAAAGATAGACTGGCATGGATTAGGATAGAACTAGATAAAATAGGAGAAAATACACCAGAAGATTTTATATATAAATGGGAATCTAAATGGATACGGGAAAAGAAAGAATCTCCTGTATTAAAACTTTTGATTGATTTCTGGAATAAGATAAATGTTGATGATGAGATAAAGAAATCTTTATTAGCAAAGAGATCTTTAATTCAAAATAGACTTATTCCTTTTACAATGGTAATCAACTTTTATATAATTGGTTTCAGAAAGGGATTAGATATATAGGAGATTGCTTTGAAGGAGGTATATTAATGTCATTTGATCAATTAAAGAATAAAGAATAAAATATCAATCAACACTTTTTTGCTAGTTCCAATTAAGGGCTTATTTAAGAGAAAAATTGGGTGAAACAATGTTATTGCCAGAATCTAATGAAATAGAAACTTAATTCAAAAAGGAAAAACTAAAAAAAATATTTCTTATATGTATAGTTTGATTCAAAAACAGGCAATTAAACAAGGAATCCATAAGTCAAGACAAAAATGGGAAATTGACTTGAATATTAAAAATGAAGAAACAAATTGGTCAAGACTATGTCTTGATAGTGTGACAAATACAATAAATGTCTGGTTAAGATTAGTGCAATATAATTTTTACATCAATTATATATTACACCACAAAAAATAAATAAATTAAAACCAAATTTATCTGATCATTGTTTCCGATGTAACCAAGAAATTGGTACTTTTTTACATTCTACTTAGTCTTGTTCTAAAATTCAACCTTTTTGGACAAATTTAAGAGAACAAATTATTGGAACACAACTTCCACATAACCCGATATTATTTTTATTCGGCGATATTGAAGGGATAAAACCGAAACCCAAATTGAATAAATATCAGAAAGAATTTATAAAAATTGCACTGGCAGTAGCCAAAAAGGCTATTGTAGTTACTTGGAAATCAGATTCATACTTAAGTATAGATCGTTGGAAGAATGAAATTTCCAGCTGTATTCCACTTGAAAAAAATTACTTATAATTTAAGAGATAAATATGAAACATTTTTAAAAATTTGGCGCACTTGTTTACAAAAGACAGGATTGAATATATAGGTGCTCCGAAGATAAAATAATTGGTTATTTGGGGAAAGAAATAAATATATATACTAAAGTTATTATGAATTCCATGGAGCATGTGGGGATCTTCCGATATACAGGCATTCTTTCTTTCTTTTTTCCTCTTTTTCTTTTTATTTTCTTCTATAGGAATGTTAGGGGAGGGGGGAAGGGTAGATATTTTTTTTTTCTTTCTGTAATCATTTGAAAACTCAATAAAAATTTTAAAAAAAAACAAAACAGTCCGAAATATATATGTGGGAGAACGGGTTTGGGCCGGAGGGTAGGGGTTGACGGGGGTGTAGGAGGTGGTATAGTTCCATCTGTTGAAGTCTGCTCTTTCATGACCCCAGGAATATACCTCCCTGTTTTGAAAGGACTCTGCTTATTGCTGAGAATATAGTAACCCATCACCATCACTCTCCTGGTACTGCCCATCACCACTGCTTTGCTCTGGGTTACTGTCTGCCTGCCTGGTCAAACCCTTCCTCAGCAAATCTCTGGCAAATCTCACAAAATACTGGAGGTACTCAGCAGATCAGGCAACATCTCTGGAGGAGAATAACAATCAACGTTTCAGGCCAAGGCCTTTCATCGGACTGGAAATGAGGGGACAGAAATTCTAGATATTGTTACATTACTTTCTGTTCCCCGTGGTCCTGATCTGAAATGTTGACTGTTTATTCCTGTCCATGGATGCTGCCTGACCTGCTGAATTCTGCCAATATTTTGTGTGTCTTTTTGTTGCCCAAAACTTTCAGCATCTGCAGAATGTCTTGTCTTCTGGAGTAACTCGCTATTTTACTGTGCATCACAATCTGTTAGAGGAGCAGGAGCAGACGGTAACTGTACTCCTTCCACGTGTGACTGTGTTTTCCCCAAAGATGTCAACTCTCTCACTCTCATCTCTCTGGTCAGTTTTCACAAATATTTGGAGAATTGCCATTATTGAATTAAACCCAGACGGAGAATCCGCAGAGTATTTATAAATTAAAATGATTTTGTGGACAGGAGTTTTCAGTTTTTGCTGCTCTGTAACAAAAAAAAAATAACAGGAGGGTCAAACATTATTGGGGTTTAAAACAGAACACTGTTTTGTTTTTAAACTGAGGTGAACACTTTCAAACATCTTGGGCCTGTCCACTGAACAAGTGTCATGGCCGGATCCACCTGCACCCATCCACCCACAGTCACACAATGTCCATTTCCGATCTCTCCATGGATTGTACACTGGACCAGGATTCTCCAGAGTATCTACTCGCTATATTGCAGGCATTTCCCTTTTAGGAACCAATCTTGTGTCCTGGACCGGGAGTGATGAGTCTCCGGAATGGCAAGCCAGATTGAGCAGACAACGCCCATTGCCTTGGTCCTCCTACCACTGGTGGCGCTGTGGTGAGTAATGGACAAGTGTTACAGCAGTGTGGGCTGAAACATTTCTGCTGACGATGAGACTTCTATTCCTCTCGTCACTGGATTATACAGATTTCTCAGTCACAACTGATTTCCACCGTCTTCTTTCAGGTTAACATCGCCTGGCATTGTCACCAATGGCAATATATGATTTGTGTCTATACAGAAACACTCTGACAACCTGAACAATGCAATCTCACACATAGCACCATGACATCTTGTCCTGAACCACTATAATTTTTCCGGCAGGACTTTAAAACTATTATTAACACCAAAACTTGGTTAAGATTTCTTTGAGCACATCACCTGGCTATTATCAGATAGTTAGTTATATGACACCTTGTTAAACACAATGTTGACACGCCATATATCCAAAACAGTCAGTTTGGAAAAAAATGTCAATATAATTAAAACAGAATGATGGAATTATTCAACAAGACGAGAGTATGTTAATATTTCATGTGGAGGACCCTGTATCAGAGCTGAGCCTGTGTGCAGGAGCCATGTATCTGTTCTCTATCAGCATTGTATTCTGCGTTGTGTATTTATGATGCTTTTTTTATGGTAACAAGTCGGATCAGTGGGAGTGTGATAAATGCAAAGGGAATCAGTTACATAGTTTGCTTTTTCCATGCAGTATACAGCTGGGGACTGACCGATGTCATATATTTTGTTATTATTAACTCAAATACGATGAATTTATGTTTGGGTACAGATCAGTTTCATCACTTCAAGATTGTATGTTTACTGATTGCTAATAAAGGATGGAATACATATCACCGACTTTTGTAACAATCATTATTGGAGTTGAGGGAGCATCATGCAAGTACAATAAATCCACGGGGGGTCGCCAGCAATGGCAAATTAGCTTGGTTAAATTTCACCGCTACGTTCTCAAAAAATGTTTCTCAACCTGCCGATCATTGAAATATTCTGAGATACTGAGTATTTTGCTTCAGTTTTCACCAGTGAAAAGGACCTTGGCAATTGTGGGGATGACGTACCGCAGACTGAAACACATGAGTGTATGGACTTCAAGAAAGAGCAAGTGCTGGATCTTTTGCGACGTATTCAGTTAGATAAGTCACCGGGACTGAACGAGATATACTCCATGCTACTGTAGGAATCGAGGGAGGAGATTGCTAAGTCTCTGATGATAATCATTGCATCAGCAATTAGGTGGGGAGAAGTACCGGAGGATTGGAAGGTTGCAAATGATGCTCTCTTGTTCAAGAAATGGCGTAGAGATAATTCAGGAAATTACAGACCAGTTAGTCTTACTTCAGTTGTGGACAAGTTCTGGAGAAGATCCTGAGAGGCAGGGTTTATGAACATTTGGAGAGACATGGTCTGATTAGGGATAGTCAGCATGGCTTTGCAAGGGGCAAGGGCAGGTCACGCTTATGAACCTGATTGAATTCTTTGAGGATGTAACAAAACACATTGATGAAGGTAGAGCAGTGGAAGTACTGTATATGGATTGCAGTAAGAGGTTAGCTACGGTTCCCCAGGGAAAGCTCATTCAGAAAATAACGAGGTACGGGATCCAAGGAGACATTGCTTTGTGAATCCGGAATTGGCTTGCCCACAGAAGGTGAAGGTTGGTTGTAGATGGTTCGTATTCTCCACGGATGATTGTGACTAACAGCGCTCCACTGGGATCTGTTCTAAGAACTTGATCAGACTCTGCTTGGGAGTACTGTGTTTAATTCTGGTCACCTCACTACAGGAAACAATATGGATGCTATCGAGACAGTGCAAAGGAGATTGACAAGGATGTTGCCTGGATTGGGGAGCAGGCCTGATGAGAATAAGTTGAGGAAACTTGGCCTTTTCTCCTTGAAGCGATGGAGGATGAGAGGTGACCTGACAGAGGTGTTTAAGATGAGAGGTTTTGCTTGTGTCGATAGCCAGAGACTTTTTCCTCCAGGGTTGAAATGGCTAACAAGAGGGAGCATAATATTAAGCTGCTTGGAAGTAGGTACCAGGGGGATGTCAGGGGTAAGTTTTTCACACAGAGAGGGATGGGTGTGTGGAATGCACTGGCAGTGACGGTGGTAGTGGTGGATCAGATTCGGTCTTATAAAAGACTCTTAGACAGGTACACGATGCTTATAAAAATAAAGGTCTATGCTGTAAGGAAATTGTAGTCAATCTCTAGAGTAGGTTACACGATTGACACAGTATTGCGGGATGAATGGCCTGTAACGTGCTTTAGATTTCTATGTTATATCTTCTTTACATTTTACCAACCGAGCTGCCAAGATGATCATCACTAATCAAATCTCACTGAGATTTCTCAGGTCCTGTTGAATTTATTGCCAAGTGCACAAGTACGGGAAGGTACAGGTACAGAGAGACACTGACTTGTGGCAGCATCACAGGCAAGTACATTCAGATAACACACAGAACAGCAATTATACAATTCTGTATATGACAACAATATGACTAACAATATGAGCATACAGTCGCCCACTGTTTGCCCACCGAAGAGGTAAATATCTCTGCTCGCCACCACTGTGGGCTCAGACTTTTCCATAGACGAGCCCCTCATTTCTTTTTCCCACTGTCAATGGGCTCCGTCCCGCATCCTGCTCCTTGAGCCCCCACCGGGGCAAACAACCTCTCAGACTCCATCCTACTCAACCCCTAACACCATATTTATCCTCTCAGTTAATTCACCCTCCCTCCTCTTCCTGCTGGGTTCCCTCCCTCCCCAGGGAGATGGCAGCAATCCAGTGGGCCGAGTGGTCTCCTCATACCTCTCAACGATACATCAGACACTGACCGAAGCTTCTTAAAAAACCCCAGCTTCCCTCGGAGGGATATTGAAATAATTCAAAAATGGGGCATTTACTTTGGGATTTGTTCCGCTTTGACAAATTTGTTCGTGGCGGGAGTATGAGATGCCCTCAACGAGGGTAATGCCTTCTTGGATGGTCCATCTCTGTTATTGGGTGTAACTAGTGACTGACATCGCATTGCACCAATGGGAAGAGTGTAACTCCTCTGTAGACTGTGGGGTGGGGTGGGTGATTCAGGGAATTGTTACCTTAGTCGGTAAAGCTCAACCGTCTGTTGAAGGCTGCTCTTTCTAGTCCCCGGGAATATACCTCTCTGCTTGCAAAAGACTCTGCCAATTCCTGGGAATATAGTAACCATCAACAACACTCTCCTGGTACTGCCCATCACCTGCGCTTTGCTCTGCGCTACTGTCTGCCTGCCTGGTAATCCCCTTCCGATGCAAATCTCTGGAATATCTCACAAGATGCTGGAGGTACTCAGCAGGTCAGGCAGCGTCTCTGGAGGAGAATAAACAATCAACGTTTCAGGCCAAGGCCCTTCATCGGGCTGGAAATGAGGCAACATAAATTCTAGATATTGTTACATTACTTTCTGTTCTCCGTGGTCCTGATCCAAAATATCATACGTTTATTCTTCTCCATGGATGCTGCCTGACCTGCTGAGTTCAGCCAATATTTTGTATCTTTGTGTTGCCCAAAACTGTCATCTTTCGGAGAATGTCTTGTCTTCTGGAGTAACTCGCCATTTTAGTGTGCATCACAATCTGTCGGAGGAGCAGGAGCAGACGGTAAATGTACTCCTTCCACGTGTGATTGTGTTTCCCCAGAGATGTTAACGCTCTCTCTCATCTCTCTGCTCAGTTTTCACGAATATTTTGTGAATTGCCAATGTTGAATTAAACCCAGACATAAAATCAGCAGTGTGTTTATAAATTTAAAATAATTCGCCAACATACCCGTGTCCTTTCCCGATGCTGACGTCACTGGAGCTCTTCCACTGCTCGAACCTTGACCCATTTTGGTGAGAGGTGTGATCAGTTTTTACTGTTCTATAACAAAACAAAACAACAGGAGGGACAGACATTAATTAAAGGAGAATACTGTTTTGTTTCTAAACGGAGACAAACACTTCCAAACATCTTGGGCCGATCCACTGAAGCTTTGTCATGGCCGGATCCACCTGCACCCATCCACCCACAGTCACACAATGTCCATTTCCGATCTCTCCATGCATTGTACACTGGGCCAGGATTCTCCAGGGTATCTACTCTCTGCATTGCAGGCAATTCCCTTTTAGGAACCAATCTTGTGTCCTGGACCGGGAGTGATGAGTCTCCGGAATGGCAAGCCAGGTTGAGCAGACAGCTCCCACTGCTTTGGTCCTCCTGCCACTGGTGGCGCTGTGGTGAGTAATGGACAAGTGTTCCAGCAGTGTGGGCTGAAACAATTCTGCTGACGATGAGACTTCTATTCCTCTCGTCACTGGATTATACAGGTTTCTCAGTCACACCTGATTCTCACCGTCTTCTTTCAGGTTAACATCGTCTGGCATTGACACCAATGGCAATATATGATTTGAGTCTATATAGAATCACTCTGACATCCTGAACAATGCAATGTCACACATAACATTGTGACATCTTGTCCAGAACCACTACATTTTCTCCGGAAGTATTTTAAGATCATTATTATCTCCTAAACTCTGGTCAACATGTTATTGAGTATTTAAAGACAAATACGCTGCAGATGCTGTGGTCAAATCAACACGTATGAACAGGCTGGATGTACTCAGCAGGTCAGGCAGCATCCGTTGAAATGAGCAGTCAACGTTTCGGCCCGAGACCCTTCGTCAGGACTGAGGAAGGAGGGGGCAGGGGTCCTATAATGAAGCTGGGGGTGAGTTTGAAGGTGCAAGTGAAAAAACAATCAGAGGAAAGATCAAGGGCCTGGGGAGGGGATAGGCAGGATGTGAAGAAGGAATGTAAATGGTGTGGGTACCCTTTACTACTGCTATAGGTAGTAGAAGGAGGCAGAATCATGAGAGAGGTGAATCCGATGTTCATACCAAGGGGCTGAGGTGTTGCTCCTCCAACCCGAGTTTGGCCTCATCATGGCAGTAGAGGAGGCCATGTATGGACATATCCGAATGGGAATGTGAAGAAGTGGGTGGCAACCGGGAGATCCTGTCTGTTGTGGCGGAACGAGCTGAGGTGCTTGACGAAGCGGTCCCCCAATCTGCGTCGGGTCTCGCTGATGTAGAGGAGGCCGCAATAGATTACCCCAACAGACACACATGTGAAGTGTTGCCTCACCTGAAAGGACTGCTTGGGGCCCAGAATGGTGGTAAGAGAGGAGGTGTAGGGACAGGTGTAGCACTTACGCTTGCAGGGATTAGTACCCGGTGAGAGATCTGTGGGGAGGGACGTATGGACAAGGCAGTCACGGAGGGAATGATCCCTGGGAAAAGCAGAGAAGGGTAGAGAGGGAAAAATGTCCTTAGTGGTGGGGTGATTCCCTCACACGCATGTCCTCCATTTCCCGCACTTCGGCCCTCACCCCATCTTCTCGTCGCCACAACAGGGACCGTGTTTCCCTTGTCCTCACCTACCACCCCGTCAGCCTCCGGATCCAGCATATTATCCTCCGCGACTTCCGCCACCTTCAACAGGATCCCATACACCTCATATACCTCTCTCATGATCCTGCCTTTTACTACCCATAGTGCTTTCCCCTTACATTCCTTCTTCACCTTTCCTGCCTATCCGCTCCCTGCTTCCCCTCCCCCACCCCTTGATCTTTCCTCTGATTGGTTTTTCACCTGGCACCTATCAGCCTTCTCCTTCTCACCCTCCCCCCACCTTCTTTATGGTGCCCCTGTCCCTGTCCTGACGAGGGCTCTCGGCCCGAAACGTTGACTGTTCCTTTCAACGGACGCTACCCGACCCGCTGAGTTCATCCGGCCTGTTTGTACGTGTACTTGAGTATTTACCCGGCTATTAGCAGCTTGTAACATCGCACCTTTGTTAAACACAATGTAGACACGCCATACATACAAAACAGCAAGTTGACAAAACATCTTTAACATAATAAAACAAAAATGATGGAATTATTTCAGGTGGAGGACCCTGTATCAGAGCTGAGTTCTGTGTAGGAGTCAGGTATTGTTCTCTATCTGCACTGTAGTCTGTGTTGCATATTAATGATTTTTTTTTGTTACTCAATCTGTTCCACAAAACTCCGTGCCCTCCCATTCACTATACCAGCCCCACCCTGGACTGACTGTCCAAATGCTCCAACCCTCTCTTGTTCGAGTTGAAAACCATTCGCCATTTCTCAGACCATCTCCATAACTAACCAAGATAATAGACAATAGACAATAGACAATAGGTTCAGAAGTAGACCATTCGGCCCCTCGAGTCTGCACCGCCATTCTGAGATCATGGCTGATCAGTCACTATCAATACCCAGTCCCTGCCTTGTCCCCATATCCCTATCCATCAGATATCTATCTAGCTCCTTCTTGAAAGCATCCAGAGAATTGGCCTCCACCGTCTTCCGAGGCAGTGCATTCCACACCTCCACAACTCTCTGGGAGAAGAAGCTCTTCCTCAACTCTGTTTTAAATAACTGACCTCTTAGTCTCAATCTTTGAAATTTATTGTAACCTGTTGCAATATCAACTAGACTCCCGAATTTAGTATCAAACTTGATATCGTGCCATATATATATATTCATATACAAATCAATGGCACGAATAACACATTAACGAGGTCTCGACACTGACACGCACGCCCCACTTGTCACAGGCCTCCATTCGCTAAATTCATCTTCAATCATCTCCCTCTGCTTCTTGTCATCGAGCCCGGTGAGAATCCACCTCGCCAGCTCCCCGTGACTCCCACGTGACCGAACCTTCCCGATCAGCTGACATGTGGGATCTTGTTACAGACTTTACCAAAGTTCAGATGCAACATCACTGACCAACTTCACCCAATTCCCTAGTTAACTCTTAAATAACCTCCAAAATACTTGCCAGATATGATCTCCTATTGGGCAGTGTAGATGCTGACTTCCCCATAACCAACGTCCAACCGCCCGGGATTTCAGCTTCACTACAGACTCAGAAAATTCCGATCCCAGCTGCAGAATTACCAACCTGGACTGAAGACCGTATACTGCCAGTTCCATATCCTCAGAGTCACCGGCTCAATATCATCACCCATACAAAGATGCTTTGGTGCCGGTGATTTACCGTGGTGTTCCTGCCATTTCCGATTGACAAAGTACGATGAAATTGGAACCTAATGACCCTCTGCCGGGGCTGGGGCTCAGGCTGGTTCCCCGGTCTGTATAGAGGATGCGGATAAACTTCAGCCGGAACCCAGCAGATAAACCGAGCACATTTGATCTCTGTGTCATCGCTGTGTGGGATCTTGTAGCAGGAACAAAATGTAAAGTTATAAAGTAGAAAATGATGGGAACTCAGTACATCAGACTACATCTCTGAAAGGAGAAATGGTGGAAGACCCAGTTCCAGAACTGAGACTGTCCAAGATGTGGCCGATCTGCTGAGCGTTTCCAGTATTTTCTGCGCTTCACTTTAAATTTCCTGCAACTGGGGTATTTTCTCCCTCTTCATTTTAATGCACAGATAGTAAACTGATTGCCTCCCTAAACTGTAAATAACATCACACCCCAACTAATATGTTAGTTCTGAATTCATTCCTACCCTGGTGTAGTACATCCCACACAGCCAATACTCACAGCATCCCTTCCTCCCACTATCATTCTGTTACATTTGCTCCCGAGGCCACTGACTCTACGCTGAGAGGCGGTGACCACAGAGCGATAAAAAATGTGCAACTCTTCTTGCAGCTATAGTGGGCCGTTACAATTCCCACCTGAAAAGGAATTGTGCAGGCTATTTGAAATCAGTTCTATGTTTATAAACACTTTTTTCTATTCACATTCTTCCGGAGCGTCACTGGACAGGAACACTGAAACACCAAGTGAAAAACAGCAGGAAGAGGCCATTCAGCCCCTCAAACCTACAACAAGATGGCGGCTGCTCTCCCATCTCAGCCACATGTTTCTGTCCGATCCACATTCCCTCGATCCCTTCCGTCTCCACACATCTGCCGGCCTTTGTGTTTGTTTTATGTGAAGACGATCACTAAGGTGTTGCTCCTCCACCCTAAGGGCGGTTTCATCTTGACACAAGAGGAGGCCGTTGATCGAAACGTCGGAATGGGAATCAGAATTAAAATGTCCGGCCACTCAAAGTCCCCCTTGTGGCAGATCATACAGAGATGTTCGACGAAACGGTCTCCCAATTGATGGTGGGTCTCACCAATGTAAAGGAGGCCGCATCGGGAGCACGGGACACAATAAATGTCCCCAGCAATAGATTCGAGATGAAGTGTTGCCTCACCCGGAAGGACTGCTTTGTGTCTCTGAATGGAGGTGAGGGAGGAGGGGTACGGCAGTTGTAGCACTTAGGCTTATGCAGGGATAAGTATCTGGAAGAAGATTAGTGAGGGGAGATGAATGAACAAGGGAATTGTGGAGAGAGTGATCCCTGTTGAACCCTGTTTGTGACATCCTAAACAGATTTGCATGAATGCAATCCCTACATTCATTAGTTATCCATTTACTGCAACAGAAACGTTATATATTCCATACAGTGAATGCTCAAGGCATCCGGGCACCCACACCGGTTCCTGAGGTCAGTGACGGGCGGTGACCAGAGAGCGATAAATATGTTCAACACTCCATAGCTTTGGTGGGCTGTCACCCTGGTGATGGAGGAACTGGCTCAGCAGAACTAACTGAAAATAGGAAATAAGGAATTCAACTTCACATGCTCTTTTTCATGAATTTATGAACATTTGGAGAGGCAAGGAATTATTACGAATAGACAGCTTGGCTTTGTCAAAGGCAGGTTGTGCCTTACCGGCCTGATTGAATTTTCTGAGGATGTGACTAAACACATTTACAGAGGTAGAGCAGTAGATGTAGTGTATACGGATTTCAGCAAGGCACTTGATGAGGAACCCATGCAAGGCTTATTGAAAAATTAAGGAGGCATGGGATCCAAGCGGACATTGCTTTGTGGATTCAGAAATGTCTTGCTCACAGAACGCAAAATTGTTTGTAGATGGACGTCGCTGACTAGTGCTGTTCCTCAGGGATACGTTCTGGCACCACTTCTCTTCGTAAGTTTTATAAAGGACCTGGATGAGGAAGTGGAGGGATAGGTTAGTACATTTACTGATGACACAAAGGTTAGGGGTATTATGGATCGTTTGGAGGGCTGTCGAGGTTATAGCGAGACCCCGATTGGAAGCGAAACTGGGCTGAGAAGTGGAAGATGGGAGTTCGACCCAGATAAGTGTGAGGTGGTTCACTTTAGAAGGTAAATATGATGGCAGAATATAGTATGAATGGTAAGACTCTTAGCAGTGAGGAGAATCAGAGGGATCTTGGGGTCTGAGTCCATAGGACACTCAAAAATGCTGCGCAGCCTGACTGTGTGGTTCAGAAGGCATACGGTGCATTGGCCTTCATCAACCTTGTGATTGAGTTCAAGTGCCAAGAGGTAATCTTACTGTTATATAGGACTCTGGTCAGACCCCACTTGGAGTTCTGTGCTTGGAGTGCAGTTCTGGTCGCCTCACTACGGGAAGGATGTGGAAGCCATAGAAAGGGTGCAGAGGATATTTACAAGGATTTCTCTGGATTGTGGAGCATGCCTTATGGGAATAGGGTGAGTGAACTCGGCCTTTTCTTCTTGGAGACCTAATAGAATGATGACTGGCATAGATCGTGTGGATAGTCAGAGGCTTTTTCTCAGGGCTGAAATGGTTTACATGAGAGGGCACAGTTTTAAGATGCTTGGGAGAAGGTACAGAGGCAATGTCAGGGGTAAGTTTTTAACTCAGAGTGGTGAGTGCGTGGAATGGGCTGCCGGTGACGGTGGTGGAGGCGGATACAACAGGGCCTTTTAAGAGACTTTTGGATACGTACATGGAGATAAAAAGAAGAGGGCTGATGGGTAACCCTAGGAAATTTCTAAAGTAGGTTCATGTTTGGGAGAGCACTGTTGGGCGAAGGGCCAGTGTATTATGCTGTGGGTTCTCTATGTTTCTCTGCTTCTGTGTTCTCAGTTCATCCCATACAGTCAATGCTCACAGTATCCTTTCCTCCCACTATCATACTGTTGCATTTGCTCCTGAGGCCACTGTCTCTGCACTGAGAGGCGGTGACCACAGAGCGATAAAAAAATGTGCCACTCTTCTTGCAGCTCTAGTGGGCCGTTACCCTGGAAACAGAGGAAGTGGCTCACCAAAAATAACCGAAAAGGGAAATAACAAACTCAGCATCGTGAGTTTAATTATGATAAAGTTTAACACTGCAGCCATTTTGAATCGAAGAATCTAAAATTGTAAAGTCGGCTTTTAACGTGCTGTTTACAATAATACTCTGATAGTTCTGGCTAACAAAACATGACAATAGTTAGCGATAAATAATATATTAACCTCTGCCGTGAATATACCCAGTGACAGCCCCATTCACCATCTGTTGCAACAAACTCCACAGATCGATTACTCTTTGGCTGAAGAAGTTTCTCTCAGTTTTGAAGGGAAGCTTGTTTATTCCGAGGCTGTCCTCTCAGACCCCAGACTCTCCGTCTGATGGAAACATCCTCCACCTGTCCACTGTCTCCAGGCTGTTCAGCATTCTGTGGGTTTAAATAAGACTCCGTCCCCCTCTATACTTCTGAACTCAATAGAGTACAGGCCCAGAGTCATCAAATGCTTGCCATACGAGCGGTGATTGATACGTTCGTGACCCAAGGTAGATGGAGTCAATTTTTGAAAACCCAGCACATTTATTTTTCAACATAGTCCCCTCCTACATTTACACGCTTAGTCCAGCGGTCGTGGAGCAAACGCATCCCTTCTTTGCAGAATTCGACATCTTGGACCTCCAGAGTTGGCCGACAGTAAGAGTGATTGATAGGTTCATGGCCAAAGGTAGGAGACGAGTTATTCAGCTCTCGTTACATGCACGTTCAGATCAACTCTTTGATCTAACTCATCTCCCACCTCAGGCCACAGACTTGTCAATCACTCCCCCCCCCCGTACAGAAACCCTCTCGTTCCTGCGATTACTCTTGTGAACCACGAGAGCCACAGTTGTACTGAACACATCTGCTTCATTTCCAACGATTGACAGACAGGAGGCAATGAGGGGCGAACACCAAACTCACGGGTCTATTTCTACTGTTGCAAACACGGTACAGCCCATTTACTCACAGCCTCTCACTGTGAGGGACGGGGTGCTAACTCATCCTCTCCTCGGTATGGCAGTCATTTCTTCCAAAGAAACTCCCGAAACAAACATCTGAGCCCAGAACAGAAATACTGGCTCAACACCTCATAAACCCGGGCAGCTTGAACCCCGGGGCCATTGTACTTGGATCTAAAACTGTGATATCTCAGGAC
This sequence comes from Hypanus sabinus, assembly GCF_030144855.1. Classification (NCBI taxonomy): domain Eukaryota; kingdom Metazoa; phylum Chordata; class Chondrichthyes; order Myliobatiformes; family Dasyatidae; genus Hypanus; species Hypanus sabinus. Next base: position 569,841 of record NW_026779721.1, read on the forward strand.
CTAACCTCACAGGGTCACACAGCTGAATCTGCCACTCACCGACCCCCGAATCCTCACACATCGTCCCCGCATCTCACACTGCGTGGTGTAATCAGAAATTTCCCCATAGCCAATGCCCAGCACCCCGAGGCTTTTGATACACTCTGAAAGGAGGAACATCCAGCCCCCATCTGTGGAAGTACTGACCTGGGCCAAATCCCAGATACTGATAGGTCTAAATGCCCAGTGTTTCCCAGGTAACAGCTCAATCCGCAACTCGCCCAGGAGTCCTTGTCGCCAGTAATGTGCTGCAGTGTCCCGGCCATTCAGAGTTCAAACAGCAACACTCCGACATCAACCTGTGGCAGAACGGGAACCTGATGAACCTCTGACTGGGCCAAATCCCAGATACTGATAGGTCTAAATGACGAGTGTTTCCCAGGTAACAGCTCAATCCGCATCTCGCCCAGGAGTCCTTGTCGCCAGTAATGTGCTGCAGTGTCTCGGCCATTCAGAGTTCAAACAGCAACACTCCGACATCAACCTGTGGCAGAACGGGAACCTGACTGGGTCAGAGATACTGACAGCTATATAGGCCCAGTGTTTCCCAGGTAACAGCTCACTCAGCAACTCGCCCAGGAGTCCTTGTCGCCAGTAATGTGCTGCAGTGTCTCGGCCATTCAGAGTTCAAACAGCAACACTCCGACATCAACCTGTGTCAGGACGGGAACCTGATGATCCTCTGACTGAGCCAGAGATCGGGCTAGAAAACCTGGGCGCGGGGTAACAGCAGGCTCGGTACATCAGATTGGATCAGTGGAAAGAGAAACTGTGGAAGACCCAGTATCTGAACCGGGACTGTCCAAGACGCTGCCCGATCTGTTGAATGTTTCCACCATTTTCTCTTTTTACTTTAAATGATGCACAACTATTAACTGATTACACGATATTTGTGACGGTCAGAACAAATTAGCACAAATGTAATACCAATGTTCATTAGTTTTCTCTTCAATTCAATACAGGGATAATTCAGTCAATGCTCACAACATCCATCCCACCCCATTATCAATCTGTATTCTCTGCTTTCAACCCTCCTTCCGACAAAGATTGATACAGCAGACATTTTAACTTTGAAGATGAAATCGCAATGGCTGTCTTTAACTTACTACGTGCTGTATTCAATAAACCCTCTGGTAGTTCCAGGTACAAACACCGATTTCAGTATCAACTCTGTGAGGCAAAAATAAGACAACGGTAGAAGAGAGATTGTTGATATATAATCGTTGATGGGATACAGGCTGGACAGATGTTAACCGAGATGGTGTATATATCTTTGATATGGTGGAATACAGGCTGGAAAATGGTTGACCAAGATAGGTACACTTACATCCTTCATATACATGAGTAAAAATCTTTAAGTTTCCGTCTAAATATGCATGTGCAATTTATAGTAATTTATAATAAATAGTATGTTCAACAATAGAACATAAAATACGATTTTGTCAGCATGAATTAATCATTCTCATAGCCTGCTGGAAGAAGCTGTCCCGGATCCTGTTGGTGTCCTGTCTTTTATGTTGTGGAAACACGAGGAAATTTGCAGATGCTGGAAATTCAAACAGCACACCCAAAATGCAGGAACACAGCAGGCCAGGCAACATCTATAAGGAAAAGCATTGTCGACGTTCTGGGCCGAGACCCTTCGTCAGGACTAAGTGAAAGGAAAGATAGTAGAAGATTTAAAAGTAGTGAGGGGAGGGGGAACAGCGAAATGATAGGAGAAGACCGGAGGGGTTGGGATGAAACTAAGATCTGGAAAGGTGAATGTTGAAAGTGATACCGAGCTGGAGAATGGAAAGGATCATGGTTTTGGGAGGCCGAGGGAGAAAGAAAGGAGCAGGGGGAACACCAGAGGGAGATGGAGAACAGGCAAACAACTGAATATGTCAGGGATGGGGTAAGAAGGGGAGGGGGGGGGCATTAACGGAAGTTAGAGAAGTCAATGCTCATGCCATCAGGTTGGAGGCTACCCAGCCGGTATATAAGGTGTTGTTCCTCCAAACTGAGTTTGGATTCATTTTGACAGTAGAGGGGCCCATGGATAGACATATCAGACTGGGAATGGGACGTGGAATTAAAATGTGTGGACACTGGGAGGTCCTGCTTTTTCTGGCGGACTGAGCGTAGGTGTTCAGCGAAACAGTCGACCAGTCTGCGGCGGTTCTCACCAATATCTAAAAGGCCACACCGGGAGCACCGGACGCAATATACCACACCAGCCGACTCACAGGTGAAGTGTCGCCTCACCTGGAATGACTGTCTGGGGCCCTGAATGGTGGTGAGGGAGGGTGTAAGGGCAGGTTTAGCACTTGTTCCGCTTACAAGGATAAGTGCCAGGAGGGAGATCGGTGGGAAGAGATGGTGGGGACGAGTGGACAAGGGAGTCGCATAGGGAGCGATCCCTGCGGAAAGCAGAAAGAGGGGTCTAGGGAAACAGGTGCTTGGTAGTGGGATCCTGCTGGAGGTGGCGGAAGTTATGGAAAATTATGTTGGACCTGGAGGCTGGTGGGGTCGTAGGTGAGGAGAAGGGGATTCCTATCCCGAGTGGAGTGGCGGGTGGATGGGGTGGGGGCAGATGTGCGGGAAATGGGAGAGATGCGTTTGAGAGCAGAGTTGATGGTGGAAGAAGGGAATCCCCTTTGCTTATAAACGGAAGACGTCTCCTTCGTCCTGGAATGAAAAGCCTCATCCTGAGAGCAGATGCGGCGGAAACAGAGGAATTGCGAGAAGGGGATAGCATTTTTGCAAGAGACAAGGTGGGAAGAAGAATAGTCCAGGTAGCTCTGAGAGTCTGTAGGCTTATAGTAGATATCAGTAGATAAGCCGTCTCCAGAGATGGAGACAGAAAGATCAAGAAAGGGGAGGGAGGTGTCGGAAATGGACCAGGTAAATTTGAGGGCAGGGTGAAAGTTGGAGACAATGTTAATGAAGTCAACGAGCTCAGCATGCGTGCAGGATGCAGAGCCAATGTAGTCGTCGATGTAGCGAAGGAAAAGAGGGGGACGGATAACCGTATAGACTTGGAACATGGACTGTTCCACAAAGCCAACAAAAAGGCTGGCATAACTGGGACCCATACGGGTGCCCTGGCTACACCCTTGGTTTGGATGAAGTGGGAGGAGCCAAAGGATAAATGATTGAGAGTTAGGACTAATTCCGCTGGGCAGAGGAGAGTGGTGGTAGAGGGGAATTGGTTAGGTCTGGAATCCAAAAAGAAGCGAAGAGCTTCGAGACTGTCCGGGTGAGGGATGGAGGTATATAGGGACTGGACGCCCATGGTGGAAATAAGGCAGTGGGGGCGAGGGAACTTAAAATCATTGAAAAAATACAAAGCATGAGAAGTGTCACGACCATAGGTGGGAAGGGATTGAACAAGGGGGGATAGGACAGTGTCAAGGTATGCAGAAATGAGTTCGGTGGGGTAGGAGCAAGCTAAGACACTGAGTCTACCTGGACAGACAGGTTTGTGGATCTTGGGTAGGAGGTAGAAACGGGAAGTGCGGGGCGTATAACGTTGGTGGCAGTAGATGGGAGATCCCTAGAGCTGATAAGGTTGGTAATGGTGTGGGAGACAGTGGCCTGGTGCTCCTTAGTGGGGTCATGATCGAGGGGTAAATAAGAGGACGTATCAGCGAGTTGCCGCTGTGCCTCGGCCAGGTAGAGGTCAGTACGCCAGACTACAACAGCGCCCCCCTTGTCAGCGGGTTTTATAGTGAGGTTGGGATTGGTGAGGAGGGAGTGGAGAGCAGTTTGTTCGGAATGAGTGAGGTTGAAATTGGAACAAGGTGTGAAGTGGTGAAGTCGAGACGGTTGACGTTCCGTCGCCAGTTAGCAATAAAGAGATCCAGATCAGGCAGAAGACCAGAGTGGGGTGTCTATGAAGAGGAGGGGGGTTGAAGACGGGAGAAAGTGTCATCGGTGGGGATGGGAGAGACCTTGCCAAAATGTGAGCTCGGAGACAGAGCCGGCGGAAGAAGAGTTCAGCGTCATGGCGTAGGCGGAACTCGCTGAGGTGTGGGCGAAGGGGGACAAAGGCGAGGCCCTTACTGAGGACGGCTCGTTCTGCCTCAAAGAGTGGAATGTCAGAGGGGATGGCAAAGACCCGGCATGGATGAGAGCCGGGATCAAAGGTGGGGGGGGAGGGAGTCTAGTTGAGTAATTGGAGAGGGGAGGGTTGGGCTGAGAGAAAGATGGAGGCTCCGAGTTTCCAGCGGTTAACGGTGGGATCTGAGGGGCAGTGGATTGTAGAGTGCTGGTGGTGGAAGGGGAGACGAGAGTCACAATCGAAGCTTGTGTGGAGTCGTTGGAGGCTGCTCCCACCCCCAACGATGACCCCCTACTCCTGCTTAAATTTCCAGCATTTGCGGATTTCCTCGTATTTCTGTTATCATTACACCTTTCCAAGATCTGTTTCCCTATCTGCTCCTCCATATACCTGTTACTATTGGGCGGCCTATAAAAACACCCAGTAAAGTTATTGTCCCCTTGCTGTTCCTAACTTCCATCCACAGAGACTCTGTAGACACCACCTCCACGGCCTCCACTTTTTCTGCAGCCGTGACACTATCTCTGAGCAACAGTGCCATGTCCCCACCTGTTTTGCCTCCCTCCTTGTCCTTTCTGAAATATCTAAGACCCGGCACTTGAAGTAACCGTTCCTGTGTCTGAGCCAACCAAGTCTCTGTAATGGCCATCACATCATATCTCCAAGTACTGATGCACGCTCTAAGCTCATCCGCTTTGTTCACAACACTCCTTGCAGTTAAATGGACACATCTCAAAGCGTCCGTCTGAGCGCCTCACTTCTCTATCAGCTGCCTCTCGCACTATCTACAAGTTTTGTCTATTTGTGAGCCAACCTCCTCTTCCCCAGTCTCTTCAGTTCCGTTCCCACCCCCAGCAATTCTAGTTTACACTCTCCCCATCAGCCTTTGCAAACCTCCCCGCCAGGATATTGGTCCCCCTGGGATTCAAGTGCCGCCCATCCTTTTTCTACAGGTCACACCTGCCCCAAAAGAGGTCCGAATGATCCAGAAATCTGAATCCCTGCCCCCTGCTTCAGGGCCTCATTTATCCTTCACCTCATTCTATTCATATTTTCAATGTCGCGTGGCATTACCGAGATTGCTACCTTTTGGGGTCCTTCTTCTCAATATGCTTCCAAACTCCCTATAGTCTTTTCTCAGGACATCTTTCCTTTTCCCACCTATGTCATTGGTGCCAATATGTACCATGACCTCTGGCTGTTCTCCCTCCCACTGCAGGATATCTTGGACGCGATCTGAAACATCCCAGACCCTGGCACCTGGGAGGCAAACTACCATCCGAGTTTCTTTCCTGTGTCCACAGAATTACCTGTTTGACCCCCTGACTATAGAGTCTCCTATCACTACTGCCTGAGTATAGGTGATGTTTCGGGGGTGGAGGGGGGGGGTAGTGAAGCAAGGAGCTGGAGGTCGGTTGGCTAAAGGACTGGAGAAGGGAGAATCTGATAGGATTCTGACACAAGGCCTTGGATGAAAGGGAAGGAGAAGAGTCACCAGAGGGAAGGGCAGGTTTGAAGATATAGTGAGAGAGCCTTCTAGAACTTCTGATAATTATACCCCTCCACCATTTTCCTTTACCAGCCCGACTCCCATTTCTGTCTCTCACCTTCCCATCGTCTTCCTCTGATGTTCACCCCCCTCCCTTCCCATTCTTCAGTGAAACTGAGAAAAGAGGCATTTCCACGTCCAAAACCGTTTCTTATTGTCAATCTTGTGACATCTGTTCATACGATTTCACAATATCTGGCATGGCCGCAGATTTACAGTTTGACAGAGATCCGTTACTTCAAACTGAAATGAGGAAAGTCAACACCATACACTAACTTACACTAAAACTGAATTTCCACTCAAACTTTGCCTTTGCACTTCGCTACAGATGCATATGATATGGAGAATAGGTTCCCACTACCCAAAACATGTATGTCCCTAATAACGTTTGAATGAAATAACTCCCACTCCTCCACTTGAAGGAGGCTATGGCAGATTATCCGCAGATAACCTGAAAAGCCGCAAGTTCGGCAACAGACTGGTGAAAACCCCTGGGTATAGGCTCCACTGAGATTACATACATTTCTTATGGGAAGCAGGACCAGCAAGATACTCTAATCAGGCCAATGCTATATATAATTGCATCATGACCTTTCCCGTCAGTGAAGGGAGGTATTCAGAACGTATTAAACACCACGTTATCAAACTGCTTGTATACATTCACTGGCGTTTGAAATTCCATCACCTTGTCTTCCTCTACATCAACTCTCTCGAGACCCCCGACACTCATTGTGAATATATCAGCCCTACTCATCCATATATGGTAATCAGCCCAAACCTTAATATTGATCTTTGTCTGCCCTTCAATATCCATTTGACAAATTGATCAGTTTCATTATCAGTTTCATTCCAGAACTGATAACCTTCTACTGCGACGTCAATCTAGACACAGTGAAATGCTTTTCTTGCATGCCATTCGGTGCAGGCAATTCAATACATAGGTATATCAAGGTGCTGCGTCAGGAAAAACTAAAACAATGTTGTGTTGTATTTATAGAGCAAGTGCAGTTCAGATTGCGTAATAAATAAATCCGACTATCTACCTCAACGACACAACGAAATTCCCCAATATTCATTACTGCTGGTTTCACCACACAAGTCGATCCAAACGGAAGCAGCCCATCAACAAATCAATAAGTTCCAAATTTTTTCACGTCGCGGACAAGCCCCCAATTTTGTTACGATTTCGTAACGTACCAGCATCAATAGATTATACACTGAGTCGGGTTTTAATGTTAACACCATTACCTTAGTTAGTATCTACTTATAATATAGCAACTTAAACAAGATAAACAAAAGTTAACAATGTTATTTATGTGTGTGTGTGTGTGTGTGTGTGTGTGTGTGTGTGTGGCTTCAACACTCACAGTACAAGCCTGCGACTCTCCTAACACCTGTGACAGCACTCCGTGTAGATGTGCTCAACGGTGTGAACGGCATTACCCTGAGGGAATTATCCGCATATACACTGAGTCGGGTTTTAATGTTAAAACCATTATCTTAGTTAATATCCACTTATAATATAGCAACTTAAACAAGATAAACAAAAGTTAACAATGTTATTTATGTGTGTGTGTGTGTGTGTGTGTGTGTGTGTGTGTGTGTGTGTGTGTGTGTGTGTGGCTTCAACACTCACAGTACAAGCCTGCGTCTCTCCTAACACCTGTGACAGCACTCCGTGTAGATGAGCTCAATGGTTTGAACAGCATTACCCTGAGGGAATTATCCGTGTCTCCTATCCTTTTGTGTGATTTTACATTCAAAGTCATTTGGATTTTCATATCCTAATGCTACCAATGAATCCGCTCTTCAGAAAACCTCTGAAGAAGTTTGTTGAAGTTTTAGATGCCGATTCTTCGCAAAATTCTAAGGAAGTAGAAGCGCTATCATGATTTCTTCATAATTGCACTCACATACTGGACCTGGGACAAATCCTCTGAAATGGTAACAGCATGTGATGACCCTCTGCACCTGTGATCCTCCAATGAGGACTGGTTCTGGGATCCATGGGTTCATCTTCCTGAAGTCAATAATCAGCTCCATGGTCTCGCTGACATTGAGTGAGTAGTTGGCACTACTCCGACAGATTTTCAGTCTCCCTCCTCTATGCTGATTTGTGACCACCTTTGATTCATCCAATGGCAGTGATGTTTTCAGCAAAATTAAATGTGACATTGGAGCTGTGCATAGCCTCAAAGTCAGAAGCACAAAAAAAATCAGAGGGAATAAACATAAACCCTACGGTATACACGTACTGATGGCTAATCTGGCAATTTGTTTGCAAATCTGTACTGACTGGCGTCTGCAACTGAAGAAATCGAGGATCCAATTGCAGAAGGATGTACTGACACCAGGTTCTTGCAACTTACTGATTCCAGGATGACTTATTGAATGCTGAGCTGCACTGAACAGCATCCTGATGTATGCATCTTCGCTGTCCAGATGTTCTAGAGGTTGAAACTTGTTTGACAAGGGTTTGACAAGGTTCCGTACGGAAGGTTGGTTAGGAAGGTTCAATCGTTAGGTATTAATATTGAAGTAGTAAAATGGATTCAACAGTGGCTAGATGGGAGATGCTAGAGTGTAGTGGTGGATAACAGTTTGTCAGGTTGAAGGCCAGTGACTAGTGTTGTGCCGTAGGAATCTGTATTGGGTCCAATGTTGTTTGTCATATACATTAATGATCTGGATGATGGGATGGTAAATTGGATTAGTTAGTATGCAGATGATACTATGGTTGGTGGTGTTTTGGATACTGAAGTAGGTTTTCAAAGCTTGCAGAGTGACTTAGGCCAGTTAGAAGAGTGGGCTGAACGATGGCAGATGGAGTTTAATGCTGATAAGTGTGAGGTGCTACACTTTGGGAGGAATAATCTAAATAGGACATACATGGTAAATGGTAGGGCATTGAAGAATGTAGTAGAACAGAGTAATCTAGGAATAATGGTGCATAGATCCCTAAAGATGGAACCTCATGTGGATAGGGTGATGAAGAAAGCTTTTGGTATGCTGGCCTTTACAAATCAGAGCATTAAGTATAGGAGTTGGGATGTAATGTTAAAATTGTACAAGGCATTGGTAAGGCCAAATTTGGAGTATTGTGTACAGTTCTATAGAAGTCTACTGTACATACAGGCCCTTCGGCCCACAATGTTCTGCCAACCTTGTAACCTGCTCTAGAAACTGTCTAGAATTACCCAACTGCATAACACTATTTTTCTGAGCTCAATGTACCTGTCTAAGAGTCTCTTAAAATACCCTATTGTATCCTGCTCCACCACCGTTGCCAGCAATGCCTTCCAGACCCACCACTCTGTGTGGAAAAACTCCCCTGACATCCCCCCCCCCTACCTTCTGCCAAGCATCTTAAGACTATGCCCCCTCATGTCAGCCCTGGGAAGAAAGCCTCTGGCTGTCCACATGATCAGAACCCCTCATCATTTTATACACTTCTATCAGGTCACCTCTCATTCTCCATCACCCCAGGGAGAAAAAGGCCAAGCAAGTTTGCAGCAGGTAAGTTTAAAGAATTACTTTTTGAAAGATATTAAGTGTAAACTCTCCACTTTGTTTCAGTCTCCCCATTCAGAAGTGTCCAAAAGCTACTTCACAAGATGCAAGACCTTGAAATGAGCAAACACTGAGGGAATGTGAGTGACTTTAAAGAGCTTGGATACTGACAGCACATCACCAGACCTGGACTGATCATAACTGGGTCTGATAGAGGCATAACTGTTACCTCTGGGCACATTCAGTATCACCCCAACCATTTCCTACCTTTCTTTGTACAGGTATATAATATCTAAAGGACCAGTGTTTGAGTAAATGAGACTCACCAAACTTTCTCCTGACTGAATCAATGGAAACCCTGAGTCAGATGGGTTCTCTCCAGTCGGTGCTCTCAGTCCTCGGGCTGGTTCACTTGTTGCTGTTCCCTCGTCTTCAGTTGTGGTTTGCTTCCAGTTGTGGGCTTTTCTTCCAATAAATCTCTCACTGCAGATCTAGCTTTAACATGAAAAATAATAAAGCATGTTAACAACACAAAGGAGAACAAAACATTACTGCTCAATGTTCCTAAAAATAAAACTCACTGAAATTTAAACATTGAAGACAAATATAATGATCTGAGTGAACAAATCTGTAATTGTTCCTCACACGTCACAAAACAATATGGGATAAGAAGGAGCCATCATTCAGTCAGGAACAGAATTATGTGATTTGATCCATCTGGTCTGCCTCATCATTCAACCATGGCTGATTTCATTCCAACACCAAAATCCTGCCTTCCTCCTGTAACCCTGAAGATACAAGGAACAAACACAAATATATTAACCTTTGCCATAAATATACCCCAACAACAGCTTCATCCACCGTCTGTGGCAACAACTTCCACAGATCAGTCACCCTTTACTTGATATTCTCCTCATCTCAATTTTAAAGGGAAGCATCTTTATTCTGGGACTGTGTTCTCAGATCCCAGACTCACCGTCTAATGGAAACATCATCTCCATGTCCACTGTATCCAGGCGTTTCAGCATTCTGTAGGTTTCCTTAAACAAGCATCACCCCACCCCCACTGTCCCTCGTAACTCCGTTGAACACAGGTCCATGACCATTGACTAACAGACAGATGACAGTGAGGGGAAATTTCCAAATACACTTTGAACACTGAACCGCTGGGTCCAATTCTACTGCTGCAAACATTTAATGGCCTCCTTTCCCTGTGAGGGATGGTATAGGAACTCAGATTAGCAGTGACTGCCTCCAAAGGAACCCCAGAAAGAAACAACTGAGACCAGACCAGAAACACTCTCTCAACACCTCATGAGCCCGAGCAGCTTGATCCCCAGATCCATTTCACCAGGGTCACAATCTGTGATCGGGTCACACAGCTGAACGTGTCACTTACCGACCCCAGAATCCTCACACATCGTCCCCACATCAGGGATTCCCCCACAACCAATGTCCAGCAACCCGAGACTTCTGATTCATTGAGGGAGGAGGAACATTCAGCCCCAGCTACAGAAGTAATGACCTGGTCAAATCCCAAAAACTGACAGTTCCATATACTCGGAGTCTACACCCCAGGTTTACAGTCCAAGCACCAATTTCCCAGGACTCCCTTGCGGCCGGTACAATGCTGCAGTGTGTCGGCCATTCAGAGTTCAAAAACTAACACTCCTGCATCAACCTGTGTCAGAATGGGAAGCTGATAATCCTCTGACTGGGCCAGATATCGGGCTGGAAAACCTGGGCGTGGGTCACCAGCAGGCAGGAATACGTTTCACATTGTCTCCAGCAGATAAACTGAAAGCATTTTATCATTATCCGATTGTTAAATGAGATCTTGCCCAGTACAATTGGCCGTCGCATTTCCTGTGGGCTAACAGGAATAACAGGCTTTTCATTTCAAATTGAAATTAAATGCTGGAAACTCGGTACATCAGATTGGATGTGTGGAAAGAGAAACTGTGGAAGACTCACTATCAGAACTGATGCTGCCCGATCTGCTGAACGGTTCCAGCGTTTTCTCTTTTTACTTTAAATGATGCACAACTATTGACTGATCACAAGATGTTTGTGACGGCCTGAACAAAGTTGCACAAAGGTAAGTCCCACATTCATTAGTTTTCTCTTCATTCTAACACAGGGTTAATACAGTCGACACAGTGAACGCTCACAACATCCTCCGCACCCACTATCAGTCTGTTACATCTGCTCCCGAGGCCACTAACTCTCAATGAGAGGAAATGACCGGAGAGCGATAAAACTGTGCACCACTCCCTGCAGATCCTGTGGCTGTTCCTGGCAACAGAGGAATTGCCTCTCCAAACATGACCAAAACAGGAAATAAGACTCAACTTTAAATACTGAGAGTCACCGTCTGACATAGATTAACACAGCGGCCATTTGGTAACTTTGAAACTAAAATTGTGATGACTGTCTTTATCCTTCCTCATTCTGCATTAAATAAATCCTCTGGCAGTTCCAGGTAACAAACACTGATTTCAGAAATAACTCCGTGAGGCAAAAGACTTCACAATGACGGCAACGGTAGAAGAGAGATTGTCGATATTTATCATCGAGGTGGTGGGTTGCAGGCTGGACAGAGGTTGAACCAGATGTGCAGGGATTAAGCAGATGGATCGGGTGGGAGCAGGGATCAAGGACGATCACTGATGGCCCTCCGGCAATACACAGATACAGCATTAACAGTACATACTACTATGTACTAAAATGACAAAGATAGAGCAACAGGAACTTTGGCATTTACCCTTCTCCCTGAACCAACTTTTATCAACACATCGTAGAAAATATCCCCAGGTTCGAGGTGAAGGTCTCACAACCCGGACAGACCCCGGCAGGTTTTGTTCAGGAAGCGGGGTGAGACCGCGAGTTCGGGGAAGTTACTGGGACTCACTGCCCAGCATCGGTCGGGACCGAACTCAATACTCACCGCATGGATCTTGTCGGTCCCGCTCCGCAGAGAATGATCCGACCGGCCCCCGCGGCTCGCCGCCCGAGGGGGCAAGTACCCTCTCCCGATCCGGATCCCGTGGACAATCCACCGCTCCAGACCCGCTTCAACACAAAGAAAAAAAATCACTGCCCAGCCCGGGAATGTGAGCATGCGCAGTGTGCTTATTGCGTCATCAGAGCGTGGGCGGGGCCTCGGAGACAAATCCGCAGATGCTGCCGATTCAAGTCAAGTCACTCTTATTGTCATTTCGACCATAACTGCTGGTACAGTACACAGTAAAAATGAGACAACGTGTTTTTTTTTCCAGGACCATGGTGTTACATGACAGAGTACAAAAACTGGACTGAACCACATAAAAAATAACACAGAAAAGAAAAAAAAAACTACACCAGACCACAGACCTCCCCAGGACTGCATAAAGTGCACAAAACAGTGCAGGCATTTCAATAAATAATAAACAAGACAATAGGGCAGTAAGGTGACTGTCCAGGCTCTGGATATTGAGGAGTCCGATAGCTTGCGGGAAACAGTTACATAGTCTGGTTGTGAGAGCCCGAATGCTTCAGTGCCTTTTCCCAGAGGGAAGGAGGGAGAAGTGATTGTATGAGGGGTGCGTGGGGTCCTTCATGATGCTGTTTGCTTTGCGGATGCCGCGTGTTGGGTAAATGTCCGTGATGGCGGGAAGAGAGGCCCCGATGATCATCTCAGCTGACCTCACTATCTGTTGCAGGGTCTTGCTATCCGAGATGTTGCAATTTCCGAACCAGGCAGTGATGCAGCTGCTCAGGATGCTCTCAATACAACCACTATAGAATATGATGAGGATTGGGGGGGGGGGGATGGACTTTCCACGGCCTTTGCAGAAAGTAAAGACGCTGCTGGGCTTTCTTTGCTATGGAGCTGCTGTTGAGGGACCAGGTGAGATTCTCCGCCAGGTGAACACCAAGAAATCTGGTGCTCTTAAAGATCTCCAGCGAGGAGCCGTCGATGTTCAGCGGGGAGTGGTCGCTCCGTGTCTTCCTGAAGTCATCAACCATCTCTTTTGTTTTGTTCAAATTCAGAGACGGGTTGTTGGCTCTGCACCAGTCCGTTAGCCACTGCACCTCCTCTCTGTAAGCTGACTCGTCGTTCTTGCTGATGAGACACACCACGGTTGTGTCATTGGCGAACTTGATGATGTGGTTCGAGCTGTGAGTTGCAGCACAGTCGTGGGTCAGCAGAGTGAGCAGCAGTGGACTGAGCACGCAACCCTGGGGAGCCCCCGTGCTCAGTGTGATGGTGTTGGAGATGCTGATCCCGATCCGGATTGACTTAGGTCTCCCAGTCAGGAAGTCTAGTGGACTGAACCATAAGAGAAAGAGAGAGACTGGAAAAGCTGATCGCTTCAGTTAGTCGCAGCTGAGGCTTGGAACTCTCCTGTGCCCGCAAGAGTGGGTTGATCATCGGTATACGGAAACACAACGAATGTGTGTGGCTGTCACTTCGTATAATCCATAGGAGTGGCGTTTGGAATATCTTGTGTTAACCCTTGCCTGGGTATGTTGTGTGGTAACCCCTGGAAGACGGTATTCCGTGACAGGTCACTTTCGCTGTAAACTGGTATGTGGACGGATTCAACGAATAAGAACATCGTCGACGGTTATTTTGATGTAACGGTCTTTTCTATACGTTTCATTCTGGATTACAAATATCTCTCTATTTGTTGTGTGCTAATCCGTCCACATACAAGTTTTTATATATTTTTCAAAATATACCTATCTTTTTAACTAAAAAAATTTCGATCAAATTGACTCACTTATTTCTTCCTTTATTTGGAACAATAAGAGGCCATGAATTAATAAGTATAATTTACAAAAATCTGAAAAAGATGGTGGACTTGCACTTCCTAATTTAAGAGTATTATTGGGCTGTGAACATTAGACAATTCTGTTTTTGGTTATATTGTCTTAATAAGAACCAAAATCCGTTATGGGTTGATTTGGAATTAAAAGCAGTTAAATAATTTCATTTAACTTCAATATTAGGAGCTCCATTACTTTTACATCTCTCTAAAATTCCAAATTTAAATCTTTACCCGGTTATTAAACAATCCCTACGGATTTGGGTTCAGTTTCGTTTCATTAAGAAATTTAAACAACTTAAGATGACTAGTTTTTTACATCGAAACTTCTCATTTATACCTTCAACAACTGACCCCATTTTTCTCCTATGGAAAAATAAAGGGATCCATTCTTTTACCCATTTATTTTGTGATGGTCCATTATGATCTTTGAAGAGTTCATTAACAAATTTTCTCTCGCTCATACACATTTTTTTGCAATATGTTCAGTTTAGACTTTTTTACAACAATATTTACCTAAGATTCCATGTTTACAAGAATCTGATTTGTTGGATACAATTTTGAAAGTGAATCCCTTCGTGAAAGGTTCCATTGGCAGAATTTATAATTTATTTTTGTTACAAAACGAGAACCTATCATTAAAGATTAAACAAGATTGGGAGAGAGAACTTATTATGACCTTTGTTAATGAAGATTGGCTTCGAGTTTTGAAAAACGTAAATTCTTCTTCTATATGTGCCAACCATTGTTTAAGTCAATGTAAAACTAGTCATCGTTGTTATTTAACAAAGGAGAGACTATCTAAAATATTTCCTAGTATAGACAATTGCTGAGATAGATGTAGAACTGAAGTAGCTACTTTGTCACATATGTTCTGGTCATGTTCTTCATTAAAATAGTTCTGAAAATCTTTATTTTCTACAAGTTCTACAGCTCAGAAAATAAATTTACAACCTAATAGATTGACTGTTCTATTTGGAATAGTTCCACATCATATTCAGGGTATTTCATCTTCAGATCAACATGTAATTGCATTTGTTACACTACTGACAAGAAGGGCTACTTTATTAAAATGGAAAGATATTTCTTCCCCTACATTAATTGAATCGTTTTCTCAAGGAATGTTATGTCTTAGTGTGGAAAAAATAGAAGTAGAACCTTTGATCCTCGATTCGAATTTGAGAGAAGATGGGGTTCTTTTGCCAAATATCATAATTTGAATTATGCTATATGGCTTCCTTCCATTATTTTATAAATATGAAATGACGGTTGATAGACAATAGACAATAGACAATAGATGCAGAAGTAAACCATTCGGCCCCTCGAGTCTGCACCGCCATTCTGAGATCATGGCTGATCATTCACTATCAATACCCAGTCCCTGCCTTGTCCCCATATCCCTTGATTCCCCTATCCATCAGATATCTATCCAGCTCCTTCTTGAAAGCATCCAGAGAATTGGCCTCCACCGTCTTCCGAGGCAGTGCATTCCACACCTCCACAACTCTCTGGGAGAAGAAGCTCTTCCTCAACTCTGTTTTAAATAACTGACCTGTTATTCTCAATCCATGCCCTCTGGTACTGGACTCTCCCAACATCTGGAACATATTTCCTGCCTCAATCCTATCAAATCCTTTAATTATCTTAAACGTTTCAATCAGATCCCCTCTCAATCTCCTCAATTCCAGCGTGTACAAGCTCCAATCTCTCTGCATAAGACAGCCCTGCCATCCCAGGAATCAACCTAGTGAATCTACGCTGCACTTCCTCAATTGCCAGAATGTCCTTCCTTAAACCTGGAGACCAAAACTGTACACAATATTCCAGGTGTGGTCTCACCAGGGCCCTGTATAAATGCAAAAGAACATCCTTGCTCTTGTATTCAATTCCCCTTGTAACAAAGGCCAACATTCCATTTGCCCTCTTCACTGTCTGTTGCACTTGCTCATTCACCTTCATTGACTGGTGAACTAGGACTCCTAGGTTTCTTTGCATTTCTCCCTTACCTAACTTGACACCGTTCAGACAATACTCTGCCCTCTTGTTCCTGCTTCCAAAGTGGATAACTTCACATTTATTCACATTGAATGACATCTGCCAAGTATCTGCCCACTCACCCAGCCTATCCAAGTCTCCCTGTATTCTCCTAACGTCCTCTTCGCATGTCACACTGCCACCCAGTTTAGTATCGTCAGCAAACTTGCTGATATGGTTTTCAATTTGATCGAAATTTTTTTTAGCTAAAAAGATAGGTATATTTTGAAAAATATATAAAAATCTAGGTAAATCATTTTCACAGCATGAATACGACCTATTAAAGAAAAAGTAAGTGGATTCCATCTAGAAAATTGTTTCATGAAGTCCATTAAAGGAACTATATTCGCTTTATAGAGATCTTTATATTTTTTAGTAACTATAATACCTAAATATCTAAATGCATTAACAGTTCTAAAAGGAATATCATTATATACACTAACAGGGACATTTAATGGAAAAATACTCTTTTATTCAAATTAAGTTTAAATCCAGAAAATTTAGCGAAATCTTTAAGTGTTTCCAAAAGATTAGGAATTGATTCCTCAAAATTTGAAATAAAAACCAAAAGATCATCTACATAAAGAGAAATCTTATGTATGGTTCCATTCATAGAGATACCAAGAATATTTTTAGCTTCACGTAGTGTTATAGCTAAAGGCTCCAATACAAGATTAAATAATAAAGGGGTTAAAGGACATCCCTGTCCAGTGCCACGAGAAAGTGAGAAAAAAAGAAGACCTGCAGTTATTAGGAATGATAAGCTCGATGGCGGCTTCCTGTCTGTGTTTAAAAGCCAAATGAATGACAAAATGGACTCGGCTTCACAATGTAACTCGACGTGACCCGGCACCATATGTCTGTCTACACTGCACTTTCTCTGCAGCCATAATGCTTTGTTCCAGTTATTGTTCTGTCGTATATCAACTCAGTGAACTGTTGTAACATCGATCTGTGTGGATGGTCCGTCAGGCAAGATTTTCACTGTAGCTCAGTATATGATGATAATAAACGAATTCCCCATTTTAATTGTGTGGAAATATTAGACAGACTGAGCTTCTGTTCTGGAACCACAGAAGGAAACTGAACTGTTGTCATTTCTGTGGAAAGGAAATAAATGGAAAAGGATTCAATCTCTCATTATGATCTGCAGTAACTGGGATCAGGTGACCGGTGGTGGGTCTCCCAGATCAATATCAGAATCGGGTTTAATAGCACCGGCATTTGTCATGAAATTCGTTGTCTCTGCGGCAGCAATAGAACCTGATTCATAACTATAGATTTTAACAATTATGATTTAATATAAGAATATAAATATTACATAGTTAAATTATATAAATAGTACAAAATGAAAAAAAACGATGTAATAAACTATTTTAATTGTGTGGAACTTTTTGACTGACCGGGTTGTTGCTTTGGAAGTAGTGGAGTGAAGCTTAACTGAACTGTACACATTTATGAGAAGCTCAGAGAAATAGAAAAGGCTAAATTCTCACATAAATGGGTCAGACACCCAGAAACATCGGCTACACTTCAGCAGATAAAAACAGTGGAATGAAACATGCTGAAAATATTGCAGAAAAAAACATACTGTCCACCACAACGAGAGGCCGTGAGAGATCCGGATCTCACTGCCTTGTCTGAACGGGGAAAGATGAAGCTACACGTATAGGTGGAGCAGTGACCCGCAGATGCTGCAGATCTGCGGTAAGACGTGAACAGGAAACGGGATCACGTGACCGCTTTGGTCTCCCACCGCAAGCAGACACTCCAGCTGCCCAATACTCTGTGGAAAGAGGCAAACTTGCCGCTCAGATCTCCTCTCACCTTAAATGTATTAGACATTTCAACCCCCAGGAAAAATATATCGTCTGTCCCGTCTATCTATTCCTCTCGTAATCTTGTAAACGTCCATCCAGTCTCACGCCAGCCTGCGCCGCTCTGGAGAAAACAACACAAGTTTGTCCAGCCTCTCGTTCTCGCTCATGCCCTCTAATCCAGGCAGTGTCCTGGTAAACCTCTTCTGCGCCCTGTCCAAAGCCCCGACATCCTTCCGAGAATGGGGGCGACCAGAACAGTATGAAACACTCCAGATGTGGTCTAACTAGTTCTATAAAACTGTGTTACGAACTGTAACGTTTTAGAAACGAACCAGCAGCAATAGAGTTCACACTGGAGTCTGGTTTTGATGTTAAAACCACTCTCTTTATTAATATCTATTTATAATATAGTAACTTAACGAAATAAAGGAAAGTTAGCAGTGTTATGTGAATATATGTGTAAATATAATTCCCAGACTATCGAGCCTGAGGGAACAAAGCTTAGAGTCTTACAGGGTGAAAATACCGTTACTTCAAAATACCGTTGACGAAGATCTTATCCGCTGAATCCGTCCACATACGATTAACGAAAGTGACCTGTCACAGGAATACCGTCTTCCCGGGGTTACCACACAACATACCCAGGCAAGGGTTAACACAAGACATTCCAAAACCCACTCCTATGGATTATACGAAGTGACAGCCACAAACATTCGTTGTGGTTACGTGTACCGATGATCAACCCACTCTTGTGGGCATAGGAGAGTTCCAAGCCTCAGCTGCGACTAACTGAAGCGATCAGCTTTTCCAGTCTCTCTCTCCCTTTAGACTGACCGACTGCCTGTCTGCAGATCGCTCTCTCTCTCTCTTCTGGTTCAGTCCACAGTCAGCGCTGTCAGCCTGTGACTGACGTCATAGCCCCGCCTCCTCACGCCGGCGCTCTTAAAGAAACAGTTACAGTACGACCGCAGGCTCGTAACAGCCGCAACACACTTCCCGACTTTTGAACTCAATGATTCAAGTAATAAAGACAACCATGCCATTTGCCTTCTTAACCACCCGATCAATCTGTGCAGTCTCTCTCAGGGAGCGATGAACTTGGAGTCTAAGATCCCTCTGATCATCAACACTGTTCAGGGATTTGCATTTAACAGTGTACTGTCTCATACATTCGACCTACCGAGCGGCCAAGATGATCATCACTAATCAAATCTCACTGAGATTTCTCAGGTCCTGTTGAATTTATTGCCAAGTGCACAAGTACGGGAAGGTACAGGTACAGAGAAACACTGACTTGTGGCAGCATCACAGGCAAGTACATTCAGATAACACACGGAACACAAGTTATACGATTCTCTGTCGGTAACAATCTATAAACATGTTTTATGTCATTAACAAAGTATAAAATGCATTGTGTAGTGATCAATATTGAAATGTGCATTTTGTGTCAATAACAGACTTGGAAATGTTGAATGTGCTCCCTGTCTCCATTCCTCCTGTAATCCACAATCAGCTCCTGTGTTTTTGTCACAATGAGGGAGAGGTTGTTTTCTTGACACCACCGTGTCGGAGTGATGACTTCTTCTTCATAAGTTGTCTCGTTGTTATTTGGGATTCGGCCAATCAATGTAGTGCCGTCAGCAAATTTAATTAGCAGATTGGAACCCGCCACTGCAGCCCCACAGTGCACTATGTACTGATTGCAAAGCTACGAAATTGCATGTGAATAGCCTCCCCTCCCCCAACTCCACTCTTTCTGCCTCACCAGCAGACTGGGGCATCTCACATCTCGCTGCCTCTGCCAGGACATTAAATTGTGAACAACTGTGGTCAGGGACTGATCTCTGGGGTACTCCAAACGCTACCTCCTTCCAGTCTGAAAACGACCCACTCATCCAGACACACACTACCGGCAGTTTATCGATCTCCAACGAAAAAGCCTAATCACCTACTCCCGATGTTCAATACCATTGCTGACTCTGAGTTTACCACCGTCAAATGCCGGGAGGGTCATAATAATCAGAAAGTCTCTAGTCACAGCCGTGTAAATACAATGTGATCTCAGTGGGTGTGTGGCGCATGCTCAGAACGCGAAGGAGACAGACAAACTGAGCCAAGTCACAGACTGATGAAGGGGAGGAATGATCCATTTTGACACAGAGAGGGAAGCAGAGAGTTTGATGTTGACCCTGATTCCGGAACTGTGGCCAGTTGGAAGATGAAATCTTGTTCCTCTAAATTGTTTTGAGATGTGACAGTGTTTTAATCAGAAGGCACCATGGAGACTAAAATTATTTCAGTTGAAATGTTGTCCTTCACCCACTGACGTGCTTTGTAAACTTTTAACAGTGTAGAAAATTAAAAGGATTTGTGTATGGGAATCTCGAACAGAACAGCACGTTAGTTCCGCTCTATCTGTCAGTTCACCAGCGCTTGAACACAAAGTACACTGCAGATGCTGTGGTCAAAGCAACACGTACAAGACGCTGGAGGAACTCAGCAGGTCGGGCAGCATCCGTGTAAATGAGCAGTCAACGTTTCGGGTCAAGACCGAGATCCACATCTTCACAGTGGGAAGCGGCCGTTCACCTGCTCCGTGTGTGCGAAGAGACTCATTCAGTTAACCCACCTTGTGATGCTCCGGTGAGTTCACAATAAATAGAGGCCACATTTCTGTCCGGAGTGAGCAAAGAGTTTTACTCAATCATCCCAGCTGCTGCAACACCAGCAGCTTCACATCAGGTAGGAAGTTCAAATCAGCTCCGTGTTAAATGTTTCACCATCACGGTGACTGAAGGCAGCTGCAGGTCCATGAGGGACTGTTGCTGTCAGATTCTGCCGTTCTTGCGGCTGCTCATCGCACCCAGGACTGAACCCTGGTCACTGAGCATTGGAGGAGTCGGTTCTGCTGATGTTAGACTTAAACTAGACTGGTGTTTACTATTGTGGAGCTGTGATATATAAATCACCTCTGTATCAAATTCCGTGTCTCACTGGAGAGGCCACTCGGCCCATCTTGTCCCTGCCCATGTTTCTGTTCCATATCAGTATATGAAAATATATCCCTGCCGTTCCCCTCTTGCTCACCCTGAGATGACAGGTTGCAACTAGTCACCACTGTATGGGATAGGAGATTTGTTACGTACCCCGTAACTGGGTATTTAAACAGCAGAGAAAGAAGAATCTGTTGGAGTCTGGTGGTACCAAACTAAAGGTGTTTATTAATAAAAATAAGCAAAACCATATCAATAATGCGAATATACATATAAAACCAGTCAGAAGTAATAAACCTAAAAGTGTAGGAATAATAACAAGCAATAATAAACAAGCTCTATCGATGTCTAGGGGTAAATGAATTGTCATAGAAAAGTATAAAGTTCAGTTCAGTTCATGAGTGCTGATGTAGTTATGGTTGTTGTATTGTAATCATGAGAGAGAGAGAGAGAGAGAGAGAGAGAGAGAGAGAGAGAGAGAGAGAGAGAGAGAGAGAGAGAGATTGAGAGAGAGAGAGAGAGAGAGAGAGAGAGGGAGAGGGAGAGGGAGAGGGAGAGAGAGAGAGATATGTAAAAGCTACAGCAGCCAAGCAGCCAAACCTTCCTTTGCTTTCTTAATCCGTTGCACCGTTGTGGTCATTCAGTTATGACCCCTCTGGTCTTCAGCCAGACCGTTCTTCTGTGGTGGACTCATCACTCTGGCATGAGGGGACACACACACAAGTCCCCACCGGCCCTGCTTTTACACTGATAGCCTTACTGACCGACCTCCTGGTTTGGCCTTCGAAGCCCCCCCTTTCTTGTGGGTTCCAACACTCAATCAGTGGCCACTGGTGTGTCTGAAGGGTGTCTCTCCAGACCTGTCTTTTATCCCTACTCACGGGGACTCAGCTATCCATCAATCCTGAATGACTGTGTCCACTAAATCAGGCCACTCTTTCAGTCCACTGAGGAATGTTTATGAGCAAAACAGTAGAAGATAAATAACCCTTGCAGAAGTCATAATACAGTAAATCAACAGTCTCTCTCCCTCTCTCTGATCTGTCGCCGATGTTCTTGCCTGTTTTTCGTCTCTTTCTCATGGTCAGCATAGCAACGTAATAGTTCGTGTTTCTCGGGGGTTGGGGGGATGGTTAACTCTTCACCCCATCGTCCATCAGATCATCACTCATAACAGATTTCCCTTGAATTTCATAGAATCATAGAGATCTACAACACATTACAGACCCTTTGGCCCACAATGTTGAACTTACTCTAGAAACTGTTTAGAATTACCCTGCCGCATCGCCCTCTATTTTCCTAAGCTCCATGTACCTATCCAAGAGTCTCTTAAAAGACCCTATTGTATCCGCCTCTATCACTGTTGCTGGCGGTGCATTCCACACACACACCACTCTCTGCTTAAAAGACTTAGCTCTGATATCTCCTCTGTACCTACTTCCAAGCAGCTTAACCCTATTCCCCCTCGTGTTAGCCGTTTCAGCCCTGGGAAAAAGCCTCTGGCTATCCACACGACCAATGCCTCTCATCATCTTATACACCTGCATGAATTTCCTGCATGATTTTCTCCGGGCTGAACAAGACGATGAGCTCACTGTGGTTGTGACGTTGTTCAGGGCTCCAGACGAAGTTGGTTGAACTCCTTCTTCCCTGCTCTTTTCAACGTTTTGGGTCATTTTCACCAATTTTAAAGGACTGTGCCTCAGACAGCTGGGTTGTTGCAATTGTTACATATCAGCAGCAATAGATCACTAACGGAGTCTGGTTTCGATGTTAAAACTACTATCTTCATTAGTATTGTGACGGGGTCCTGAATTACCCCTATGAACTGTGTTTTTGAAAAGAGAGAGGGAGATGTTCAACACCGGACACAGAGAGAGGGAGGGAGGGAAGGTGGAGAGAGAGAGATAGAGTGTTACGGTTTCTCTGCAAGCTTGTTTCCACTTTTACAAGGACACTGTCAGCTTCTGTGTTCTTACAGAGAGAGAAGGGAGGAACTGTTTGATGGACAGCTGGGGCTCAGCACGGTGAGATAAGTAGGAGGTCCGCTGATAGACCTCCAGACACATGGTGTTGGACACTGAATGAGCTTTGTTGTGTCCACAGAAAAAGTTGGGCTTTGGAAGATCGATCAGGAGCATCGATCAGTGGCTCTCGCAGTGTGAAAAGGCTGTGACTGGTGGGGAGTTATTCGTGTGTCCATCCCTCGCCTGGGTTAATAACTCCACCACAGAAGAACGGTATCGTTTGTAGTGTCACAGTCGGTGACTTCCAAAGGATTTCGGAGGACGAAGGGACTATCGACGGCGTCAGCTTACCTGAAGACTCAAAACTCTCCCTCTCTCTCTCTCCATCACTACCCGACTCAATCCCACAAACTGAACCGAACTTCACTCATCACCGTCAGACGGCATCCATTCACCCCGAGGCGTGAAGAAGCTTGGCTTTCCTATTTCCACACACACACACACACACACACACACACACACACATATATATATATATAATCATTAATAACCTGTTTGATATATCTGCATTTATATTGCTGTAGTTACTAATAAATAGCATTAGTTTATAGCAATACCCGACTACACGGTGTTTTCTGTTTCTGCTGGATCTTTGACCCGTCACGGGGTACGTAACAGTAGCTACTCCAAATATAAAAGATTAAATGAAATAAACAGAAGTTAACAGTGTTATGCGTATATATAGCTCCCAAACTATCAAGCTTGGGAAACAATGCTTAAAGTCTTCAGATGGTAAATTGGAAAAGTTCAGTAATCCACGGAGTAAGTCAGTGAGAGGAGAGATTTGTAAATCCACACGAAAATGTAGAGAGAAGGCAATTATGAAGAACTCCACACACATTCCACGCTGGGTAAACGAAATAACAGTCGCCGAAGATTAGAAATATCACCAGGTGACAGTCACAGGAACATCGTCTTCAAGTGGTTACCACAGAACACCCCGATTCCAGGTAAGGGACAACAAAAGTGATACCACAGGATACTCCAGCAAATCCACACATATGGATGATACGAAGTGACAGTCACACATCCGTTGTGCACTGCGTGCCGATGATCGGATCAACCGTACCTTTTGGGCATGGAAGAGTTTCAGCCTATAGCAGTCACACGCTGAATTTCCAACAACTTGTCTCCCTCTCCCGCTCCCGCTCCCGCTCCCGCTCCCTCAGGCTGCCGCAGCTTGTGTCTGACGTCACAGCCCCGCCTCACTCAGGCACTTAAAGCGACACTCACAGTAAACGAACCTGCGGTCTCGTAACACAATGCACCTCTAAAGTTTGACAGCAGACTAGCGAGTGAATCTTCGGTGATGCAGAGTCAGAAACAAAAGAGTTGCCAGCTTGAATCAGGGGCTCCAGAGAGAAATGGGGCCCAGAGGAGGAGGACGAATAAGACCAGCAGGATGTGGTTAAAAGTGAAAGATTAGAAGCATTTGGAAACTGGTTGATCGAAAAAAAAGGGGGTTAATTTCTGCAAAACACAGGTGGAAATCAACAGATCAGGCAGAAATTTTGGAGAGGAATAAATAGAAAACGTTTAGGCAGAGCCCCTTCCGCATCCCTGGCCTGTGTACTCCGCTGCTTAGTTGATCTCTGAATTGTTTTGTGTGTGTGCGTCTCTGTATTTCCAGCAACTGCAGAATCTCCTGTGTTTTATATCTGCATTTTACTTTGGCATTAGATACACGTTGATATTGAGTATATTGGTTATGGGAGCCGCTTTCTGCGTTAAAACAGCTGCAGATTTTTTCTATACCCAAGATAAAAAAAAATGAGATATGGACATTGAACCGGTGCTTGCAGAAATCTTTAATGGCACCGTGATTACCCATAGGGCCATGCTGAAGCGCCGATGAAATGCGCAGGCGTCAGGCTGAGGCCGTCCCTGAGTTTCACGCATGCGCGCAGTACACAGAAGCCTTTGAAAACGTCGGTTGCAGGTAAGAGCGATTAACCGTGTTTTTATCTTAAATACCGATTTCGGGATAATTCCTCTGAATTTCGGACACCGTGATCCGCAATCCCGGGACAGTCCTGCCCTCTTCCCTCTCTCTCAGCCCCACGATCCGTACACGGGCCCCGGGGAGCTTCCGGTTGATGAGGAAATGGGAACCGATGGATCTCTCAGACAGAGCTGAGCTCCAGCTATCTAAATGCAAGGATTAGGAACTCGGAGAAAGGGAACAAAATCTTTTACATCTCCAGTTGAGAAAATCGGCATTAGGACACTTTTCCGTAGATGCTGTCTGGCCTGCTGAGCTCCTCCAGTATTTTGTGTGTGTTGCTTCCTCTACCTCCTCTTGCTCTGGACTTTTCTACCGGTGAGAACATGTTTCATCCCATATTCTCTGGGTACGTAATGACATCAAACACCTTTGCCCTGGGCAACAAGTAGCTTTCACATCACAAATGTGCCAGACTCCAGTGAGACAGACTACTGCCCTTCCCGTCATATTCATTGGGATTTCATTCACTGAGTTCACCACCGTCAGTCATTGGGGGAGGGTTCAGGGGGAATATTTATGTGGAATACAGAAACTGGGGATGCCTGTTTCCATTTTGGTGATGTAAAACTTGCTGGAGAACTTGCAAGTGGGAAGAAGTGGAGTGATATTCGGAAATCTGACTTTTTAAAGCATAATTTAGCAAGCAAACCACATATGGACAATGTGAAAAAGTTTTGGTGAGAAAATCCTCCATTTCCTGTTACAGGCCTGCTGCATAGGTTGGGTGAGAGTGCAGATGAACTCGATCAAACCCAGACGAGATCAAAGCTCCTATTGACAGTGATTTGCTAGCCGTGATAATGAATACCTCTCTATATAAAATTCACTGTGCCCATCTTGTCACTGGGTTAAAAATGCACAGCACAAGATTTATCTGCACACTGGTTATTACAAATTAGAGGGGAGATTATTACAAATTAGAGGGGTATTGGAGGAAAGAAGGGGAGACCTCCAGTGTCCCTGATGCCCTCACCTACAAGATGTGCATCCAGCTGCAGCTTGTAACCCTGCACTTCAATGAGCTGCTTGAAATGGGTGAATTCCATATCATCCAGCAGTTGGAGGGGGGTGATAGATATGACATGAAGAGAGGTGAGCTACTCCCAAGGTGCAGGACACAGGAAACTGGGTGAGAGTCAGGAAGGGGAATGAGGTTAAATAGGCATCGCAGAGTACTCTTGTGGCCATTTCACACAACAACAAGTGGACCACTTTAGAAACTGTTGGGGGGAATTACCTGGCAGAGGAAAGTCAAAAGGCTGATAGGGGATTTGTTAGTTAGAGGAACAGAACAAGAGGGGATGAATATCCTAGTGGTAATATCCTCATGCCATCTTTTAGCCATCCTGATTGATTTCTTATGTGTTCTCTTGCATTTCTTATACTCCATAAGAAAGTGACTGCCTATCCCTGTTATGCAATTCCATTTTGTGCTTTACCAGGGTCTCAATATCTCGTGCAATTCAAGTTTCCCTACAGTTTCTATCTTTACCTTTTATTCTGACATACCCGCTTACTACTTTCAAAATTTTGCTTTGAAGGCCTCCCATTTACCAAGCACATCTTTGCCATAAAGCAGCCTGTCCCAATCCACAGTTGCCAGATCCTAGTGTTGATTCCAGGTGTTGATCCATGCCCTGAACACATCCACCTTTCCTACGCTGCTCCTTGTATTGAAATATACAGGGCTCAGCATATTCACTGTACCATGCTCAGCTTTTTCATTCCTGACTTTGTCTGAGGCCTGAACAACATCTTTCTCCACAACCCCACCACCATCTGTGCTGTTATTCAGGCTCCCATTCCCCCTGCAACTTTAGGTTAACCCTCTTTAACCCCACCTCCCACCATGCAGATCTATCACCCCTTTGGCTTTCCTCACCCAGATCAATAAAAAGGAGGTGCATACCAGGTACAGGCAGATAGGAGCAAATGGGGTACTTATGAAATACAGGAAATTCAAGTGAACACTTATGAAAGAAATAAAAGAAGGCATGAGGTTTCCCCAGCAGACAAGTTGAAGGAGAATCCTCAGGGATTCTGCAGATATGTTAAGAGCAAAAATATTGCAAGGGAAAAAATTAATTCTCTGGAAGATCAGAATGGTAATCCATATGAAGGGATAACATAGACTTGGGGAGATTTTTTTTGCATCCGTATTTACTCAAGAGATGAACACAGAGTCTATAGAAGTGAGGCAAAGCCGCATCAACTTCATGGACCCTGTACAGATTACAGAGGTGGAGGCGTTTGAGGCAAATTAGTGTGGATCAATCCCCAGGGCCTGACAAGTTGTTTACTAGGACCCTGCGGAAGACAAGTGCAGAAATTATCGGGGCCTTAGCACAGATATTTAATTCACCCTCAGTGACAGGTGAGGTACTGGAGGATTGGAGGACAGACAATGTTGTTCTGATGTTCAAGAAAGGCTGCAAAAATAAACTAGGAAATTATACGTTGGTGAGCTTGACATCAGAACTGGGAAAGTTATTGGAATGTGTGTGCAGGAACCAGGTATATACTGTAAGTATTTGGATAGGTGTGGACTGATAAAGGATAGACAGCATGGCTCTCGCCAATCTTATAGTCTCTTGCAGATGTTCTCAGGAAAGTGGATGAAGGCAAGGCAGTATATGTTGTCGACATGAACGTTAGCAAGGCACTTGACAAAGTCTTATATGGGAGGTTGATCAAGAAGATTCAGTCACTCAGCATTCAAGATGAGACAGTAAATTGGATGAGACACTGTCTTTGGCAGAAGCCAGAGTGTGGTAGCAGATCGTTGCCTCTCTGACTGGAAGCCTGTGACTAGTGGTTGCCACAGGGATCAGTGCTGGATCTGTTGTTGTTTGTCATCTATATCAGTAATCTGGATGATAGTGTGGTTAACTGGATCAGCAAATTTATGGGTGACACCAAGACTGGTGGTGTAGCGGACAGTGAGGAAGACTATCATGGCTTGCAGTGCGATCTGGACCAGGTGGCAAAATGGTTTGAGAAATGGAAAATGGAGTTTAATTCAGACCAGTGTGAGTTGTTGCACTTTGGTCTGACCTACCAAGGGAGGTCTTTCACAGTGACTGGTCGGGCACGGAGGAGTGTTGTAGAAGAAACGGACCTGGGAATACCTTAATTCACTGAAAGTTGTGTCACAGTTAGATAGAGATGGAAAAAAAGATTTCAGCCCAATGGCCTTCATGAACCAAAGTACTGATAACAATAGATGGATGTTATCTTGATTTCTAGAAGACATTGGTGAGGCCTAATTTGGAGTATTGTGTGCAGTTTTGGTCAACTACCTACAGTAATGATATAAAAGAGGTTCAGAGAGTTCAGAGAAAATTCACAAGGATGTTGCCAGGTCTGGAGAACTTGGGTTGTAAGGAGAGATTGAACAGGTCAGGACTTTATTCCTTGGAATATAGAAGATTGAGGGGAGATTTGATGGAGGTATACCCCAACTATGAGGGTTATAGATAGGGTAAATGCAAGCTGGCTTTTTCCGCTGAGATTGGGTGGGACTACAACCAGATGCCATGGATTAAGGGTGAAAGGTGAAATGTTAAGGGGAACATGAGGGGAACTTCTTCACACAGACGGTTATCCGGCTGTGGAATGAGCAGCCAGCACAAGTGGTGCATGCGAGCTCGATTTCAACATTTAAGAGGTTTCTGTTGGTACCTGGATGGTAGAGGTGTGCGAGTGGGCTGTTTTAATAGTTCAGCACAGACCAGTTGGCCCAAAGGGCCTGTTCTGTGTTGTAATTTTCTATGACTGTTACAAAAACCTGAAATAATGTTACTATTCACTTTAATTCTTTTTAACAGCTGTATGGACCAACGATTCATCTGGGCAGGAAATTTTTACATGGCTCTAGAGCTGTGGCACTTTAAATTAACAGTGCATAAAAGAAAATCCTAGCTGCACATCAACAAAGGCTATTTGTGTGAGAGTGTTTCAGTTACTGTGGAGCCAAGAACCCATGCAGCTCAGGGGGAACAGGGAATAATACCAATGGAGAGAGTCAAACTGAGCCAAGTCACAGATTGGAGATGGCAGAAACATGGAAACAAAAACCTACAGCACAATGCAGTTTCTTTGGTCACAAAACTGTGCCAAAGATGCCCTTCCCTGAGAAATTACCAAGGGTTACCCATAGGCCTCTAATTTTCTGAGCTCCATATATCTGTCCAGGGGTCTCTTAAAAGACCCTATTGTATTCGCTTCCACCACTGTCACCAGCAGCCCAATCCACGCACTCACCACGCTCTGCATTAAAAAAAATCTTACCCCGATACCTCCTCTGTACCCATTCTTATAGAGACAGAAAGAACATCAGAGAATTTGATAGTTATTACAGATACCAGCTTTGTGCCCAGTTAGAAGATGATTTCTCTCTCCAACTTGGGTTGAACTTCACTGTAACAGTGTGATGTCAGATCACACCTTGGCAACTCAAGTGATCTGATTTGAAATAATGACGTATTCCCACTGATGGAATTTGTAAATCTTTTTTTCAGGTTAAAAATGACAAGGAATTTCTCTACGGGAATCTCGAACACAACACGCCAGATTTGCTGTCTTTGTCCAGATATTTAAGAAGCGGAGCAAGGGAATCACTCGATCATCCTTCCTGCTCAGACTGTGGGGAGGGATTCACTCGATCATCCTTCCTGCTCAGACTGTGGGGAGGGATTCACTCAATTGTCCGACCGACTGGCACGCCTGTCATTTTACAAAGGGGGAGCCCATTCCCCTGCTCAGACAGTGGGAATGGATTCAGTCGGTCTTCTCAACTAAAGGTACATCAGCAAGTTCACACTGGGCAAGGCCACTCACCTGTTCTGTGATTGAGAAGCGATTCAGTTGGTCAACCCACACGTGGACACACCAGTCAGTTCACACTGGGCAGAGGCTGGTCATCCACTGAATTTGTGGGGAAGGATTCACTCGGTCATCTGTCCTAATGGCTCACCAGAGAGTTCACACTGGGAAGCGGCCATTCACCTGCTCGGACTGTGGGAAGGGATTCACATACTCATCTAAACTGAAGGTACATCAGCGAGTTCACACTGGGTATAAGCCATTCACCTGCTCAGAATGTGGGAAAGGATTCGCTCAGTCATCCGAACTACGGAGTCATGAACGAGTTCACACTGGGGAGAAGCCGTTCAGCTGCTCAGTCTGTGGGAAGAGTTTCACTTTGTCATCTCTCCTACTGAGGCACCAGTCAGTTCACACTGGGGAGAGGCCATTCACCTGCTCAGACTGTGGGAAGGGATTCACTCGATCATTCTCCCTACAGAGACACCAGTCAGTTCACACTGGGGAGAAGCCATTCAGCTGCTCAGACTGTGGGAAGGTATTCACTGAGTCATCCCACCTACTGGTACACCAGTCAGTTCACACTGGAGAGAGGCCATTCACCTGCTCAATCTGTGGGAAGGGATTCATTCAGTCATCTCATCTACAGATACACCAGCGAGTTCACACTGGGGAGAGGCCGTTCACCTGCTCAGTCTGTGGGAAGGGATTCACCCGGTCATCCCACCTACAAGCACACCAGTCAGTTCACACTGGGGAGAAGCCATTCACCTGCTCTGTCTGTGGGAAGGGATTCACTCGGTCATCCACCCTACAGAGTCACCTGCAAGTTCACCCTGGAGAGAGGCCATTCACCTGCTCAGACATTGGGAAAAGATTCAGCCAAATCCAATGAATGTGCATCGTTGAGTTCACACTGGGGAGAAAGTTTCGATAAGCTGCATGCTGGATAATTGTCCATCTCTGTTGCTGAATGCAATTTCAAGAGTGACTGTTGGTGCTGAACTCTGCAATTATTGCTGCTGCTCACCACACCCAGTTCTGCACCCTGGTCACTGGACATGGGAGGAGTTTCTTCTGCTGCACATTCACCTTTAATGGGACTGGTGTTTAGTACTCTGGATCTGAGAGAAATAAATCCGTTAATTTTAAACTCTGTCTTTGGTAATTAATTGAACTTATAACACACCTAGTATACAGTAGAGAGTCAACGTAGGCCAGCTTACCCTGCCAGTGATTCATTTCTATGACAGTCCTAATAAATCTTCCCCTGTTGTTCATCTCTCACTCTCCCTGTGGTGATGGGTTCCAAACAGTCACAACTCTGTGGGTGAAGAGGTTTCCCTTGAATTTTCTGCAGACTGAAGAAGTGGAGCTGACTGCAGCTCTGTCTGAGATGTTCTTCACCCCTCCAATCTCTGGGCTGAGGAAGAATGACATTGTTAGTTAACCTCCTTTATCACGATTCATTTCCACATTATTGGTCACTTTCCCTGCTTCTGAAGTGTTGTTGAAAGCACCACTGTCCTCTAAAATTGACAATAGACAATAGGTGCAGAATTAGACCATTCAGCCCCTCGAGTCTGCACCGCCATTCTGAGGTCATGGCTGATCATTCACTATCAATACCCAGTCCCTGCCTTGTCCCCATATCCCTTGATTCCCCTATCCATCAATACCTATCTAGCTCCTTCTTGAAAGCATCCAGAGAATTGGCCTCCACCGTCTTCCGAGGCAGTGCATTCCACACCTCCACGACTCTCTGGGAGAAGAAGCTCTTCCTCAACTCTGTTTTAAATAACTGACCTCTTATTCTCAATCCATGCCCTCTGGTACTGGACTCTCCCAACATCTGGAACATATTTCCTGCCTCAATCCTATCAAATCCTTTAATTATCTTAAACGTTTCAATCAGATCCCCTCTCAATCTCCTCAGTTCCAGTGTGTACAAGCCAAATCACTCCAATCTCTCTGCGTAAGACAGCCCTGCCATCCCAGGAATCAACGCTGCACTTCCTTAATTGCCAGAATGTCCTTCCTTAAACCTGGAGACCAAAACTGTACACAATATTCCAGGTGTGGTCTCACCAGGGCCCTGTACAAATGCAAAAGGACATCCTTGCTCTTGTACTCAATTCCCCTTGTAATAAAGGCCAACATTCAATTTGCCCTCTTCACTGCCTGTTGCACTTGCTCATTCACCTTCATTGACAGATCAACTAGGACTCCTAGGTCACTTTGCATTTCTCCCTTACCTAACTCTACACCGTTCAGACAATACTCTGCCCTCTTGTTCCTGCTTCCAAAATGGATAACTTAAGATTTATTCACATTGGATGACATCTGCCAAGTATCTGCCCACTCACCCAGCCTATCCAAGTCTCCCTGTATTCTCCTAATGTCCTCTTCGCATGTCACACTGCCACCCAGTTTAGTATCATCAGCAAACTTGCTGATATAGTTTTCAATGCCCTCATCTAAATTCTTGACATAAATCGTAAGGAGCTGTGGTCCCAATACAGAGCCCTGTGGTACCCCACTAGTCACCTCCAGCCAGTCCGAGAAACACCCATTCACTGCTACCCTTTGCTTTCTATCTGCCATCCAGTTTTCTATCCATGTTGAAACCCTGCCCCCAATGCCATGAGCTCTGATTTTACTCACCAATCTCCTATGTGGCACCTTATCGAATGCCTTCTGAAAATCTAGGTACACTACATCCACTGGCTTACCCTCGTCCAACATCCTTGTTACACCCTCAAAAAACTCCAACAGATTAGTCAAGCATGATTTGCCCGTTTTCTCCTTCCCTTCTTGAAAAGAGATTGAAAGCAGAATGGGAAACCATTAGTTGGATGTTCAACGAAGCTGGGTCAGAAACCAGAGGTGGGTCTGCACAGGCAGAGTTTGAGGCTCTAGACGATGGTCCAGGTAAGAACGTGTGATGAGGAGAAGGGAATCAGCAGTGGGGCATGGTAACAATTGACAGAGTAGCAACATTTGGAATCTGATGACAGAGAAAATATTTTGTTTGTCTGACTGATGACACAAACAACGCCTGTGGTGAGGTGCTCCACTGGTCGAGGAATATGTGTGTGTTGGGAATGGTTTTATCTATTGAGAGAGTTGTTTCTGCTTGTTTATCCTGTAATATTATATCCGGATGGTTATTGTGGATTGTCCTATCTGAAATAATGTATTGATTATCATATAATCTGTAAGATTTTGACTCTAAAACTGTATCAGGCTTCAATTTATGCTGCCTTTATGAAGTGATGGAGGACATTCATGTGTTTGTATTTCTAAGCAATATTTTTGTGAATGATATCTGCCACTTGTTTGTACCTTTGTAAGTAATCAGATTGAGTTAAACTCTTGCAGGATCCTGGAGTGCGTTGGACTGTGTCTGGTTTCTCTTGGCATTTTCTGCACTTACTGCCTTGTTTGTTCGTATTTCAAGTATTTCTCATTTTTTTTTCTCTCTTTCTTTTGTTAACAACATTGTCCTGTATTTCTGCAAGGAACCCCTCTGTTTCTGGGAAGAAGTCGCCAACTCTCAGTCAGGCGCTCGATGCTTCCTTGTCACCATCTAGTCTGCTCAGATTGTTGGGATGTCTCCCATGGAGGGTCATTCTCTTTCCGTTTGTTAATGTTTTCTTCCATAGTGATGACTCATTTTTCTGAGTTGGCCTCTCATTGAAGTTTTCTGGTCTGTATTTCTATTCACGATTGCATGTACACACATGGAGTGCTGTATCCTGTTCATTTTTGATGAAAATATATACTTAGAGGTTTTATCTGACTACTGTGTGATTTATTTTTATCATGTTCATTATTTCTCTTTCTCCTTATCTCCAAGGTAATGTTAATCGAAGTGCATTTGAGTGTAAATAGTCTTTTCTAATGTTTTCTAAAGTTCTTATTAAACTTTGTAAATTTATTGATTGAAATGAGACCAAGATATTTTTATCCAAAAAAGTCATTGTCAGTATTGGTGTAAGTGTTTATTGCCTTTGTTAAATTTGGAAACTATTGAAATCTGTTTGGCAGGTTGTTTTAAGCCTTGAACTAAATTTTGTCAAAAGTTTTCCCTATTCCGCATACTTTCTATTTACTTTGCGTGTTGCTATTCCAGATACGTGTGTATCTAGAGTCACGATGAAGGGTCTTGGCCCAAATTGTATTTTTGAGGTGGTGGAATACAGACTGGACAGAGGCTGAACAAGATGTTTAATATATATCATTGAGGTGATGGAATACAGACTGGACAGCGGTTGAACAAGATGGTTGATATATATCATTGAGTTGGTGGAATACAGGCTGGACAGAGGCTGAACAAGATGTTTAATATATATGATTGAAGTGGTGGGAAACAGGATGGACAGAGATTGAACAAGATGTTTGATATATATCATTGAGGTGGTGGGATACAGACTGGAGAGAGATTGAACAAGATGGTTGATATATATCATTGAGGTGGTGGGATACAGACTGGACAGAGATTGAACAAGATGGTTGATATATATCATTGAGGTGGTGGGATACAGACTGGACAGTGGTTGAACAAGATGGTTGGTATATATGATTGAGGTGGTGGGATACAGATTATTCCAGATGGGCAGGGAATTGAGTTGACTATTATTTACATCCTTCATATACATGAGTAATAATCCTTACGTCTCCGTCTAAATATGTGTAAAGGGGGTTTCTTCTTTTTCTTTGTTACTGGTATGTTAATCAAAATGGCCTCTTTGTTTGTTAAAAGTAGGAATGCTTCTTTGTTGCAAGAGTGCTGGAAGCTTGTTTGGGTTCAAATTTACTGATACGGAGAATTGTATTCCTTTGTAAACCAATTGGGATTAATGTAGTTCTTTCTTCTGAGTCTGTAAGCTATTGTTGGCGGGCATTTTGGGGGACTTGTCACGAGGGAGTGAGGGAGAGAGGACGTGATGCTGCAAACTGGGTGAGGAACGGACCCCAAGCAGTGGGGGGGGGAGGGGGTTCTGAGGCCAGGAGGTATCCCGAGGAGAGCAGATGAAGATAGGTGTGCTTGGTTGACCACTTCGGGTGGTCCTGAGCTGCGAGTCGAGGAGTTCGGAGGGGATGAAATGGTGGCCAGAAGACTTCAGTAATAGAGCTCCAACAGTCGTGCATGAAGTGGTTTGGACTTTGATAAGTTTGGCGTCTTTTCTTTATTTTCTTTTCCTTCATATATACAGTATCGTTATTAATCACTTAGTTATAGTAACCTTTATAAATTGTACTCACTTAATCACATATGGTGTACTCTCTGTTTTTGGGCGAGGCGGGGACATCACACAGCATCCACACCGGCTGATTACCCAGTTTGGCGGGCCGAAGGCTGCTACCCCTGGACGAGAACGAGCTGAGCGAGCCTGAGGTGACCCACGGGGTTACATATGCAACGTACAAATAATAGTAATTTATAGTAAATAGTATGTACAGCAATATAACATTGAAATACTGTGGTGTCAGCATGAATTAATCAATCTGATGGCCCGGTGGAAGAAGCTGTTCCAGAGCCTGCTGGTCCTGGCTTTTATGCTGCGGTACCATTTCTCAGATGGTAGCAGCTAGAACAGTTTTTGTTTGGGGGTGACTCGGGTCCCCAGTGGCCTAAGGTGAAAGGGGTGCTGTTGTGCCTTTTCCACCACACAGCTGGTATGTACACACCACGTGAGATCCTCAGTGATGCTTACGCCAAGGAACTTAAAGCTATATACCCCGCTAAACCTAGATCCATTGATGTCAATAGGGGGTAGCCTGTCTCCTGTCATCCACAACCAGCTCCTTTCTTTTTGTGACATTAAGGGAGAGATTGTTTTGTTCACACCACTGTGTCAGGGTGATGACTTCTTCCTTGTTGACAGCCTCGTTGTTATTTGAGATCAGGTCAGTCAGTGTAGAGTCATCAGCAAATTTAATTAACAGATTTGTGGGTGGCAACACAGTCATTGGTGTACAGAGAGTAAAGGAGAGGGCGAAGGTGGACAGCCCTAAGTGGCACCTGTGTTGACGGTCGGAGTGGCAGAAGAGATGGAGCCCACTCTTACCACCTGCCGGTGACCTGACAGGAAGCCCAGGATCCAGCTACACAAGTCAGGGTGAAGGCCGAGGTCCCTGAGCTTCTTGTCGATACTTCACGCCTTCGTATGGCTACGGCTCTGCCCATGACTGCAAGGAACTGCAGAGAACTTTGGAGAGCAGAGAACATCAGAGAAACAAGCCTCCACTCCATGGCCTCTTCCTACACTTACCCTCCCTTGGAGAACCAGGCCATGTAGTCAAAGAACCTCATTACCTGGACATTTTTGCTGCAAAACCCTCTCCTCCATCGGGGAAGAGCCTTAAAGCGCATAACACACGGCTCAAGGACGGTTTCCTGTCTGTGTTTATAAGCCAAATGAATGATAAAATGGACGACCTCACAATGTAACTCGAAGTGACCCTGCACCATATGTCTATCTGCACTGCACTTTCTCTGCAGCCATAATGCTTTGTTAGAGTTATTGTTCTGTTGTATATCAGCTCAATGTACTGTTGCAATGTATCGATCTGTGTGGATGGTACGTCAGGCAAGATTTTCACTGCAGCTCAGTACGTGATCATAATAAACAAATTCCCCATTTTAATTGTGTGGAAATATTAGACAGACTGAGCTTCTGCTCTGGAACTTCAGAGCGAAACCTAACTGAACTGTGTTCATTTCGGAGGAATGCAAATGATTGAAAAAGGCTTCAATCTCGCATTAAGATCTGAGGCAACGGGGACCACGTGACCGGTGTTGGGTCTCCCATACCAATTATCAGAATCAGAATATGTCCTGAAATTTGTTGTCTCTGCAGCAACAGTACAACCTAATTCATCACTATAGATTTTAACAACTGCGAATTGCAATAAGAATATACATAGTAAATTGTTAAATTATAGAAGCAGTGCAACAATATGAAAAATAATTAATGTAATGAACTGTTTCAATTCTGTGGAAATATTTGACTGACTTGGTTGTTGAACTTAATTGAACTGTGCACATCTATGAGAAGGTCAGGTGCATTGTGAAAGTTAAATTCTCACATAAGTAGGTAATATACCCGGAATATTGTGTGTAGTCTGGCAGGGCACAACAGTGGAATAAAACATACTTCCATGTTGCAGAAAAAAAACATACTGTCCACCCACAACGAGAGGACGTGACTAATCCGGATCTCACTAACTTGTCTGAACGGGTGAAACATGAAGTTACACGGACACGTAGAGCGGTGACCCGCAAATGCTGCAGATCTGCTGAAAAACGTGAACAGGAAACTGGATCACGTGACGGGTGGAGGGACTCCCTCCTGAACCGGTGACTCTGCTCCTCGCCCCTCACACGCTGCCCGACCCATCCGCCGCATTGCCCACATTATTTTATATTTACACCAGATACGTGTCTACTTTTCCACACCATATCTACCCCGATCCCTTTCCCTCCACCCCCAGGTCACAGTGTCACGGGCTCAGTTCCCATCCAGGTCCGAAACATAATTCAAGCCCAAACACGTTTCATTTAAATCAGTTCTGTGTTTATAAACACTAATTTCTATTCACATTCCTCCGGCTTCAGTGGACAGGAACACTGAAACATCAAGTGAGAAACAGCAGGAGGTGGCTATTCGGCCCCTCTAACCATCAACAAGATGGCGGCTGCTCTCCCATCTTAACCACATGTTTCTGTCCGATCCTCATTTCCTCGATCCCTTCGGTCTCCACACATCTGCCGATCTCTGTTTTACGCGAGGATGATCACCGAGTCTTCACCGCCCTCTGTGGTGGGGATTCATAGACATTCACCACACTTGGAGTGGAGACATTTCCCCTCATCTCAGTCCCGGACAGACCACTCCTTTTTTCAGAGACTGGGATCCCTGGTTCAACCGGTAATGATGTTGTGAATTTCAATGTGTTCACTTCTCAGTTCTCGATTCTCTAAATGAAAGGGTTACCACATTTGATCTGTCTTCATGTGATAACCCCGCCACTCCAGGGATCAGTCTGGTGAATCTTCATTGCACTCTCTATAACAAATACTCTCTAAACTCTTTGTTAATCCTCTATGGAATTCATTTCTATCATCTGCAGCCCCGTGTTGCCCCAACCACTCACCTCCCACCCCTGTCACTATTTCCTTCCCACCTCCCCCTCACCTGTATCCACCTCTCACTCCCCAGCTCTTGCCCCATCCCCACACCTCACCTCTTTTCTCTGACTATTTCCCGTCCGCTCTCAGTCCAGAGGGAGGGTCTCGGCCCGAAATGTTGACGGTCCATTTCCCTCCACAGATGCTGCACTGAGTTTCTCCGGCAGTTTGTTCTTTGGTCTGTATAACCCGTGTTAGTGTGGGGAGCGGGATTTTACACCATATTCCAGGTACAATCTCAACAAAGCCCAAACAATTGTCACTTTGCCCGGACCATTGGCCCCGCTTGCAGGGCAACGGTCTGCCGGTGTTTGCCCCCAATGTGGTGAATCCCTCTGCTCGACACCACCGAGGGCCCAGGTATTTCCACAGATCAGCCCCTCCTGTCCCCACCGGGACAAACATCCTGTCCGCCCCCTCTCTCACAACATCTTCATCCTTTCAATAAAATCCCTCCCCGGGAAACCGGCATCAAACCGACGGGCCGAGCGGTCTCCTCCTACCGCTCAGCGATACATCAGACTCCGGTCGCAGGAGACGCTTCACAAACGCCCCAACTGCCCTCGGAGGGAAATGGAAATCAATCAGAAAGCGGACATTTACTTTGAGGTTTTCTCCGCTCTGAGGAGGAGGTCGGCGCCTGAGCGGGAGACGAACTCAGCGGCGTAACGCCCACTCGGCTTGCCCACCTCCGGGACTGGTTGTAACCCGTGATTGACATCACTTCGCACCAATGGGAGTAGCGCAGCTCCTGAATCCGCTGCTGACAGCGGTGGGGGAGAGGCTGGTCACGTGATTATTAGCCCAGCCGTTCAATCGATAAAGCTCGAGCACAGCAGCGCGTGGGTGACGTAAGACACCGCGCACGTGAGGGCAGATCCCGGTGTGGGGAGTCCATGTGTGACGTCAGGCAAGTGGGGGGTGTCTGACGTCACCTGTGGCGGAGCGCTCGTATTTAAACGCACCAAAATGGGCGTTTCTTATTATTTCGGTGGGACAACAACATTAATCACGGGTTTCATCACTGGATCCAGTGTTGTGGGATGTAAAGTCCCCTGTTATGTGTCCGGCTGTGTCGTGTTGTTGGTGGAGTGGGCAGCGTGGTGTTTGTCTCGATTCGGGTCACAACACCAGAATTGCCAGCGGGGTCCACACACAATGTATTAGTCAACAGAAAACCTCTCGTCCCTGCAGCCTTTGTCTCCTGCAAAACTCAACACCCTGACAGTGTGGACCATAGATGCCCCTTCCTCTCAGAGTCAGGGAATCATTCAGACAGCTGATCGCTGAGAGGAATTATATTTATTGGTCATTAAAGTTCACACAGATTCGTTTGGACGGATTTGATGTGGAGTTCGGGGTGTCACAGTGAAAGGGCCGGACGGCCGAACTCTCTCCGTTGTCCAAACATCCTTCCAGGTGAGGCGACACTTCACCTGTGAATCTTCCGGGGTCGCCCGTTGTGTCCGCTGCTCCCGATGCGGCCGCCTCGACAGTGATGACACCGGCTCCTCCGCAGTTGTGCGGGGTACGAGTATTTTTTTTTTATCGGGGGTCGTTATTATTGTTCCCTATTGTCCGGAGGGGTGGTTTTTGAGGTTTGATGATTGGGATCCTGCTCTTCTTGATCCGGGGGGTGGGGTAGAAGTTTGATTTTTCTCTGTGAACGACTTTCTTGCTCTCTCTTTGTTTCGTGGTTCTATGGAGAAACAAAAACGCAGTGTTATTTATGGACACCTGCTTTAATAATAAACTAACCTTTGAACTATCCGCTCCGAGCGGGAGTTCCCGGTGTCCAAACATTTTCATTCCGATTCCCATTCCCGTTGCTACCCGGCCTGCTGTGTTCGGCCAGCATTTTGTTTGTGTTGCTTTGGATTTCCAGCATCTGCAGACTTTGTCGCGTTTGTGATTTACCTCTCCGTTGTCCGTCCCGCCTCCGGCCACTTGTGGCGCTGCATGGATGTTCAGCTGTGCGGGTCTCCGGCCGTCGGCGACGATGTGCAGACATCCGGCCACTGGTGGCGCTGTGGAGGAACGCTGCTGAACGCATGCGCGGTGCCGAGAGCCGCTGTTTGGCGGTTCTCCGATTCGAGCAGGGGTGAGTAGGGAATGATCCCGGTGTTGTGCACCTCGGGGGCCGGTTGCATTGGGAAAGGGCCGGGCCCGAGCTCTGCTGGACGGCTGGAGCAGGGGTGCAGTGACAATTTTTTAGCTGCCAGAGCTGTAAGGGGGTGGGGGTCGGTCGGTTTGATCGATAAGTTCGTGGCCTAAGTTAGAAGGCCTGAAGTTATACAGCGCTTGGTACCTGCACGTGTAGTTCAACTCTTTGAGTGATTATGCAGAAAGTTTGAAGTTAATAACTTTTGTGGTATTTCTGTTTCAGATAATTGAAAATTGCTAAGTTTTGTAAAATTGAATCCTTCCACCTTAGGCCACGAACTTATTAATCACCTCTAGTTTGTGACACCCAATTTGTGTACCTGCTCATTTCATGTACTGGGCAACTTCTTTGCCCCATTCGTGTAATGAGCAGGTACACAAATTGGGTGTCACATATATAGGGCTTCTTGTAACGTCAAGCAATAAACCAGATGAAAGGAATATATGAATTTCAGAGCACAGAAGTATAGTGATAGCTAAGACATTAACAAGATTACAGCCTCTCACTACATTTCAGTGTATAACTGGTACAATTAAACATATAATAATTAATTTAATAATATGACAAAGTATTACACAGTTGCACTTAACTGATTATCATAGAATATAATTATCAAGCAAGTAAAATATCTTTGCTTCGAAGACACAGTGTTGTAAGTGAGAAAAATGTACTTTAGGATTAGCGAGTAATCCACGGACCCCCACAGATGTAGCCTTACTAATACGACTGAGTCAGAGCAGACGGCTGCAGCACTTAGCAGTGTTCCTCAGAGGTATAAAAATAACAACAATAAAGCAATTCATGTTTTACACTTTTAGCCCCTAAATTGGAACCAAGTAATCAAGTATGAAAAAAGAAACTCTGATGAACTATTGCTAAAGCCACGAACATTGCTGAATATTAGTCTCAAAAGCTGTAGGTTGGCAACTGTGCCTCCTACTGTTTCTCTCGGAGAAGTGGTTGGACTGGAAGTGTACCTGTGAGTGTCGATACTCACAATATCCTCACACGACGGGTGTTACATGGTTAGACCGATACAGACACTGTTTAGTCTTTAAATATATAAAAAGTTAAATAAGCTTGAATCTTTATTATTATCACATCTATACGAATGGAAAAGATTGTATTTTGAAAGACATAAATGTTAACAGGGGAGGAGAGCAACCATTTGGGAGGTTTGGAAATGTGTTTTGTCTCGTCATTGCCTCACTAAATTATTCTTCTTCCTATCATCACAATGAGAAAAAGAGCCTCTTTCCAATCAGCTACAGTTGGTGGAGCGAGGCCAAGGGGTTGATCTGCTATTAATCATAGTTCAAATGACGTAAAACTAGTTTAAAGCCTAGAAATGTCTTTTTTTCCATTTGGCTTGGAAAACAAATCTAAATTTATCCAGGTGTAGAAGAGGATTTTGGATGATTAGCTTGTGTATTTGATCAAAATCAGATGGAAGATAAGCAAGCAGTGAATTTTTCTTTCATTGTTTTCAACTTTTAAACTTGGGTTTCCATCATGTTCATTCCTTGCTGAATATAGCTCCTTCCTGGTATCCAATGGTACCCATTGGAAAGAGCAGAAGAATGCTCACATTTATGTACAGGGATTTCCCAGCTTCCTGGGACAATGGGTCGAGGGAGAAGGAATTCCACAAATACCTAAATAAAAAACTGTCACAGCTCCAGGATTTCACCAAAAATGATCAAATATCCTAATGTTATTAGTGGTATTTTTCCCCACCAGCCAACACTTTCCAACCCCAGCTTCTGTAAAATTCCCTCTGTTTAATATGCAGCTGCTGTTAAATTCCGTACTTGTTTATTTTGACTTTTTTACAGAGGTGTCGGAGCGGCTCTCCAGTGAGCTCTGGTAGCACTGCACCCCTGAATGAATGAGACAGTACAGTGTTAAATGCAAAACCCTGAGCAGTGTCGATGATCAGAGGGATCTTAGACTCCAAGTTCATCACTCCTTGAAAGAGACTGCACAGATTGATCGGGTCGATAAGAAGGCAAATGGCGTGGTTGTCTTTATTAGTTGAAACACTGAGTTCAAAAGTCATGAAGTTGTGCTGCAGATTTGTAAAACTTGTTAGCCCACATCTGGAGAGTTTCATACAGTTCTGGTCGCCCCCATTCTCGGAAGGATGTTGGGGCTTTGGAGAGGGCGCAGAAGAGGTTTACCAGGACCCTGCCTGGAGCTATAGCAAGGGGTTGCAGAAACGTGTTTTTTTCTCCAGAGTGGCACAGGCTGGGGTGAGACTGGATGGACGTTTATAATATTACAAGAGGAATACAGAGTGGACAGAGGGTATGTTTTTCCTGAGGGTTGAAATGTCTGACACATTTAAGCTGAGAGGAGATGTGAGGGGCAAGTTTGTTTATTTCCACAGAATGCTGGGAAGCTGGAGACTGTGCCTGGGATGTTAGACCTCACCGGTCACGTGATCCCATTTGCCCCTCCCATTTAACCACAGATGTAACGATCTCTTTGTGCATGTTCACAATCTCCAGATGGGCGGTCACTCGTCCTCCAACTTGCCCGAACTCGTCTCGCTTCCTGAGGCTCCTCACATTTGTCCTGGAGCTTTATGGCTGTTGTGTCTTCTCCCGGATTGGGGTGGGTGAGGAAGCAGAACGACCCAGGTTGTGGGGATCTTTGATTTCACTGCCTGCTTTACCGAGGGGCTGGGAAGTCTCGGGGGAGAATGGTTTCTGTGATGTGCTGATCTGTATCCAAAGGTCTCTGCCGTTCCTCGCAGTCACGGATGGAGCAGTTACCATGCAAAGCGTGAAGTGTCCGGATGGGAAACTTTCTATGGTGTGTTGATAAAAATCTGGTGCGGGTCAAAGTATATCTGGCAAAGTTCTTGTTATTTTTGCTAATTCTGTCATTTTAGAATCTTTTGGACAATAGTATGTACTATTCATTCAGTACCTATGTGTTGCTGGAGGACCATCAGTGATCGTCCTTGATCCCTTCTCCCACCTGGTTCCATCTGCTCATCTTGTTCAACCTCTGTCCAGTCTCCTCACAACCCCAACCCCACTTCAGTGATATACATCAACCATCTGGGTCATCCTCAGTCCGCCTTGTATCCCACCTCCTCAATATTATATATCAACAAACTTTCTTCCAACCCTTGTCTTCATCGTGAAATGTTCTTTTGTCCCTTTGGCCTCGCTGATCATTTCCAGAATCAGTTATTGTTAGCTGGAATGCCGGAGGGTCATCAGGTCCCAGTTCTGTTGTGCATTGGTGTGGAGGTGCTAGTTTATGAACAGTGATGGGCTGACACACTGCAGCATTTTACTGGCAGCAAAGAGTACTGGGAGAGTTGGTGCTTGGGCTCTAGTCCTGTGATCAGCATTCCAGGCAAATGGAACTGTTGGTGTTTTGGCTTTGACTTTGGTTTGAGCTTCTACAGATGAGGCTGGATGGATGTCCTTCTTCGAGCAGCTGGACATTGGTTGTATGGAAATCCCAGATTGCACTACCCAGTGAGAGATGGGAGGACAATGTGTGAGACTCTCAGGGTCGGTGAGTGGCAGATTAAGCTGTGTGACTCTGTGAGGTTGGGTCCTGGGATATCATAGTTTTTCATCCAGGTAAAATGGACCTGGGGATCGAGCTGCTTGGGCTTGTGAGGTGTTGAGTGAGTATTTCTGGTCTTGGTTCAGATGTTTGTTTCTGGAGTTCCTTTGGAAGCTATGACTGCCAGTCTGAGGAGAGGATGATTCCCACTTCCATCCTCAGAGGGAGAGGCTGTGAGTAAATGAGCTGTTCCGTGTTTACAACAGGATATAGACCCTGAGTTTGGTGTTCAAACTGTGTTTGGAAATTCCCCCGCACCCCCCCCCCCCCCCCCCCCCGCCTCACTGTCACACAGTGGAAATCAGGCAGCTGTGCTGGAGATCTACACTAAAAACTGAAAATATTTGAAGTCATTCTGA
Source organism: Hypanus sabinus (assembly GCF_030144855.1). NCBI lineage: Eukaryota > Metazoa > Chordata > Chondrichthyes > Myliobatiformes > Dasyatidae > Hypanus > Hypanus sabinus. Next base: position 613,809 of record NW_026779721.1, read on the forward strand.
TGAAGTGTTATTAATTGAATTGTATTGTAAGCTATTCCTAAACCTGCTGAGTGTTTCTGGTATTTATGACAGAAATTAATATATTCATGATTGCTAAGTACCTTCAGGCTAACAGGAGGAAGACAGGAATATGGTGTTGGAATGAAAATCAGCCGTGGCTGAATGGTGGGCAGACCATATGGATCGAATCACCTAATTCTCTTCCTGTGTCTTATGTCTTACCATGACTGAATGATGGCTCCTTCTTATCCCATGTTGTCTGTGTCATGTGAGGGACAATAAAAGATTGTTCACTGAGATCATTATATTTGCCTTCAATGTTTAAATTTCAGTGAGTTTTGTTTCTAGTAACATTAAGCAGAAATGTTTGGTCCTCCTTTTCATTGTGAACGTGCTTCATTATCTTTCACGTTAAAGTTAGACCTGCAGTGAGAGATTTATTGGAAGAAAAACCACGACTGAAGTCGAGGGAACAGCAACAAGTGAACCAGCCCGAGGATTGAGAGCACCGACTGGAGAGAACCCATCTGACTCGGAGATTCCAGTGATTCAGGAGAAAGTTTGGTGTGTCTCATTTACTCAAACACTGGTCCTTTAGACATTACATACCTGCACAAAGGAAGGTAGGAAATAGTTGGGAGTGAGACAGAATGTGCCCAGAAGAACCAGTTATGCTTCTATCAGACCCAGTTGTGAAGAAGCCCCCCCCCCCCCAATATTCCCTTTAAATGTTTCGCCCTTCACCCTTAACCCATGTCTTCTGTTCTTTTTCTCCCCTAGCCTCAGTGGAAAAAGCCTGTTTGCTTTCACTCCATCTATACCCATCATAATTTTATATACCTCTATCAAGTCCCTGCTCATTCTTCTACTCTCCAAGGAATGAAGTCCAAAACTATTGATCCTTTCTCTGTAACTCATGTCCTCAACTCCCGGCAACATCCTTGTAAACCTTCTCTGCACTCTTTCAACCTTATTAATATCCTTCCTGTAATTAAGTGACTAAAACTGCACACAATACTCCAAATTCACCCTCACCAATGCCTTATACCGCCTTACCATAACATTCCAACTCGTATACTCAAAACTTTGATTTATGAAGGCCAATGTACCAAAAGCTTTCTTTACTACCCTATCTACCCATGACGCCACTTTTAGGGAATTTTGTATCTGTATTCAAAGATCCATCTGTTCTACTGCACTCCTCAGTGCCCTACCATTTACCTTGTATGTTCTACCTTAATTTTTCCTTCCAAAGTGCAATACCTCACACTTGCCTGTATTAAACTCCTTCTGCCATGTTTCAGCCCATTTTTCTAGCTGGTCCAGATCCCTCTGCAAGCTTTGAAAACCTTCCTCACTGTCTACTACACCTCCAATTTATGTATCATCAGCAAATTTGCTGATCCAATTTACCAAATTATTATCCAGATCATTGACAAATAACAATGGACCCAGCACTGATCCCTGTGGCACACCACTAGTCACAGGCCTCCACTCAGAGAAGCAATCCTCCACTACCACTCTCTGGCTTCTTCCATTGAGCCAATTTCTAATCCAGTTTACTACCTCTCCATGTATACCTAGCAACTGAATCTTCCTAAATAACCTCCCATGCAGGACCTTGTCAAAGGCCTTACTGAAGTCCATACAGACAACATCCACTGCCTTGCCTTCATCCATTTTCCTGTAACCTCCTTGAAACACTCTTGTTAATCATGCCCTACCATACGCAAAGCCATGTTGACTCACCCTAATAAGTCCCTTTCTATCTAAATACTTGTAGATCCTATCGCTTAGCACCCCTTCCAATAATTTACCCATGACCGACGTCAAAGTTACCCTATAATTTCCTGAATTACTTTTTGAGTCTTTTTTACCCAACAGAACAACATGAGCTATCCTTGAATTCTCTAGCACCTCACCCGCAGATAACAACATTTAAATATACCTGCCAGGGCCCCTGCAATTTCAACACTAGTCTCCTTCAAAGTCCGAGGGAATACCCTGTCAGGTCCAAGAGATTTATCTACTCTGACTTGCCTCTAGATAGCAAGCACCTCCTCTTCTTCTTTCTGTATAGATTCCATGAACTTAATTCTTGTTTGCCTTACTTCCATTGACTTCATGCCAATTTCCTTAGTAAATACAGGAGCAAAAAAATACATTTAAGATCCCCCCAATTTCTTTTGGTTCCATTCATAGGTGACCACTCTGATCTTCAAGAGGACCAATTTTGACAGTCTCCGTCAGTGCTGGAGGCTGTTTCGTCAGGGTGTGGGCAAGGAGCCCTCGGCTCTTTGGCTTGAACACAGGGCAAACCCTGAAGGTGGTATGGGGAACCACCAGTCCTGTCTGTCGCCAAAAGAAATTTGGAACTTTGGCCAGAAATGCAATGCCGTCTCTTCCTTTATCCTCTCCAATCACCATGACTGGGAATTTCTGTCCCTCGAGGGGTGCAAAATATTAGTTTTCCTCAGTTGAGCACCACGTAGGGTCATAACACAGAGTCACATGAGAGCTGGCCCCTGGCAGAAGGGGTTCAAATGTGGTGGAGTCCAGATAAAGTGCCCACCACTGGGTGGTCAGAGGAAGCTATCAGTTGTTCGCAGTAACAGCATGATATCCTTGTCCGTGCATAGAATCTCGACGTCCAACAGACAGAGCAAGTCTCTCGCTACGAGATTACACCCCCGTCTGGTGGTGACAGTAAATGAAACCTCACACTGCTTCCCCTGGAATTCCACCTGCTGTGGCTGGGTATGTGAATACGTACGTTCCGTGCCTTCGAACCCAGACAGTGATTGTAGCGTCTGATAGCTGGAATCCCTTTTCCGATCCTATTTCCTGATCGAGACTGGTTGTGGTTGCCCCATATCAATCATAAACGGAATTGAAATTCCAGCACCTGTCAATATTACACTGGGCTCTTCCTGAGGGATGATACTCAGAGTAGGAGGCATCCTTGCTTGTCCATTTCTAAACGGGTTGTTGTCCCCATTTTTCCCCTTGGTAGGTTTTTGATCCCATTTCTGATCCCCAGATGTAGCCCGCTCGCATCCTTCCTGCTGAACATGTTCATTTTAAATATTAGTTCCCTTTGGGGTTGATCGGGATTCAAAAGCCGGGTCCCAATAATATGTCAAAGCTCGTCGCATTCTATTTCAGTCATTGTCAGGCCAGTCCATATTATTTGTTTTAATCCTGTTTGCTAACTTAGTTGGTAAGCATTGGAGCAGTAGGGCATTGAACAGGGGGGACAGATTCCCATCATTAAATGTTTGGTCTCCTGTGAAAGTGCCGTAGCAGGCCACAAATCACTCCCAATAGTCTGGTCCTGATTTCCCCAGGGTTATGTTTGCATCCAGGTACTTTAGTGATGCTACAGTTTGCTGGAGAGCCCTTTCCAATGCTTGAATGATCTGGTCTGTCTGTTCATTCTCATTATGGTTTTCTGCCTGTAACTCCTGATAGGTTTGGTATCTCAATTCTGCCTTCCATTTCCGCCCCTCATCAGCTGACAGAATCATGCAGCAGAGAGCGAATAAATCTTACAGAGTCGCATTAAACATTTGTGTAGTACTCTGGACACACTGAGCAAACTGTGCTGGATTTTCTTTTCTATCTGGGGCCTGATTCATGATCATTATCGTTTCTTGAGGCTTCCAGGGTGCAGACACAGGAATCACCATAAGACAAAGGAGCAGCAGTCGACCATTCAGTCCATCGAGTCTGCTCCTCCATTTCAACATGAGCTGATCCAATCTCCCCTTGAGTCCCATTCCACCGCCTTCTCAGCATAACCTTTGATGCCCTGACTACTCAGATGCCTATCAATCTCTGCCTTAAATACACCCAATGACTTGGCCTGCACTGCCGCTGGTGGCAACAAATTCCACAGATTCACCACCCTCTGGCTGAAAAAATGTTTTCGCATCTCCGTACTGCATGGGCGCCCTGCAATCCTCAAGTCATGTCCTCTCGTACTGGACTCCCCCACCATGGGAAACAACTTTGCCACATCCACTCTGTCCATGTCTTTCAACATTCAAAATATTTCTGTGATGTCCCCCCGCATTCTTCTAAACACCAAGGAGTACAGTCCAAGAGTGGTCAAACGTTCCTCATATGTTAACCCTCTCATTCCTGGAATAATTCCAGTGGATCTTCTCTGAACCCTCTCCAATGTCAGCACATCCTTTCTTAAATAAGGAGCCCAAAACTGCACACAAGTGACATCTTACCAGAGCCTTATAGAGCCTCAACATCACATCCCTGCTCCTATACTCTATATTCCTCTAGAAATGAATGCCAACATTGCATTTGCCTTTTTCACCACCAACTCAGTGTGGAGGTTAATCTTAAGGATATCCTTCACAAGGACTCCCAAGTGCTGTTGCATCTCAGAACTCTGAATTTTCTCCCCATTTAAATAATAGTCTGCCCATTTATTTCTTCTACCAAAGTGCATGACCATACACTTTCTGACAATGTAATTCAATTGCCACTTCTTTGCCCATTCCCCCAATCTATCCAAGCCTCTCTGCAGACTCTCTGTTTCCTCAGTACTACGAGCCCCTCCACCTATCTTTGTATCATCAGCAAACTTAGCCACAAAGCCATCTATTCCATAATCCAAATCGTTGATACACAACGTAAAAAGAAACGGACCCCTGTGGAACACCACTGGTAACCGGCAGCCAACCAGCATGGGATGCCTTTATAAAACAACACACACAAAATGCTGGTGGAACACAGCAGGCCAAGCAGCATCTATAAGGAGAAGCACTGTCCACGATTTGGGCCGAGACCCTTCGTCAGGACTCAATGGGGATGCCTTTATTTCCACATTCTGTTTCCCGCCAATCAACCAACGCTCTATCCACATATGTAATTTTCCCGTAATTCCATGGACTCTTATCTTGTTTAGCAGCCTCGTGTGGCACCTTGTCAAAGGCCTTCTGAAAATCCAAATACACAACATCCACTGCATCTCCCTTGTCTAGCCTACTTGTGATTCCCTCAAAAAATTACACTAGGTTTGTCAGGCAGGATTTTCCTTTAAGGAAACCATGCTGAGTTCAGCCTATCTTGTCATATGCCTCCAGGTACTCCGTAACCTCATCCTTGACAATCGACTCCAACAACTTCCGAACCACCGCTGTCAAGATAACAGGTCAATAATTTCCTTTTTCTCCCTTGCCCCTTTCTTAAGCAGCAGTGTGACATTTGCAGTCTTCAAGTCCTCCGGAACCATGCCAGAGTCTATCGACTTTTGAAAGATCATTGCTAATGCCTCCGCAATCTCCACTGCTACCTCCTACAAAACACGAGGGTGCATTCCATTTGGTCCAGGAGATTTATCTACCCTTAGACTATTCAGCTTCCTGAGTACTTCCTCTGTCGTAATTGTGACTGCGCACATTTCTCTTCCCTGACACCCTTGAATGTCCGGTATATTTCTGATGTCTTCCTCAGTGAAGACTGATGCATAATACTCGTTTAGTTCCTCCGCCATCTCCTTATATCCCATTACAATTTGCCAGCATCATTTTTTATCAGTCCTATATCTATTCACAAAGCCTTTTACTCTTTATATACTTGAGAAAGCTTTTAGTATCATCTTTGATATTATTTTCTCGCTTCCTTTCATAGTTCATCTTTTCCCTCTAAATGACCTTCTTAGTTTCCTTCTGTAAGCTTTTAAAAACTTCACAATCCCCTGTCTTCCCACTAATTTTTGCTTCCTTCTATGCCCTCTGCTTTACTTTAACTTTGGCTTTGACTTCACTTGTCAGCCATGGTTGCATCCTTTTTCCATTCGAAAATTTCTTCTTCTTTGGAATATATCTGTCCTGCACCTTCCTCACTTCTCACATAACTCCAGCCACTGCTGCTCTGCCGTCCTTCCTGCTAGTGTCCCTTTCCAGTCAACCTTGGCCAGTTCCTCTCTCATGCCACTGTAATTTCCTTTTCTCCACTGAAATACCGACACATCGGATTTCAGCTTCTCTTTCTCAAATTTCACAGGAACTCAGTCATGTTGTGATCACTGCCTCCTAAGGGTTCCTTCACTTCCATCTCTCTAATTACCTCTGTTTCATCACACAATACCCAATCCAGTACAGCTGATCCCCTAGTGGGCTCAACAATAAGCTGTTCTAAAAATCAGTCTCAGAGACATTCTACAAATTCTCTCTCTTGAGATCCAGTGCTGATCTGATTTTCCCAATCCACTCGCAAGTTAATATCCCCCAAAATTGGAATTCCTTGGAATGTAGAAGATTGAGGGGAGATTTGACAGAGACGTAACAAAATCATGAGGGTTATAGATGGGGTAAATGCAAGCTGGCTTTTTCCACTGAGATTGGGTGGGACTACAACCAGAGGCCATGGGTTTAGGGTGAAAGGTGAAATGTTAAGGAGACATGAGGGGAAACTTCTTCCACTGACGGTCATCCGGGTGTGGAATGAGCAGAAAACCCAGCTGGTCCATGCGAGCTCAGTTTCAACTTCTAAGAGGGTTGTATAGGCACCTGGATGGCAGGGGTACAGGAGCAGACAGTTTAAATAGTTCAACACAAACCAGATGGGCCAAAGGGCCTGATTCTGTGTTGTGCTTTTCTATGACTGTGACAAGAACCTGAAATAATATGATTATTCTTTTAATTCCTTTTAACAGCTGTGCGGACCAACCATTCATCTGGGCAGGAAACGTTTACATGGCTTCAAAACTGTGGCACTTCACATTGACAATAGATAAAAGAAAATCCCAGCTGCACGTCAACAAAGGGTATTTGTGTGAGAGTGTTCAGTTACTTTGCGGACAGGCACTCTTGCAGCTCAGTGGGAACAGAGAATAATACCAATGGAGAGAATCAAACTGAGCCAGGTCACAGATTGGTGACGGCAGAAATGCCCCATTCTTATAGACACAGGAAGATCATCAGAGAGTTTGATGGTCATTCCAGATACCTGCACTGTGCCCAGTCAGAAGATGACTTCTCTCTGCAACTTGGGTTGAACCTCACTGTAACAGTGTGATGCCAGATCACACCTTGACACCTCAAGTAATCTCGTCTGACATATTGTCCTTCACCCATTGATGTACTATAAATCTTTTTCAGGTTAAAAACAACAAGGAAATTATCTACGGGGAGGTCAAACACAACACGCTGTTTTGTTGTCTATGTCCAGATATTTAAGAAGTGGAACAAGGGATTCACTCGATCATCATTCCTACTCAGACTGTGGGGAGTGATTCACTCGATCATTATTCCTATTCAGACTGTGGGAGAGATTCATCGATCATCTGACCGACTGACATGCTGTCAATTTACACGGGGGGAATCCATTTATCTGCTCAGTCATCCACTCTAATGGCTCACCAGCGAGTTCACACTGGGGTGTGGCCATTCACCTGCTCAGACTGTGGGAAGGGATTCACGTTGTCAGCTCACCTACTGAGTCATCAGTCAGTTCACACGGGTGAGAGGCCATTCACCTGCTTAGACTGTGGGAAGGCATTCACACAGTTTGCTACCCTACAAGCACACTGGTCAGTTCACACTGGGGAGAGGCCGTTCACCTGCTCAGACTGTGGGAAAGGATTCACTTCGTCATATAAACTTAAGGTACATCAGCGAGTTCGCACTGGGGAGAAGCCATTCTCCTGCTTAGACTGTGGGAAGGGATTTGCGTTGACATCTCACCTACTGAGACATCAGTTAGTACACACTGGTGAGAGGCCGTTCACCTGCTCAGACTGTGGGAAAGGATTCACTTCATCATATAAACTTAAGGTACATCAGCGAGTTCACATGGGGGAGAGGCCGTTCACCTGCTCAGACTGTGGGAAAGGATTCACTCAGTCATCCAACCTACAAGCACATCAGCGAGTTCACACTGGGGAGAGGCCATTCACCTGCTCAGACTGTGGGAAAGGATTTACTCAGTCATCCCACCTACAAGCACATCAGCGAGTTCACACTGGAGAGAGGCCGTTCACCTGCTCATTGTGTGGGAAGGGATTCGCGTTGTCCTCTCACCTACTGAGACATCAGTTAGTACACACTGGTGAGAGGCCGTTCACCTGCTCAGAATGTGGGAAAAGATTCACTTTGTCATCTCAACTTAAGGTACATCAGCGAGTTCACACTGTGGAGAGGCCATTCACCTGCTCAGACTATGGAAAAGGATTCACTCAGTCATCCCACCTGCGAGCACACTACTCAGTTCACACCGGGGAGACTCTAGACACCTGCTCGGACTTTGGGAAGAGATTCTCTCAGTCAAATCAACCAAATGTGCATCATTGAGTTCACACTGGAGAGACCGTTCACTGGATGTGTGTCCATCACCGTTGCTGAATGCAATTTCGAGACTGACTGTCGGTGCTGAACTCTGCAATCATTGCTGCTGCTCACCACACCCAGTTCTGCACCCTGGTCAATGGGCATGGGAGGAGTTTCTTCTGCTGCACATTCACCTTTAATAGGACTGGAGTTTAATATTCTGCATCTGTGACAAATAAATCAGTTCTATTTTAAGCTCTGTCTCTGGTACTTAGTGAAATTATAACACACGTAGTGCACAGTAGAGAGTCAACTCAGGCCGCCTGGACTTTGCTGAGATTCAATTCCACGACAGTCCTTTTAAATCATCCCCTGTTATTCACCTCTCACTCTCCCTGTGGTGATGGGTTCCAAATAGTCACCACTCTGTGGGTGAAGAGGTTTCCCTTGAATTCTCTGTGGACCGAAGAAGTTGAGCTGACTGCAGTTCTGTCACACAGGCGAGATGTTCTTCGCCCCTCAAATCTCTGGATGAGGAAGAATGACATTGGTAGTTAACCTCAATAATCACGACTCATTTCCATTTTATGGGTCATTTTTCCTACTTACAAAGGGTTGTTGAAAACACCAGTGTCGTTGAAAGACTGGAATTAGAATCGGAAACCATCAGTTGGATGTTCAAAGAATCATGGTCAGAAGCCAGAGGCAGGTCTGCACAGGGTAGAGTTTGTGGCTCTGGAAGATGGTTGGGGTAAGAACGTATTATGAGAAGGGAATCAGCAGCAGGAAGTGGAAACAAATAACAAAATAGGAACATTTTGAAGCTGATTGACAGAAAATAATTCGGTTGTCTGACTGATGACAGAAACAATGCCTGCTGTGAGGTGCTCCATTGGTCGAGGGAGATGTGGGTGTTGGGAATGGTTATATCTATTGAGGGAGTTAGTCCTGCTTGTTCATCCTGCAATATAATTTCTGGATGGTTATTATATAATCATATAATAATTACAACACGGAAACAGGCCATCTCGGCCCTTCTAGTCTGTGCTGAAAGCTTACTCTCACCTAATCCCACCGACCTGCACTCAGCCCATATACCTATCCATTTTTTAAAAAATATTGAACCTGCTTCTACCACTTCTACTGGTAGCTCCCCCACACAGCTACCACTCTCTGAGTAAAGAAGTTCCCACTTGTGTTACCTCTAAACTTTTGCCCCCTCTCAAATCATGTCCTCTTGTTTGAATCTCCCCGACTCTCAATGGAAAAAGTCTATCCGCATCAACTTCATCTATCTCCATCATACTTTTAAATACCTCTATCAAGTCCCCACTCAAACTTCTACGCTCCAAAGAATAAAGACCTAACTTGTTCAACTTTTCTCTGTAACTTAGGTGCTGCAACCCACGTAACATTCTGGTAAATTTTCTCTGTACACTATTATATTGACACCTTTCCTATAATTCGGTGAACAGAACTGTACACAGTACTCTGAATTCGGCTTGAACAATGCCTTGTATATTTTTAACATTACATCCCAACTGCTATACTCAATGCTCTGATTTATAAAGGCCAGCATACCAAAATCTTTCTTCACAACCCTATCCACATGAGATTCCACCTTCAGCGGACTATTCACCATCATTCTATTATCTATGCCCCAAGATCACTCTGTTCTACTGCATTCTTCAATGTCTTACTGTTTACTATGTATGTCCTATTTTGATTAGACCTACCAAAATGTTGCACCTCACACATCAGCATTAACCTCCATCTGACATCTTTCTGTCCACTCTTCTAACTGGCTTAATTCTCTCTGCAAGCTTTAAAAACCTGCTTCATTATCCACAACGCCACCTATCTTAGTATCATCTGCATACTTTCTAATCCAATTTACCGCCCCATCATCCAGATCATTAATGTATATAACAAACAACATTAGACCCAGTACAGATCCCAGAGGCACACCACTAGTCACCGGCCTCTAACCGGACAAACAGTTATCCACCATTACTCTCCCATCTAGCCACTGATAAATCCATTTTACTACTTCAAAATTAATACCTAACGATTGAACCTTCCTAACTAACCTTCCATGTGGAATCATGTCAAAGGCCTTACTGAAGTCCATATAGACAACATCCACTGCTTTATCCTTGTCAACTTTCCTAGTAACCACTTCAAAAAGTTCAATATGTTTTATCAAACATGACCTTCCACACACAAATCCATGTTGACTGTTCCTAAACAGACCCTGTCTAATCAGATAGTTATATATACCATATCTAAGAATATTTTCCATTAATTTACCCACCACTGATGTCAAATTACAGGCCCATCATTGCTAGGTTTACTCTGAGATACTTTTTAAACAATAGAACAACAATACGCCAATTCTCTGGCACCATCCCCCTTTCAAATGACATTAGGAATATTTTTGTCAGAGTCCCTGCTATTTCTACACTAACTTCCCTCAAGGTTCTAGGAAATATCCTATCAGGACCGGAGACTTGTCCACTTTTATATTCTTTAAAAGCTTTAGTACTTCCTCTTCGTTAATCATCTTAGTTTCCATAACTACCCTACTTGTTTCCCTTACCTTACACAATTCAATATAATTCTCCTAAGTGAATACTGATGAAAATAAAATTTTCAAAACCTCCCCCACTCCTTTTGGCTACACACATAGCTGTCCACTCTGATTCTCTCAGGGACCAATTTTATCCCTCATTATCCTTTTGCTATTAACTTAACTGTAGAAACCCTCTGGATTCATTTTCACCTTACTTGCCAAAGCAGCCTCATATCCTCTTTTAGCTTTTCTAATTTATTTTTACATTTTTACATTCTTTATATTAGATTCTTTTTACATTCTTCATATTCCCCGAGCACCACAATTGCTCCATGCTGCCTATATTTATTATAGATCTCTCTCATTTTCCAAACCAAGTGTAAAGGGGGTTTCTTCTTTGTTCTTTGTTACTGTTGGGAAAGGGTTTCTTTTTGTTAACTAGCAGGAATGCTCATTTACTGATACCGAGAATGGTATTCCTTTGTAAACCAAATGGGGATTAATGTTCTTTCTTCTGAGTCTGTAAGCTTTTGTTGACGGGCTTTTGGGCAGATCGGCGCGAGGGGGTCGAGAGAGAGGACGCAATGCTCTAAGCTGGGCGAGGATCGGACCCCAAAGGGGGGTCCGAGGCCGGGAGATTCTTCGAGGAGGGGTGGGATGAAGCTAGATGTGCTTGGTTGACCACTCGGAGGGTCCTGAGCTGTTTGGAGAGTCGAGGAGTTCGGAGGGTCCTGAGCTGCAAGTCGAGGAGTTCGGAGGGGATCGAATAATCGCATATGGTGTACTGTCTGTTTTTGGGTGAGGCGGGGACATCACACAGCATCCACACCAGCTGATTACCCAGTTTGGCGGGGCCGAAGGCTGCACCCCCTAGACGAGATCGAGCTGAGCGAGCCTGAGGCGACCCAGTGGGTTACATTGTGGAGTGCTCGTCCGGGGTTGATTTCTGTGGAAGCTGTGTGATCACCCTCTTTAAATTGTGTCTGCGGCGAAGAGCTGGTGTGCCTTTGTGGGTGTGTGATTGCTGGTTATCGCTGCGTGTGTGTTGCTGTTGGTAGCCTCGAGGTCGTTGTTCGAGGTCCGACTAGTGCTGACGAAATGGTGATGGGACCATGGGTTGTCCGTACTGTTTGGAGAGTGAGGAGTGACAGGTTGGGATGTTTCAGCAGTGGTGGGCTCCGCCCGGTTATTGGAATAATGTCCAGCCCTAAAGGGGCGGAAGCGTGGGCGGAGCGGACCCCTCAGTTGTCGGGTGAGTGGCAGTGCTTGGCTGAGGAAAAGCGACAGGGACGGGCTGGTGACTTTGTTAGAACTGTCAGGCGCAATTACCTCGAAGTGACCGCTGCCATTTCTGGGTAAGTGTGGGAAAATGCGTGTGGTTCGACTGGAAGTCAAATGCCGCAGCTGGGGGGCTTATTATATCTGTGGCAGGAGATTGGTGGGAAGTTTTTAGGGTATCCCTTTTTGCCTAGGGGGGCAGATAAATTGCTTGTGGTGCCAAGCGGATCTGTCAAGGGGATCAGTTGTTCCGTTGATTCGAGAGGTGTTGGGAAACTTAGAGGAGGCCCAGTGGGGGAACGGCTTGGGGTCTCTGGGGGAGCACGTTCCCAGCAATGTACCAAGGAACTCCCGAAAGGAGCAGACTCTATTCCTGAAGGCTTAGAGGGGCCATGCGCACAGCTGTTGTTACGGATGGATGGAAGTCAAGTTAAAGCCATCCTCGGCACCGGAGCGCCGGTTAAGTTGCTGTACAGTTTGTTTCATAACCGTTATTGGAAGCATTTACCCTTGGCGACATTGAGGACACTGGAGATTCGGGGTACCAGTGCCTGTGATTATCCAGACGACGGTTGTTGGTCAGTGAAAATGGAGTTCTTAGAGGCAAATGTGGAGGAGACTGAGGTTCATGAATCGTTAATGCTGATGTGTCCGGACACTGTTCAGACGGGCAGCGTTTCAGTTTTGGAGAGAACCAATATCCTGCTGGTGCGCTTGGGGGCCTGCCCGGAGGAGGCGGGTAAGCGCTGTTTGGAGGCATTGTCGATGCACCCAGAGTTTCGAGCTGCTTGTGCGGACGTGTGCAGCAGCATTGGGCCGATACCGAATTCAAACAAGAGCCAGTGGTGGTACGGCCTGGGGGAAGTATCTGAGGGTGAGACCCTCTTAGTGGACGCTGCGAAATACCACGAGGGAGGGGAGTTGACTGCTGAAGACACCTCGGAGAGAGAGAGGTTGCGGCGACTGGCCCCTGAAGCCGTGGAAGATGTAGGCAGCGTGTGTGTGGATTGTATTGCGTTGAAGAGGCGCACTGTCAGTGACCAGAATATGGCCCTGAGGGCCAGAGAGGCGATGGCCTGTCTGAGTGGTGTGAAGTGGTATAAGGTGCTGGATCTGAGGAGTGGATGTTGCCAGATCCCGATGAGTGGGGCCGACAAGGAGAAGACGGCCGTTATAAATTCCCTAGGAGTCTTCGGGTCCGAAAAGATGCCACAGGGTATATCTGGAGCCCTTGCAACCTTCCTGCGGGGCAGGTGGAAGACCATAGGGAATATGGAGGCGTTTGGAGTTTTGGTGTATGTGGATGATCTCTTGGTATTTGGATTTGCCTCAGGAGAATATGAAGTGAGGTCGTTGCAGGAGCAGCTGAGAACTACCGAGTTAAAGTGTTTTCGGGACACGTGCCAGGGCTGGCGAAGGTCGCAGCTCGTGAGAGACTGTCTCTACGGAATCAAGTTTGAAATGAAGACGGAGAGACTGCAGAAAGTGATCTGGAACCATTTGGAAGACTTACAAGTTGGCGAGAATGAGGAAAGTTGTCTGACTGAGGGTAATAGCAAACTGAGAACCCGGAGAGGGGAGTTTGCGGAGGTGAAGAAATTACAGACGAATCTCAGAAGAGAGAAGCGGAAGCTTGAAGGGAACCTGAAGATGACCATCGACAGTTCAAATGAAGTGCAAAACCTGAAAGTTGATCTGGAAGAAGTCATGTGGAAGAAAAAGCTGGAGAGAAGTGCAGTGAATACTGAATAGGAGGCTGAAGAGACTGCGGGAGCAGTGCAGGCCACGTGTTTCCGTTTGGAGAAGATCAAACAGCAGCTACCGATCACAGGAATGAGGAAGAATACAGATTCGATGGATGATGTGCTGGATGTGTGGTACATGCTGCCTTTTGCTGACTTTCCCTCGATTGAGGAAGAGACCTTTGGCCCTTCTCCCATTGAGTCAGGTGTAGCGGGGAGGGTTAGCTGTGTGCAGTGTGGGGCATGAGTGAGAGGTTGAGAGAGGAGTTGGTAATGGGCCCAAGGTATCCCCAGTTGTGTCCGAGCCTGAAGGGTTTAGGTGAGGGGGTACGGAGGCCTCAGAAGGGTTAGGGAACTCCCAGATAGTTGGCCTAAGTAGCGCCTGAGGAGCAGGGCGTGAGGGTTACTGTGTGGGGAGGAGATGTCACTGTTTGTGCTTGGATTACAGTGTGTTGGCAGGAAAGGTGGCGAGTTATTTAGTAGTCATGAGGACATGACTTATTTGGTGGAGGGAGAGTGTAAAGGGGGTTCTTTTTTCTTTGTTACTGTTGGGAAAGGGTTTCTTTTTGTTAACTAGCAGGAATGCTAATTTACTGATACCGAGAATGGTATTCCTTTGTAAACCAAATGGGGATTAATGTTCTTTCTTCTGAGTCTGTAAGCTTTTGTTGACGGGCTTTTGGGCAGATCGGCGCGAGGGGATCGAGAGAGAGGACGCAATGCTCTAAGCTGGGCGAGGATCGGACCCCAAAGGGGGGTCCGAGGCCGGGAGATTCTTCGAGGAGGGGGGGGGATGAAGCTAGATGTGCTTGGTTGACCACTCGGAGGGTCCTGAGCTGTTTGGAGAGTCCAAGGAGTTCGGAGGGTCCTGAGCTGCGAGTCGAGGAGTTCGGAGGGGATCGAATGGTGGCCAGAAGACTTCAGTAATTGAGCTCCAACGGTTGTGCACGAAGTGGTTTGGACTTTGATAAGTTTGGCGCCTTTTCTTTAATTTTCTCTTCATATATACTGTATCGTTATTAATCACTTAGTTATAGTAACCTTTATAAATTGTACTCATTTAATCGCATATGGTGTACTGTCTGTTTTTGGGTGAGGCGGGGACATCACACAGCATCCACACCAGCTGATTACCCAGTTTGGCGGGGCCGAAGGCTGCTCTCCCTAGACGAGAACGAGCTGAGCAAGCCTGAGGCGACCCAGGGGGTTACACAAGTTTCCAATATCCCTTGAAAACCTTGGCCCTCTCGAACTTTTAACCTTTCCTTTCAACTTAATAGGAACATAAAGATTCTGCACCCTCAAAATTTCACCTTTAAATGACCTCCATTTCTCTATTATATCCTTCCCATTAACAAATTGTCCCAATCCACTCCTAAATCTTTTTGCATCTCCTGAAAGTTAGCCTTTCTCCAATCAAAAATCTCAACCCTGGTTCCAGTCCTATCCTTCTCCATAATTATTTTGGAACAAATGGTATTGTGATCACTGGACACTATGTGGTCCCCAACACATACCTCCGTCACCTGAGCTATCTCATTCCCAGCAGGAGATCCAACACTGCCACTTCTCTAGTTGGTATCTCTATGTATTGCTGCAAAAAACTATCCTGCACACATTTTACAAACTCAAATCCATGCAGCCGTTTTACAGAATGGGCTTCCCAGTCTATGTGTGGAAAATTAAAATCTGCCACAGTCACAACCTTGTGCTTACTACAAATAACTACTATCTCCTTACAAATTTGCTCATCCAATTCTCGCTCCCCATTAGGTGGTCTATAATACACCCCTATATGTGTTACTACACCTTTCCCATTCCTTAATTCCAACCAAATAGTCCCCCTGGACGAGCCCTCTAATCTATCCAGTGAAAACACCGCCCTGATATTTTCTTGGACAAGCAATGCAACGCCTACCCCTCTTGCCCCTCCGATTCTATCACACCTGAAGCAACGAAATCTAGGAATATTTAGTTGCCAATCACACCCCTTCTGCAAACATGTTTCACTAATAGCTACAACATCATATTTCCAGGTATCAATCCATGCTCTAACCTCATCCACCTTTCTTACAAAGCTCCTAGCATTAAAATAAATGCATTTAAGAAACTCTCCACCTCTTCCTCTCTGCTTATCCCTAACGGTGCACACAACTTTATTATCTTTTTGTTTTCCTTCTCCCCTACATCTTCGGTATGAACCTTCCTACATCAGGGAGGAAGTTCAAATCATATCTGTGTTAAATGTTTAACCATCACAGTAACTGAAGGCAGCTGCAGGTTCACGAGGGACTGTTACTGTCAAATTCTGCAGTTTTTGCGGCTGCTCATCGCACCCAGGACTGAACCCTGGTCATTGAGCCTTGGAGGAGTCTGTACTGCTGATGTTAGCCTTAAACTAGACTGGTGTTTAATATTGTGGATCTGTGAAAGATAAATCAGTTTTGTATCAAATCCCGTGTTTCAGGTACTTACTGTCTCCACTGCACTCAGTATGGACGCTACAAAGTCCAGTCAGCCCATCTGGTTCCTGCCCATGTTTCTGTTCCATATCCGGATATCAAAATCTACCCCTGCCGTTCCCCTCTCACACTCCCTGAGGTGTCAGGTTGCAACTAGTCACCACTCCATGGAATAGGAGATTTCCGTTGAATTTCACAGAATCATAGAAATCTATTTTCCTAAGCTCCATGTACCTATCTCAGAGTCTCTTAAAAGACCCTATTGTTTCCGCCTCTACCACCATTGCTGACAGTGCATTCCACACACACACACACCACTGTTTGCTTAAAAAAAAAACCTTAGCTCTGATATCTCCTCTGTACCTACTTCCAAGCAGTTTAAACCTATTCCCCCTCGTGTTAGCCGTTTCAGCCCTGGGAAAAAGCCTCTGGCTATCCAAACGACCAATGCCTCTCATCATCTTATACACCCGCATGATTTTCTCCAGTCTGAATAAGACGATGAGCTCACTGTGGTTTTGACATTCCCTCCCCCCTTTCCTCCCCATCTCTCCTCTCCCTCCCCCTCCCTCCTCTACCCCTTCCCCTCTCCCTCCCTCCCTCCCCCTATGTGTTTCACGTCACTGACCCGCCTCACTCAGGCACTCAACGTGACACTCACAGTAAACGAACCTGCGGTCTCGTAACACAATGCACCTCTGAAGTCTGACAGCAGACTAGCGAGTGAATCTTCGATGGTGCAGAGTCAAAACCCAGAGAGTTGCCAGATTGAGTCAGGCTTTGGGGCTGCAAAGAGAGTTGGGGTCTAGTGTTTACGAGGAGGAGGAAACAGACCAGCTGGATGTGGCTACAAAAGAAAGATTAGAAGCTTTTGGAAACTGGTTTATCGAAAAAAAAAGGTGGTTAATTTCTGCAAAATACTGGTGGAAATCAACAGTCAGGCAGCAATTGTGAAGAGGAATAAAAAGTCAACGTTTACACCGAGCCCTTTCAGCATGCCTAGCCTGTGTACTCCGCTGCTTAGTTGCTGCTTGAACTGCAGAGTTCCTCCAGCATTTTGTGTGTGTGCGTCTCTGTATTCCAAGCAACTGCAGAATCTCCTGTGTTGTATAACTGCATTTTACTTTGGCATTAGATACGCGTTGATATTGAGTATATTGCTTATGGGAGCCGCTTTCTGCGTTAAAACAGCTGCAGATTTTTCGATACACACGAAAAAAATAAGTTATGGACCTTGAACCGGTACCTGCACAAATCTTTAATGGCACCGTGATTACCCATAGGGCCATGAGATGAAAATTTCGCCGTCGTTGAGGCACCGATGAAATGCGCAGGCGTCAGGCTGAGGACGTCCCCGAGTGTCACGCATGCGCGCAGTACATTGAAGGCCTTGAAAATGTCGGATGGAGGTAAGAGTGATTCTCCGTGTTTTTCTCTGAAACCCGACTTCAGAACGATTCCTGTGAAATCCGGACATCACAGTCCGCAATGCCGGGACAGTCCTGCTCTCTTCCCTCTCTCTCAGCCTCACGAACCGTACACGGGCCCCGGGGAGCTTCCGGCCGCTGAGTGAATGGGAACCGATGGATCTCTCAGACAGAGCTGAGCTCCAGCTATCTAAATGCAAGGATTAGGAACTCGGAGAAAGGGAGCAAAATCTTTTACATCAGCAGTTGAGAAATTCGCCTTTGTTCTACCTCCGATCACTGACAGGAGAAAATCTGCAGATGCTGGAAATCCAAGCAACACAC
Organism: Hypanus sabinus; assembly: GCF_030144855.1. Taxonomy (NCBI): domain Eukaryota; kingdom Metazoa; phylum Chordata; class Chondrichthyes; order Myliobatiformes; family Dasyatidae; genus Hypanus; species Hypanus sabinus. The sequence goes on from NW_026779721.1 coordinate 631,905, forward strand.
ACAAAATGCCGGAGGAACTCAGCATTAGTACTCTTTTCCGTAGATGCTGCCCGGCCTGCTGAGTTCCTCCAGCATTTTGTGTATGTTGCTTGTTCCACCTCCTCTTGTTCTGGACTTTTCTACCCGTGACGACATGTTTTGTCCCATTCTCTCTGGAAGATAATGATATCAAAAACCTTTGCCCTGGGCAACAAGTAGCTTTCACCTCACAAATGTGAAAGACTCCAATGAGACAGACTACTGCCCTTCCCTTCATATTCATTGGGATTTCATTCACTGAGTTCACCACCGTCAGTCATTGGGGGAGACTTCAGGGGAAATATTTATGTACAATACAGAAACTGGTGATACCTGTGTGTATTGTGGTGATGCAAAAGTTGTTGGAGAGTTTACAAGAGGGAAGAATTGGAGTGATATTTGGAAATCTGACTTTTTAAAGTGTAATGTAGCAAGCAAACCACTTATGGACAAAGTGCAAAAGCACTGGAGAGAAAATCCTTCATTACCCGTTACAGGCCTGTGACATGGTGTGAGAGGGCAGATGAACTGAATCGAGCCCAGAGGAGATCACAGTTCTTACAGACAGTGATTTGCTGGCTGTTAAAATGAATACCTCTCTATATAAAATTCACAGTGCACATGTCGTCACTGGGTAAAAGAATGCACAGTACAAGATTTATGTGCACACTGGTGATTACAAATTAGAGGGGACATTGGTGTGGAGAACTCCAGTGTCCCTGACACCCTCACCTACAAGATGTGCATCCAGCTGCACTTTGAGGAGTTGGAGCTGAAAATGGATGAATTTTGGATCATCCACCAGTTGGAGGGGGTGATAGATATGACATGAAGAGAGGTGAGTTACACCTAAGGTGCAGGACACAGGAAACTGGTTGAGAGACATGAAGGGGAATGAAGTTAAATAGCCATCGCAGAGTACTCTTGTTGCCATCTCACACAACAGCCAGGTGGGCCGCTTTAGAAACTGTTGGGGAGGGAGGGATTACCTGGCAGAGGAAAGTCAAACAGGTGATAGGGGATTCGTTAGGAGAACAGAACAGAGGGGATGAAAGGTCAGTTTTGATGGTGTCAAAAGGACCTGACAAGTGTGGTTTGGGACAGGCCGTTTTCTGGCAAAGGAGTACTTGGTAAGTGGGAAGCCTTCAGAAGTGACATTTTTGAGAGTGTAGAGTTTGTATGCTGAAAGGTAACTGGTGCAGGGAACCTTGGTTTTCAAGAGATATTGAGGCCCCCGATATTTTGTTCCTCTAAATACCTCAGACTGTTGGGTGCTACCAAGACTCATTAATGACAACAGTACCATAATTCCACCCCCGAGCTCATCGGACTTATTTTTAGTCGTCTTCTGTTGGTTTCTAAAAGCTTCCAATAGTTTTTGCTCTTTTGAATGCCCTCTCTTTGGCTTTTATGTTGGCTTTGGGTTCTCATTTCAGCCACAGTTGTGTCTTCCTGCCTATACAATGCTTCCACTTCTTTGGGGTGTATCGATCACTCAGCTCCTGAATTCTCCCAGAAACTCCAGCCATTGTTGCTCCGTTGTCTCTCCTATCTTTCCCTTCCAAACAAGTTTGGCCAGCTTCTCTGTCACAGAAACATGGAGAAGTTCAGTATGGAAACAGGCTATTTGCCCAATCCAGTCAATGCCAAACAAACATTTAAACTGTCTAATGCAACTAACTGCACCGGGACCATTGCCCGCCGAACCCCTACCATCCAGGCTCCCATCCAAACTTCTTTTAAATGGTGAAACAGAACTCATATTCACCACTTGTACTGGCATCTCACTGCACGCTCTCACAACCATTTCAGTAAAGAGCTTTTCCAAATGTTCCCATTAAATTTTCACTTCCCCACTTACCCATGACCTATGGTTGTCATCGCACCCATCCTCAGTGGAAAAAGCTGCTTACCTGTACCCTATCTATACTGTCATAATGTTGTCTATTCCCAATAAATCCTCAAAGAAATGTATAATATCTTTGTTTATGTTTAGAACCTTTTTCAGATGTATAGGATGATGAGGGACACTGATCGTGTGAATAGCCAGAGGTTTTTACCCCAGGGCTCAAATGGCTAGTGTGAGGGGGTATAGTTTCAAGGTGCTTGAAAGTTGATATGGAGGGGATGTCAGGGGTAACTTTATTTACACAGAGAGTTGTGGGTGCATGGAATGGATTGTAGGCTATTTGCGTGAGAGTGTTTCAGTTACTGTGGGGCCAGGAACCCATGCAGCTCAGTGGGAACACAGAATAATACCAATGGAGAGAGTCAAACTGAGCCAGGTCACAGATTGGAGATGGCAGAAATGCCCCATTCTTATAGAGACAGGAAGAGCATCAGAGAGTTTGATGGTCTTCCAGATACCAGCACTCTGCCCAGTCAGGAGGTGATTTCTCTCTCCGACTTGGGTTAAAATTCACTGTAACAGTGTGATGCCAGATCACACCTTGACACTCAAGTAATCTCATCTGAAATGTTGTCCTATATCCATTGATGGATTTTGTAAATCTTTTTACAGGTTAAAAATGGCAAGGAATTTGAGTATGGGAATCTCGAACACAACACACCAGTTTTGCTGTCTCTGTCCAGATATTTAAGAAGTGGAGCAAGGGTTTCAGTCAATCATCCTTCCTGCTCAGACTGTCGGGAGGGATTCACTCGATCATCTGACCAACTGGCATGCCCGTTAGTTTACATGGGGGGAGCCCATTCTCCTGCTCAGACAGTGGGAATGAATTCACTCGGTCATCTCAACTGAAGGTACATCAGCAAGTTCACACTGGGCAAGGCCATTCACCTGTCCTGTGAGTGAGAAGGGATTCAGTTGGTCTTCCCACCTGTGGACACACCAGTCAGTTCACACCGGGCAGAGGCTGGTCAACTGCTGAATTTGTGGGGAAGGATTCACTCGGGTCAACTGACCTAATGGCTCACCAGCGAGTTCACACTCGGGAGCGGCTGTTCCCCTGCTCGGACTGTGGGAAACGATTCACTCAGTCATCTCAGTTACTGAGACACCAGTCAGTTCACACTGGGGCCAGGCCATTCACCTGCTCAGACTGTGGGAAAGGATTCATTTCATCATATCAGTTACTGAGACACCAGTCAGTTCACACCGGAGTGTGGCTGTTCACCTGCTCAGACTGTGGGAAGCGATTCACTGAATTACCTCGACTGAAGATACATCAGCGAGTTCACACCGGAGAGAGGCCATTCAACTGCTCAGACTGTGGGAAGGGATTCGCTCAGTCATCTCAACTGAAGGTACACCAAAGAATTCACACTGGGGAGAAGCCGTTCACCTGTTCGGACTGTGGCAAGGCATTCACTTCATCAGCTCAATTACTGAGACACCAGTCAGTTCACACTGGGGAGAGGCCATTCACCTGCTCAGACTGTGGGAAAGGATTCACTTCGTCATATAAGTTACTGAAACACCAGTCAGTTCACACTGGAGAGTGGCCGTTCACCTGCTCATACTGCGGGAAGGGATTCTCCGAATTAACTCAACTTAAGATACATCAGCGAGTTCACACTGGAGCGAGGCCATTCACCTGCTCAGACTGTGGGAAGGGATTTGCTTCGTCATCCCATCTGAAGATACATCAGCGAGTTCACACTGGAGAGAGGCCGTTCACTTGCTCAGACTGTGGGAAAGGATTCACTCAGACATCTCAACTGAAGGCACACCAGGGAGTTCACACCGGAGAGTGGGCAATCACCTGCTCGGACTGTGGGAAGGGATTCACTTGCTCATCCCATCTGAAGGTACATCAGCGAGTTCACACTGGAGAGAAGCCATTCACCTGCTCAGACTGTGGGAAAGGATTCGGCCAGTCATCTCAACTGAAGGCACACCAGGGAGTTCACACCGGAGAGTGGGCAATCACCTGCTCAGACTGTGGGAAGGGATTCACTTCGTCATCCCATCTGAAGATACATCAGCGAGTTCACACTGGAGAGAAGCCGTTCACCTGCTCAGACTGTGGGAAAGGATTCACTCAGTTATCTCAACTGAAGGCACACCAGGGAGTTCACACCGGAGAGTGGCCAATCACCTGCTCAGACTGCAGGAAGGGATTCGCTTCGTCATCCCATCTGAAGATACATCAGCGAGTTCACACTGGTGAGAGGCCGTTCACCTGCTCTGACTGTGGGAAGGGATTCGCTTCGTCATCCCATCTGAAGATACATCAGCGAGTTCACACTGGTGAGAGGCCGTTCACCTGCTCAGACTGTGGGAAAGGATTCACTCAGTCATCCATCCTAAAGGCACACCAGCGACTTCACACTGGGTAGAGACCGATCTGCTCAGACTTTAGGAAAAGATTCTTTCAGCCAAATCAACCAGTGTGCATCACTGAGTTCACACTCAGTGTGAGAGGCCATTCACCGGCTGTGAATGTAGGAAGCGATTCACTCAGTCATCTAATCTTATGTAGCTCTCAGTTCTGCTGGCAGCTTAACAGAGGGGGTTATAGCCTGCCCACCCCAGTCTGGCCAAACTGAAGAATCTCGTTTGGGTGGAGACTGAGTGATGTGTCCCCTTTCTGTGAACTGTCTCTTTAAAATGCAAAGAGAACCGAGACTGACTTTGGACACGCTGTTGGATTTCTACAGAAGTGCTGGGTTGCTATGGTGACCAGCTAATGTTTATGTTCTGTGTGGTTAAGCAAGGTCAGAATGATCCTCTACCGACACAGAACAAGCAAGCGACTTCTTACAGAGAGAGGGGGTGGAGCTACGTGATGGACAGATGGTGTTCAGCACAACGGTATTTAAACACACGTAACTGCTTTTCTCGCAGGACACGCAGACGCTCAAAGGCTAGTGATGAAAGTTTCTGCTAGTTGGACATTCTTGTACCCACAAGGGTGGGATCTGAGGATCGATAAAGAAGAATCGATCTGTGGCTGTTAGTGCGTGTAAGAGCGACCCTGTGGGATCTACCGGTGAGTCTAACCCTTGCCTGGGTTGGGAGACTTTCTCTTGAAGAAGGTGCTCTTGAGTTGGTCACGTCTGGCTGACTTGGAAGATTTGATGGGCATTGGAAAAGGTCGACAACACCTGTTTACTTGGATTACATCTCCCTCTCCCTCTCCCTCTCCTTCCCTCCCTCCCTCCCCCTCCAATCTTATGAACTAAATTGAATCTACCACATCATCGTAAGACTGGCGGTGCAGACTCGAGGGGCCGAATGGTCTACTTCTGCACCTATTTCCTATTGTCTATTGACTATATCGTTTACCACCTAGGTTTTGGATTTTATATACAGGTGGCTCCCGTTTTTCGGACGTTCGCTTTACAACAGCTCACTGTTATGAAAGACCTACGTTAGTACCTGTTTTTTCTAACCAAAGAGGATTTTCGCTTTTACGATAAAGATGATGCCTGCTTTATATGTGAGTTTATCCCGAGAAAGACTACCGTGACCGTGAAGCCTTGTGCGGCAGTTGTGTATGCATGCGTGCAAGTGCCGATTTTTTTTCTCTCCAAATCAATTTCAGTTCACTATCTTCTGGATTTTCAGTGAAACTACACCGTACATACAATATTTCTACTTTATATAGTGTGTATACTTATCATATCATTCCTACTTTTGCTATAGGTTAGTGTTATTTTAGGTTTTATGTGCTATTTGGTATGATTTGGTGGGTTATTCTTTGGGCCTGGGAACATCACAATCTTTTCCCATTTAAATTAATGGTGATTGCTTCTTCGCTTCATGACATTTCGGCTTACAAATGGTTTCATAGGAACGCTCTAGCTTTAGATACAGGGGAAACCTGTATTCACACCTGTATATGCATAACATTTCTAACCCTTGGATTATCTGGTTTAAGTTCACTATTATTAGTAGTTACCACTAAAATAGTGTTTGTTCACTGCAAAACCCTACTCCCAAGTGTGTTCAATTGTTGCTGGTAGTTTTATAGGTTTGCGTCTGTGTGACACCTGAAGTAACAAATGGTACATAATATGTGATTACACTATTAAGATTTATAATTCTTACTTTGAATAAAGGGTCAGTAAAGAAAACAAAAAAAAAGGAAAAAGGGCCCGCTCTCTCCATTCACGTCTTCTCATCTCTCCCCAGCAAAAGGCCATGAAAATCTCTCTTCCAGACTCACAAGAAAGAACATTTCTGTCATTGGATAGCTCTGCACTCCAAAACCCTGTTATCTCTAGTGGTAACCTAAACATTGCTGCTGCAGAGAAACCATTACCTCAGCAGTGAAACATTACAGAGAGGCCATTACATCAGCAATGAATCCTTACAGTGTGTTACACTTGTGACACACTACCGGGTTCAAACTGGGGAGAAAGTTTCCCAGCTGCATGCTGGATATTAGTCCATCACCGTTGCTGAATGCAATTTTGGGAGTGACTGTCGGTGCTGACCTCTGCAATTATTGCTGCTGCTCACCACACCCAGTTCTGCACCATGGTCACTGGGCATTGGAGGAGATTTTTCTGCTGCACATTCACCTTTAATGGAACTGCAGTTTAATATTCTGGATCTGAGACAAATAAACCAGTTCTATTTTAAACTCCGTCTTCCACCTACTAAATCTGCCTCAGCTATTCAATCGTTTCTCTCTAATTATGATATCTCTGATATATGGTGTTTCCTTCATCCTACTGAGAGAGATTATTCTTTTTTTTCACATGTTCACCATACCTTTACTAGAATTGACTACTTCTTACTCGACAATCAACTCATTCCATTTGTCTATTCTTGTGATTATCAGAGTATACTGATTTCTGACCATGCCCGAATTACTCTGTCCCTAAATTTTCCTGGCCTTCCTCAGAGGAATAAACACTGGCGGTTTGATTGGACTTTACTATCGGATGATGATTTTCTAAAATTTATCAAGGATCAGATAACCTTTTATTTTAACACCAATACATCACCTGAAGTGTCTTCCCAGATTGTCTGGGATGCCATGAAAGCGTATCTGAGGGGTCAAATAATCTCCTATACAGCAAATCTTAATAGAAAGTCCTGTGCAGATCGATTAGACCTCATCAATCAGATTAAAGAGTTGAATCAACTCTATGCGCAAACTAAGAATCTTGAACTATACAAGAAGTGTGTAGAACTTCAAACTAAATTTAATCTTCTGTCCACTCAATCTGTCGAACGCCAACTTCTTGAAAGTAAGAGTCATTTTTATATTCATGGTGACAAATCTGGTAAATTTCTAGCCAATCAGCTGAGGCATTCCAAAGCCAAGCAACATATTACAAAGATCCGGAAGGAGAATGGAGACCTTACATCGGATCACTTAGAAATCAATGATGTATTTAAAAAATTCTATTCTCGACTTTATTCCTCTGAATCATTAAATGACAATATCTCTATCGATCATTTTTTAAATAATCTGAATATTCCTTCACTTTCATCTGATTTTAAAGCCAAACTCAATGCGCCTATGTCATTAGAAGAAATATCTACTGCAATTTCTGCACTGTCTTCAGGGAAATCTCCTGGACCTGATGGGTTCCCTGTAGAATTTTATAAATCATTCTCTTCACTTCTCTCCCCTCAGTTACTTTCAGTATTACCTGACTCGTTTAACTGCAGCAAATTGCCACCCTCTTTCAATGAGGCTTCTATTATTCTTTTATTTAAAAAGGGTAAAGACACAACAGAGTGTTCCTCGTCTAGGCCGATTTCATTGCTTAATGTTGATGTTAAAATCTTGGCCAAAGTTTTGGCATAGATTAGAAACTGTTATTCCCTCTATTGTTTCTGATGATCAAACTGGTTTTTATTAAAAACTGTCTTCCTTTTTTTTAACATTCGGCGTTTATTTAACATTTTATATTCACCTCCAACTGGGATTCCTGAATGTGTTATTTCCCTTGATGCGGAGAAAGCATTTGATCGTATAGAGTGGAACTACCTTTTTGCAGTTTTAGAAAAAATTTGACTTTGGTCAAAGTTTTATCTCTTGGATCAAATTGCTGTATTTGTGTCCGACTGCCTCTGTTTTAACTAATTCTCAGAAATCCCAGTTATTTAACCTCAAACGTGGCACCCGTCAGGGATGGATGCCCTTTAAGTCCTTTTCTCTTTGAATTGGCTATAGAACCTTTGGCGATAGCTTTTCGAAATTGTCCTGAACTGACCGGGATTTGGAGAGGGGGTGTTGAGCATAAAGTTTCTCTCTATGCTGATGACTTATTACTTTTTCTTTCAAATCCGTCTACATCCTTACCTCCAATGTTTTCACTTCTTGACCAGTTTAGCCAGTTCTCTGGATATAAACTTAATTTACATAAGAGCGAACTTTCCCCAATTAATAAAGAAGCACAAGAATTAACATTTCGTGATCTCCCCTTTAAAGTAGTCCACAATCAATTTACTTATCTTGGGATTATATTCACAAGGAAGTTTAAAGATCTCTTTCGTGAAAATTTTGCCAATCTTTCAAATACTATTAAACAGAGTCTGTTACATTGGTCACCTCTGTCTATGTCTTTGGTAGGTCGTATTAATGTTGTTAAAATGTATCTTCTCCCTAAACTTTTATATTTATTTCAATCAATCCCAATTTTTATTCCTAAATCCTTATTTGATTCCTTAGACTTTGTTATTTTGTCATATCTGTGGAAGAATAAGCGCTCTAGAATTAACAAAGTTTATCTCCAAAAGTCTAAAAAAAGAAGGTGGCATGGCTTTACCTAACTTTCGTTTATATTATTGGGCAGCCAATATATGCTGTGCTACCTTTTGGTCTTTTTTCCATGGCCAACCCGAGTGCCCTAATCGGGTGGCAATGGAGTTGAGCTCCACGAAAGAATTATCTATCTCTGCACTTCTCGGCACCGTACTCCCTAGTAGTTTGTCCAGATTAATAGTTAATCCTCTTGTCAGACACACTTTGCGTATATGGGCTCAGTTTAGGAAACTTTATGGGTTCCATGGTATTTCCTTTTCTACCCCTATCTTACATAATCACCTTTTTTTTTACCTACTACGTATGACTCAGCCTTCCATGATTGGTATAGGAAGGGCATTAGACATTCTGAAGATCTTTTTATTGATAATCGCTTTGCCTCTTTTCAACAGCTCTCTGCTAAGTTTAATCTGCCTAATGCTCATTTTTTTAGATATCTCCAAATTAGACACTTTATTACTCCTTTAATCCCTAACTTCCCTGAAATGCCTGAGAAAAATGTTATGGACTTATTTCTTTCCATTAATCCTCTAGGTAAAGTTTTAATATCATTTATTCGTGATAAATTAGCAGCCCTACGACGTGCCCCTGTGGATAAACTTAAAATGGCATGGGAGGATGATTTAAATACCTCTTTATCCGATGAGACTTGGGACTCGATTCTCAAATCGGTTAACTCAACCTCCCTGTGTGCTCGCCATTGCCTTTTATAGTTTAACATTGTTCATAGAGCCCATATGTCTAAATCCAAATGATCTCGGTTTTACTCTAACATCAGTCCGCTTTGTGATAAATGCAAAAGGGGCGAGGCCTCTCTCATTCATATGTACTGGCTTTGTCCTAGCTTGGAGAAATTTTGGAAAGATGTCTTCATAACGTTATCGTATATTCTGAATCACCACCTAGAACCTAACCCTTTAATTGCTTTGTTTGGTTTCGGGGGTGAGACAGATTTACGTCTGAGTTTGACGAAGTGTCGAATATTATCTTTTGCCTCTCTCCTGGCTAGGCGTTTAATCTTCCTTAGATGGAGAGATGTTGCCCCGCCCACACATGCTCAATGGCTTAACGATATCATGGCCTGCTTAGACCTTGAAAAAATTCATTATTCAGTCCTTAATTCGGATTTGAAGTTCCATAAGGTCTGGGGACCTTTTATTGAGTACTTTCATAACCTTCCTCTTGACTAGGGTTTTTTTTTCGGTCCCTTGCTTTCAGCTCCTTTTTTTTGGTAGTAGGCATTAATACCTTCTGTTGCTCAGTGTATTCACAGTTCGGGGGTTTGATTGTCCTGATTTATATTCTCTATATTGTGTTGTGGTTGGTCTGGAGTTTTTTTTTTGTTGCGGGGCTTGGGAAGGACACTAATTTTACATGTCTTCAATTTGGCTGCTTTCTCAATTATCTTTCTTCGTATCATATTATTATTGTATGTTTATTTTTGCACTGTATCAATGTTCTTCATTTTGATCCGGGCTTTTTTTATCTGTAGCTATGTAGAAAATGTATAAAAAAACTAATTAAAAAAACTCTGTGTTTGGTACTTAGTGAATTTATAACACAACTGGTGTACTCAGGCCTGCTGAACCCGGCCAGTGAATCTGTTCCACATCCGTCCATCTAAATCCACCAACCCCCCCCCCCCCGTGTTGTTTCCCTTGAATTCTCTGCAGACTGAGGAAGTCGAGATGGCTGCAGTTCTAATCTCTGGGCTGATGAAGAATGACATTGTTCGTTAACCTCCTTAATCACAACTTATTTCCACATTATGACTCATTTTCCCTGCTTCTAAAGGGTTGTTGGAAACACCACTGTCCTCTAAAGACTTAAATTGGAATGGGAACCCATAAGTTGGGTGTTCAAAGGAGCAGGGTCAGAAACCAGAGGTGGATCTGCACAGGGCAGAGTTTGGGACTCTGGACGATGGATGGGCTAAGAACGTATGATGAGGAAAAAGGACTCAACAGTGGGGCGTGACAATGGATGACAGAGTAGCAACATGTGGACGCTAATTGGCAGACGAAATAACTTGGTTATCTGACTGACGAAAAATGCCTGTGGTGAGGGGCCCCATTGGTCGAGGCACATGTGTGTGTTGAGAATGGTTATACCTATTGAGGGAGTTATTCCTGCTTGTTTATTCTGTAATATTATATCTGAATGGTTATTTGAGATGATCCTATCTGAAACAATGTATTGATTATCATATAATTTGTGAGATTATGTCCTTAACTGAATCAGGCTTGAAGTCATGGTGCCTTAATGAAGTTACCGTGGTCATTCATCAGTTTGTGTTTTAAAGCAGGATTTTGGTGAATGATTTTTGCCACTTGATTTTACCTGCATAAGTAATCAGATTGAGTTCAACTGCTGCAGGATCCTGGAATGTGTTGGGTTGTGTCTGGTTTCTCTTGGCATTTTCTGCATTGAGACGCCCATAATTCTCGCCCACTCCCTCCGCGGTGCACCAACGGTCCAAGAGCACCCCCTTCTCGTGGGCTCGCTCGGTATACGTTTGATTCCACCCTTTCCTTAAATTTCTAAACTTTTGTCTACAGGCCTCAGGTACCAATTTGTAAGTCCGGAGAATGGCCTTTTTTACCTCAGCATAATTCTCCGCTTCTCCCTCCCCCAGGGACAAAGACGCATATGCTCGTTGGGCCTTCCCCTTTAACACACTTTGTAACAACGCCACCCACTGCTCTTTTGGCCACTTCTGATTTACTGCCACCTATTCAAAAAGCAAGAAATAGCTATTGACATCTGTCTCCTCGAACGGGGGCACCAATCTCAACTCCCTACTAACATTAAACCGCTCTGCTTGGTCTAACCCTTGATCTCTTCGTTCGTTCTTCATCTTCTCAATTTCCCGGTCATGTTGCCTCTGTTTCTCTTTCTAGGCCCGTTCCCTCTCTTTGTCTTCTGCTTCTAGCTTCCTTAAGTTAATTTCATGCTGCCTTTGCCTTTCCCTCTCAGCCGCTTCCAGCTCTTTTAACTTAATTTCACGTTCCAACTTCAACTTCTCCACCTCTAACTGAACCGTCCCACTTGATGGTATCTCTTCAGGGATATCTCCCAATACCTCAGCTTCAAACACCTTCTTCCCAATGTAATACTGGGTTATATCCCTTCGTACCTCCCGCTTTTTCAATGACGACCTCACTTCTGTGAGGTTCAACCCCTTCGCTAAATTTAACAAGTCTGATTTGGTGGCCGCCTCTAGCGCCCCCACCGTCGGGTTTTCCATAAATTCACCCACGTCCATCTTTGCTGGTTTCCCGTTTGGCTACCCGCGTAACCAGAATCAAGTTTTGGACTACAAGCCCGATTCACTGGCTTCCCAATTTGGTGCCAAATCCCGAGACGAGAAACCTCAAGTTGTTACGTATCCCGTAACTGGATAACTCACCAGCAAAGATAAAGAGATCCGTTGAAGGCTGATGTCACTATTTTCAAACGTTTTATTCGTAAAGGGACACAAAAGTAGGGTTAGTACATACATTCAGATAGTGCACATTGTCAACATTCAATCTAAAGCGCGGGTATAGTGATAATCATCATTAAGAAGTGAGCTCTGCTGGTGTCGAGGGGTTAATAGATTGTCCGTTGGAAATATAAATGTCACTCTGAAAGTCTGCAGGCCTCAGCCCTTTGAAAATCGCTGGGTTTTTGCGTAGGGCGACCGAGAGAGAGGGATTGGGGGAGCAGAGACCGAACTTGCCGAGTCTTGATGAATCTTCTGTGAAATCGGGGGAGCGTTGGTTTCCTTTCCCCGATGTCAGTTAAAAGCGGTTTTCTGTGATTCCAGCCACAAATTGCAATCCCGGAATCTAACGCACGTGGCTTCCTTCAGAATGGCATCCCGCTGCAGCGGGAACACTCTCTCGTGTCTTCTGGGTGCGTCTGAGGGGCTGTCCCCTTGAGACTCTCCTTTATACTTCCTCACGGGGTCGCAGGTGTCAATCAGGTTGGGATAATGCAATCTCTCTCTCAACCAGCCCACCTTGCCCGAGGGCTTTTCACGTGGTCTCCATGAGACAATAGTTGCTGGCATCTTATTCTGTATCCCTGTTGGGACGTGCAATTTTCCACCTTTCTCTCTCTCTCACTTCCTGGATCTACTGACACCCCCCCCCCTCACCTCACCGGGTGCTCTTGCGATTCTCACAAAGGAGGGGGTTGGGATCATAACACTGGACTCTCTTACGTTTGCTGAAACTGTCACATATTCCTCAATGTGAACCAGAGCGTGAATCTGTTCGAGTTATGTCCCACTTATAAATAATATAGAAATCATCTCGATTTTCTTCTGACAGTTTCGGACTCTTCTGCAATTTGTCATGCATTTTGATTGGGAAAATTGTAACTACGTTGTTCTGTGCAGCACTAAGAGAGTTTATGAGTAGGAATGCGAGGGAAACTCCAGTTTGACATTTGGAATCATCGAATGGTCCGCATTCCAGCAGGCGGTTGACTGATGAACTCTGGGAAATTGCTGTCACTGCTACGTCACGGCAGAGCCGGGAGTGTTACGCTCGTCAGGGACAAATCTGGCGGGAGAGCTTGTTCCGGTGTTGCAATACGCTCCTATGTTACACCCGTCAATGCAGAAGAACTAGATGAATGTAGGTGAATGGACAGCAGATGATGAATAGATTCACATTAAAATGTGAACACATCACCTGGACATGTTGGGATCATGGAACAGTGGAGAACAGGAACAAGCCCTGTGACTCACTACTCCTGCGCTGAACAAGATACCGAATGACACTGAATTCTGATGTCTTTACGTGACCCATCTCCCTTCATTCGCCGTATACGCATGTGCTTTGACTGAATATTTACCGTTATGGGAATCTAGAGGTTATATCGCAAAAGAAGGCACACCTTTACCATCAGCTCTCTTGTTGAAGTAAGTATTCGAGAAGACAAGAGCAAACACTGATGGATTAAAAAGGTGTAGGCTCAGTCAAAAACATCCCCGGAGGGAAGCTGGAGGGCTGGTGAGTTAACCAATCTAGAAACAAGTTGGGTGGCGAAATGGAATCCAGATATAGAGGTAGCAATCACAGACAGCAAACTCTACACATATAGACTGAGTCATGACGGCGCAACAGGATCAGGACTTAACAGAAGTACAAACAGGAGAGAATTCTGAAGATTATGGGAAATATCTATTGATACAGTCACTGATTTGGAAGTTAGTTGATAGTGGTAGGTTTGAGATGCGGAATTGTGAAAGAAACCAGATGATGTATTGTGAGCATCAAGGAGCAGATGGAGCTATAGGACAGCAGAAGAATCTGTGTAGGTGGCCAAAACTGCGAGGAGATGTACATTATCGTAAAAATTGTTTGATTTGTGTTAATTGATAACCCAGATAAATCGGCAATAGAAGCAGTTTTAAGACCCGCTCCGTAGAAGGACCATGTGTTAACTTGTAGGATTATTTTCTTGGATTTTCACCTCCATGCCCTGAAGGACTGATCTATATGCTCGAGATAGGGGATGCGTTCATCAAATCGATAGAGTCTTTCCCAACTAGATAATGAAAACCGTTAACGTTACAGCCAGGATTTTGTTTGGAGAGAGTTTTTTTTTTACCGTTGGGCATTGCCAAGGATTATAGAACCAGATCATGGTCCCCGCTACACTGCACAGGTGATACAAAATGTGATGGAACAAGTTGGTATACCTTATTGACTACAATACAGTGGAATTGCTGAATGAATGAGCGGGACTTTAAAGACATTGCTAGCGAAAATAAAAGTGTTAGAATATCCGTTTGGGCTAGATTTATCACAGTCAGAGTTTGGTGGCATTGGAAAGGACCAATGCAAGTAGCAATTAATTGATTCTATTAAGTCGACCCATTAAGTCGCCGCCCATAAAATGTGATGGAATAAACAGCAGAACAAAGCTTATTTCGATGTGCGAACAAACCCGCTGGAGTTGGAAATCGGACAGAAAGTTATAATGTCTTTCCATCAGCTAAGCCCCTTAACATCATCGCGATTTGTCGGGACATATGATATCGCTGACAGAGCCAGTCCACCAGTATATCGAATTCAGACTGTTCCAAACAAGTTGGACTCGTATCATATTAACGCACTCAAACCTCTTGGAGATAATCAATGTCATCTAGCAGCTCAGTTCCAGAAAGCATCTTGTGAAAGGGATGCTCTGGACCGAGATGAGGTCATTCTCTCAGATTCACGTTTCAGGCAATCGGCGGTAGTGCGGATGAAGAGCAGTTGTCCACTCAATGAGTTGGGCAACCACCTCCGGTTTGTACCCTGAGGAGAAGGATAGGTCACATTTTTGCACTCGGCCGAGTCAAAGCGGGGAAAATGGAAGAGATAAACACGTTTCTGACGTGGTCTTCTGCAAATAAAGTGGGGGTTAATGAATCTGGTATAAATGCATTTTAATAAGGCTTTGTTTAGCCATTGTAGGACTATTCATAATGTCAGAGGGTTTGGTATCCAGGGAAAATTCGCTGATGGATACAGAACTGAGGCCCACAAAAGGTAGAGGATAATTGTGGATGGAGCGTTTTCTCCCTGGGTGTTGGTGACAGGTGTCCTGCAGAAATCTGTTATGAGACCCCCGGATTTCTGTGCTTTTATGAACGATTTGGATGAGGAGATGGAAGGGTGGTTTACTATATTTGCAATGATGTGGAGATTGGTGCTTTATGGATAACCATATAAGAATCACAGCACGGTAACAGGCAGTCTCGGCACTCCTAGTCCGTGCCGAACTCTTAATCTCACCTAGTCCCACCTACCCGCACTCAACCCATAACCCTCCACTCCTTTGCTGTCCATAAACCTATCCAATTTTACCTTAAATGACACAACTGAACTGCCCTCTATTACTTCTACAGGAAGCTCATTCCACACAGCTATCACTCTCTGAGTAAAGAAATACCCCCTCGTGTTTCCCTTAAACTTCTGACCCCTAACTCTCAAATCATGTCCTCTCGTTTGAATCTCCCCTACTCAATGGAAGCAGCCTATTCACGTCAACTCTATCTCCGTCTCAAAATTTTATATACCTCGATCAAATCCCCCCTCAACCTTCTACGCTCCAATGAATAGAGGCCTAACTTGTTCAACCTTTCTCTGTAACTTAATTACTGAAACACAGGTAACATCCTAGTAAATCGTCTCTGCACTCTCTCTAATTTATTGATATATTTCCTATCATTCGGTGACCAGAACTGTACACAATATTCCAAATTTGGCCTTACCAATGCCTTGTACAATTTTAACTTTACATCCCAACTTCTGTACTCAATGCTCAGATTTATAAAAAACAGCGTTCCAAAAGTCTTCTTCACCACCCTATCTACATGAGACTCCACCTTCAGTGAACTATGCACTGTTATTCCTAGATCTCTCTGTTCCACTGCTTTCCTCAATGCCCTACCATTTACCTTGTATGTTCTATTTGGATTATTCCTGCCAAAATGTAGAACCTCACACTTCTCAGCATTAAACTCCATCTGCCAACGTTCAGCCCATTCTTCTAACCGGCATAAATCTCCCTGCAAGCTTTGATAACCCACCTCATTATCCACAACACCTCCTACCTTAGTATCATCGGCATACTTACCACCCTATCATCCAGATCATTTATGTATATTACAAACAACATTGGGCCCAAAGCGGATCCCTGAGGCACCCCGCTAGTCACTGGCCTCCATCCCAATAAACAATTATCAACCAGTACTCTCTGGCATCTCCCATCGAGCCACTGTTGAATCCATTGAATTACTCCAGCAATAATAACTAACGACTGAACCTTCATAACTAACCTTCCATGTGGAACTTTGTCAAAGGCCTTGCTGAAGTCCATATGGACTACATCCACTGCCTTACCCTCGTCAACATTCCTCGTAACTTCTTCAAAAAATTCAATAAGTTTTGTCAAACATGACCTTCCACGCACAAATCCATGCTGGCTACTCCTAATCAGATCGGGTCTACCCAGATAATCATAAATACTAACTCTAAGAATACTTTCCATTAATTTACCCACCACTGATGTCAAACTGACAGGTCTATAATTGCTAGACTTACTTCTAGATCCCTTTTTAAACAACGGAACCACATGAGCAATACGCCAATCCTCCGGCACAATCCACGTTTCTAATGTCATCTGAAAGATCTGCGTCAAAGCTCCTGCTACCTCTACACAAACTTCCCTCAAGGTCCTAGGGAATATCCTGTCAGGACCCGAAGATTTATCCACTTTTAAATTTCTTAAAAGCTCCAGTACTTCCACCTCTCTAATTGTTCCATAACTTCACTACTTGTTTCCCACAACTTAAACAATTTAATACCCTTCTTCTTAGTGAATACCGTAGAGAAGAAATCATTCAAAATCTCTCCCATCTTCCTCGGCTCCACACATAGATGACCACCCTGATTATCTAAGGGACCAATTTTATCCCTCAAAGTATAGAAAGTATAGAAGGTTGTCACAGATTCCAACAGGACGGTGACAGGACGCAAAGCAGCGCTGAGAATTTACAAACAGAGTTCAACTCGGAAACGTACGAAGTGATTCGCTTTGGACGGATGAATTTGAACGCTGAGGTGATAATTTCTCGAGTCAACTGAGGGTCGTACTTTAGTACGAGTTCCACAATGGAAACAGAGTGATGAGACTTTCTTCAATAAACCGAGGGCCGCTCATCGGTACGAGAACCACAATCGGCACGGAGCGGTGCACTGCCAGAACAGGGAGAATTGTGACTGACAGGTGATCTGTTCTGCACATACTTATAGTGACGTTCGAAAGACAATATACCTGACAGTAAATCAGAAGGAAAAAAACACAACTTCGTAGCAAATATTAGAACAGCCTGGGAACCTGTGGATTTTTCACAAGTTTTACTTGCTATTTTCGTTCAGACAGAGAACGGGTGGAGAAATAGTGTTGGAATTGTGGCAAGTTTGAGAAAATGTTTAAAGTATTTAAATGTTCAAATGTTTAAAATGTTTAAAACGCACGTCACGTCTTTTCGGTGGTCAAGTTATTCACCGGAAGGGGTCAGTTTCCGGTCAAACGGCTGGAAAACTTTGTTCTTCAAATTGTTCACAGTCCTTGCTAATCTCCGGAGGACACATTCCGTTTTTGATCACGGATCTCTGGAATACCGCTGTGGATCTTTTAAAGAGTGAGTTTTAAAGAATATAAGTGCAGTGTATTTTATTGTAACACATGTCAGCTGTCACTGTGATTTCCATCACCCAAACCGCCTGGATTGACTGGCATGAACGAAAGAAAATAATTAAGGAATATTCCTTTCAATAAAGAAGTGTTCTCCCTTCCACCTGCAAGACTAAACTCCTTCTCTCAATTTCAGAAGCGAATGAGCTCCGTTGAATGTTACAACATACATCAACTTGAATAGGAAGTCCTCTGTTAGACACAACACTGATGTAAAAGAAATGTCCTGTTTAAAGAGCTGAGGTCAGGTGTCATGGAAATTAAACTGGCAACATTCACATCATATTTAGTTTTAAAGTAAATAGATAGCAATATCCCTTGAAGAGTCATATTCATGACACGGGGAGTAAAAATAGTTTAATTGTGTTTGTACACTTGCTTGACACTAATGTCCCTGATGTGATAGCCACGCTAATTGCCTCAGTGGAATTGTTCTCTTCTCAATAAAAGTCTGCTAAACCGATTGCCAGTCCATTTGAGCAGCTGAAACGTTCCCTATAACTGAACGCTGCTTCGAACGGAATATGGGATATCCAGCGATTTACTACATCGCGGCAATTTACTATCCCACACTGGTAGCGGTTGGTGTACCCGGTAAGATGCCGGAGCTGGTCACTTTATGTATGGTGCCATTGTTACTCTGCTATTGCATCCGCACTGCTACTGAGCACAGATGCTACCATCGGCTGAAACGTGTTCCCGGAATGGAGGATTCAGGCATCCAATGCTTTTATTTTCATTTTCTTACTTTGATCGAAGTGATTATTCTTTTGTCAAGTACTTATGTGCTGATATTGACATCGTTTCATAATTTCACCTCGCTAGGCTTTCCGAAGTGATGTTGGTCTCTGCTTTTCTAGATCCGAGTCTCTGTCAGTGTAGACTCTTCGATCTTATAACAACGTGGCAGCTTATTTAAATGACGGTCCCGTCTATTTTAGACACGTAAGTCTGGTCTTACATAAGTCAGTAAATGAGAAATTGTGTTTTGTGTCTTTTGAATCCACTTTGTCACCGCAACAAACAATCCCTTCAACTGTTTCGCCCCTAATAATGGAAATGGTTGGTTTACGATCTTCCGTTCACCGGACCGTGAGTCGTGGAACTCGGATGCCTCGCTCTAAACTGTGGGAAGGTCGCCAATCCACTGACACTCACATCCGTCATTGTCCTCCAGCCGGAGTGCAGCGACCGAGACCGCACACACTGGATTCCCGCTTTCCACTTCCAAACAGACCATCCCCATGGAGGCATTCAGAAAGTTATTGTGGACTTCAGGAAGGAGAGAGATGCCGATCCTCATAGAGGGATCAGAAGTGGAGAGGGTGAGCAATTTCAAGTTCATGGGTGTTAAGATCTCTGAAGACTTAACCTGCTCTCGACATATCGATGCAGTTTTAAAGAAGGCTTGACACCGGATATCCAGTACTTCATTATGAGATTAACGAATAAACTCAAAAAACTTCTGGAGAGTATTCTGACAGGCTGCATTACATCTGGTATGGGCAGGGACGTATTGCTATTCTATTGGATGGAGAGATGGAGAGAAGGGGAGCTCTATGATCATGCGGATGAGATCTGTGGATGGGGAGAACAAGTGATCACTCAGTACTCAGTAGGCGAACTTCAAGTACAAACTTTACATGCAGACGACAATTGCAGTCTGATTTTGAAAGGAACAGCGGCATCTAACCATTCTCCGGCGAAATTCAGTGTAGAGACTTAGATAGCAGTCTTTGTTATGTTGGAAAAACTGATGCTGGAGCTCTTCCCTAGTTGGGAACGGAAGGGTGTTTGATGTTAATCTTCATCCTCTCTTGAATCGTTCTTTGTACGTTGTTTCTCTGTCTCTCCAGACGCCACATTAGGGCTGAAAATTTGAATTTTCATTATAGTTGATTATTCGCTCGCAGTGCTTCACTTTCTCAGCCAGATCATGTGACCCTTCA
The DNA here is from genome assembly GCF_030144855.1 of Hypanus sabinus. Taxonomy (NCBI): domain Eukaryota; kingdom Metazoa; phylum Chordata; class Chondrichthyes; order Myliobatiformes; family Dasyatidae; genus Hypanus; species Hypanus sabinus. The sequence goes on from NW_026779721.1 coordinate 651,808, forward strand.
CTTACCTTTTGCACTCTAGGTCTCTCCAATAATATATCACCAATGCCGTTAAATCTGGGGCACCAAGTGAGAGATTGCTATTCACCGATCCGTCGGCTAATGGATCATGACATTCAGTCTGCCTTGTTAAATCGGTTCAGTAAGACTGAAAAAATAATAATGTTCTAAACTCCACAAGTGCTTCTCATTGATAACCTCCTTGTGAATTCCACTCGATCAAATTCGCAATATCTGACACAACAGCATATAGTTAGAGGGGCAAACAGACAAAAAGCAGACAGCAGAAGGCAGAAGACAGACGAATAGATAGATAGATAGATAGATAGATAGATAGATAGATAGATAGATAGATAGATAGATAGATAGATAGATAGATAGATAGATAGATAGATAGAAAAAGAACACACAGACTATTATGCCAGTGATGGAATATAATTCGAAGGACAGTGGAATGAGCTTTAGCACAGAACGCAGGACGAACCAGTGGTCCATACACAGGGACTCCGGAGACCGAACACCCAAGCCGGGTGATTTTTTGTCTAATGTAGAAGTGACATTATTATGAATATTGAAAATACAGTAGCATGGGTTGCAGAGTGGGAACTAAATCGCTGCGTCAAATGCCTACATCTGAAGAAACTCAACACCTTCCGCTAAAGAATGCTAAAACTTACAGTTTCAATAAAACTGTACCTTCATATTAGATGCAGCTGATAAGTAGACGTAGTTACACCCACTGAACCCCAGTATGTCTGTAACATGTTTTAAACTTCCTCATGAAGCACCTCTTCCTCCTCCGTTTCGAGAACTGAATGTTAGATTCTCTGCTGATATCTGAAATGTTTCCTGTTTGGCAACTTCCTGGTGAGGCACTTCTGCAGCGGTTTCAGTGCAATCACATCCAAACTTTAAGGTTCTCTAATTAAACCATAATTATACGTCACTGCATCATGACCTTTCCGGTTCGTGAGGGCAGGTATTCGGAATGTGTTGAAATGCACATTTCTCTACCCGTTCCCGCCCCTTATTCATGTTTGAAATCCATTTTCCTTGCCCATCTCTACATCAGCAAACAAGAACCCCGTCATTCTTTGTCAATATTCTCCAATATTTGGAGAAGGAAGTCGGAGATCAGAACGGGAGTGCGGCGGGAGCCATTTTGACTTTCTCTTATTCTCATCGGAGTTAAGATGGGCGGGGCTGCGCAGGCGTGTGACGTCGGCCGGAGAAGCTGGGAAGATTAGAAAAGGAAATATTCTTAAACAGCGGGCAGCATCGTTTACGGGCAGTGGAGTCTGCCGGGAGCAGAGTGAAGGTTTAAGGGCTTTGGCTCAACGGGCCTAGGCGGAAGCGGGCGAAGCAAGGCAGGTTTAGGTTTCAGTTTTTCCTGTTATTTGAGGAAAGGGGAACTATGAGTGTGACGGCAGCTTGTTCTTCTCTGTGTCGGATGTGGGAGGTCTTGGAGTCATCTAGCCTCCCTGATGTCCACATCTGCGCCAGGTGCGCCGAGCTGCAGCTCCTAAGGGACCGTATTAGGGAACTGGAGCTGCAGCTCGATGACCGTCATCTGGTCAGCAGGAGTGAGCAGTTGATAGAGAGGAGTTACAGGCAGGTGGTCACACAGCGGTAGCGGAAGGCAGTCAGGAGGGTCACGTTTAGGAGGGGGAGGGGAAGTGTCAGCTACTAGAGAGTACCCCAGTGGCTGTGCCCCTTGACAATAAATACTCGTGTTTGAGTACTGTTGGAGGGGACAGCCTGCCTCGGGGAAGCAACGGGGCACAGAGTCCGGCCCTGTAGCTCAGAAGTGCAAGGAAAGGAAGCGGAAGGCAGTAGCAATAGGGGACTCGATAGTTATGGTGTCTGAAAGGCGATTCTGTGGACGCAGTCAGGAGACCCACATGGTGGTTTGCCTCCCTGGAGCCAGGGACCGGGATGTTTCTGATCGCGTCCAGTATATCCTGAAGTGGGAGGGTGCGGAGACAGAGATCGTGGTATATACCGGTACCAATGACATATGTAGGAAAAGTGAAGAGATCCTGAAAGGAGAATATAGGGAGTTAGGAAGGCAGTTGAGAAGAAGGACCGCAAAGTTAGTAATCTCGGGATTACTGCCTGTGCCACGCGATATTGATAGTGAGAATGAAATGAGGTGGAGGATAAATGTGTGACTGAGTGATTGGAGCAGGGGGCAGGGATTCCAGTTTTTGGGTCAGTGTGACCTCTTTTGGGGCAGATGAGACCTCTACATAAAGGACGGGTTACACTTGAATCCTAGAGATACCAATATCAAGGCGGGAAGGTTTAATAGATCTGTTAGGGAGGGTTTAAACTAATATGGCAACGGGATGGGAACCGGAATGATGGAGCGGAGGGGAGAAAAAGAGAAATAGGTCTAATGTAGTGAGCAGTAAGGATGTCAGGAAGGACAGGCAGATAATGCCGCAGATTTGCAGCTATTGGGATGAGTTGCATTAAAATAGAGTTGCAGTGCAATCAATGTAAAAATACCAAATACTGGACTTAAGGTGTTCTACTTAAATGCACGCAGCATAAGGAATAAGGCGGATGATCTTGACGTACAGTTACAGATTGGCAGGTATGATACTGTGGCCATCTCTGAGACGTGGTTAAAGGATGCGTGTCTCTGGGAGCTGAACGACCAAGGATACACGGTGTATCGGAAGAACAGGCAGGTACGTAAAGGTGATAGCGTGGTAAGAAATGATATTTAATTATTACAAAGAGTTGACATAGGATCGGAAGGTGCAGAATCTTTATGGGTTGAGCTAAGAAATCGCATCGGTAAAAGGATCCTGATGGCAGTTATCTACAGGCCTCCCAACAGCTGCAGAGATGTGGACTACAAACTACAACAGGAAACAGAAAAGGCTTGCTAGCCCGGCAGTGCTATGATAATTGTCGGGGATTTTAACATGCGGGTGGATTGGGAAAATCAGATCTGCACTGGATCTCAAGAGAGAAAATTTATAGAATGTCTCCGAGATGGCTTGTCGTTGAGCCCACTAGGGGATCGGCTGTACTGGATTGGGTATTGTGTAATGAACCAGAGGTGATTAGATAAATGGAAGTGAAGGAACCCTTAGTAATTAAAGAGATGGAAGTGACCTTTAGCAGGCAGTGATCACAACATGACTGAGTTCACTGTGAAATTTGAGAAAGAGAATCCGAAATCCGATGTGTCAGTATTTCAGTGGAGTAAAGGAAATTACAGTGGCATGAGAGAGGAACTGGCCAAGGTTGACTGGAAAGTGACACCAGCGGGAAAGACGGCACAGCAGCAGTGGCTGGAGTTTATGCGAGAAGTGAGGAAGGTGCAAGACAGAAATATTCCAAAGAAGAAGGAATTTTGGAATGGAATAAGGATGCAACCGTGGCTGACAAAAGAAGTCAAAGCCGAAGTAAAAGCAAAGCAGAGGGGATACAAGGAAGCAAAAGTAGTGGGAAGACAGAGGATTGGGAAGTTTGTAAAGACTGACAAAAGGAAACAAAGATGGTCATTAAGAGGGAAAAGATGAATTATGAAAGGAAGGTAGCGAATAATATCAAAAAGGATACTAAAGGATTTTTCAAGTATATAAAGAGTAAAAGATAGGTGAGAGTAGATATAGGATCTATAAAAATGATGCTGGAGAAATTGTAATGGGAGATAAGGAGATGGTGGAGGAACTGAACGAGTATTATGCATCAGTCTTCACTGAGGAAGACAACAGAAATATACCGGACATTCAAGTATGTCAGGAGAGAGAAGTGTGCGCAGTCACAATTACGACAGAGAAAATACTCAGGAAGCTGAATATCTAAGGGTAGATAAATCTCCTGGACCAGAAGGAATGCACCCTCGTGTTCTGAAGGAGGTAGCAGTGGAGATTGCGGAGGCATTAGCAATGATCTTTCAAATCTTGACGTCGGTGGTTGGGAAGTTGTTGGTGTCGATTGTCAAGGATGAGGTTACGGAGTACCTGGAGGCATATGACAGGATAGGCAGAACTCAGCATGGTTTCCTTAAAGGAAAATCCTGCCTGACAAACCTAGTGCAATTTTATGAGGAAATGTACAAGGGAGATGTAGTGGATGTTGTGAATTTGGACTTTCAGAAGGCCTTTGACAAGGTGCTGCACATGAGGCTACTAAATAAGATAAGGGCCTATGGAATTACAGGAAAGTTACATACCTGGAAGAGCATTCGTTGATTGGCAGGAAACAGAGAGTGGGAATAAAGGGAATTAAGATTTCATTCTGTTTGTTGATAAAAGCTTCCCAATCCTGTAGCTTCCTACTATATTGTTTTGCAATATTGTACGCCTATTTTTTTATGTTGCCCCATTCTTCCTTTAATATAATTCGTCTTCGTGAAGTATCTGTCCTCTGCCTTCTGAAGTTCCCAGAAGCTCCATCATTGACGTACAGGTACAGGGATCTCTGAAGGTGCAAAAAAAGGTCGATTGAAGGAATGCTTGCAACGAAACACGTTTTATTTTAGTCAGGCACTCAACAGAAGGCGTGGAATGACTTTGTTAAGACATTAATCTTGGCAATTTAACACTCTGTACACTTCTGTTGCCACGCTGCAGAAAGGGTGCAATTGCCCTGAAGAGGAGATGCACCCGGAGCTTATGGGAGGACCTGAGTTAAAAGAAGAGACTGCATTCTCTGGAACATTTTCCCCTGCAGCGTATTAGATTGAGGGGGGAACTTAAAGAGGACAAAGCATCACGATGTGCATCGATGTGTGAATATCGACAAGGTTTTACGCACAAAGCTGTGCAAGACAAGATGGCATAAAGTTCAAGAGAGTGGAGAATGACTGAAAGGAGACATATATGCACAACATTTACTACATAGAAGGTCATGGGTATGTGGAAGGAGCAGAAAGCGAATGTGGCAGGGGTGAGTTCGGTTCCGGAGTTGAAATGACATACTGAAAGGATTATGAATAGGACTGGCTCAGAGCGGTATGGGTTAAATACTAGCAAATGTGGCGAACTCGTCTAGGCCTGAGCCAATTGGAATGAAGCGTACATTTCGATGTTATGCAACTCTGCGACTCCAAACAGAGCTCTGTATAACCAAAGGCGGCAGAGTTTTAAGAGGAGGAGTGTAAGGCGTCTCATACTTCCTCTGAAGGAATCAATCTGGTGCATACAGCCTAAGCGGATGGTGTAGGCAGCTTTTTATGGAGCATCTCAATGAACAATTGAATCACGATAAAGTCGGCGTTAAATTGGAGCAGTGATCTTTCAAGTTCCAGTTTGCGGGAATTCAACTAAACCTTGCTGTATCAATTATCATATGTCTGTTTCTGTGTTTACAAAATATCAGATTGTCCTTTTCGTCCATTATTGGATTGTTCTCTGTCCAGAGTCGAATCCGAGTTGAAACAGCCAAATATCACGTTGACACTGAACGAGATTCGAACATAGCAGTTCCCGTCTCTCTTCTCTCTCTCTCTCTCTCTCTCTCTCTCTCTCTCTCTCTGTCCCTCTCCCCCTCTTTCACTCTCTCTCCGCCTCACTCTCGCTCCTCTCGCTCCCTCAGTCTCTCCCCTCTCCATATCTCTCTTGCTCTCTTACTCTCTCTCATTCGCTCTCCCATTCTCTCTATCGCTCCCCCGCTCTCTATCTGTCGCGCTCTCTCTCCCTTTCTATCTCTCGCTTTGTCTGTTACCCTCGCTATCTCGCTTTCGCACACGCTCTCTGCCTCCTTCGCGATCTCATTTGTTCTCTCTCCCGCAATCCCTCTCTGGCTCGATCTACTTCCCTCTCTCTGTCGCTCTCTCTCCCTATCATTCGCTGTCAACCATAGCACCGCCATCTCTCTATCTCTATCTCGGCTAAAACAACAGTGAATTATACTGTATTGTCTTTTATAAAGGTTAAAATCTGTTACGATTATTGTTCAAGGTGGCAGAGAGAAAGACAACCCACGATTAAGGAAAGAAGAATAAGAGCGAAAAAGAGGGCGAATAAAAGGAAGGTTTATGACTGGAACAGGATTGTTTGATACGGACGAAAACATAGTGCAGGATCGGTCAGTATTATTTCAACCGGGAAGCATGGGCCACAGGTTTGCCCCAAGCTTCAATTTGATATGAGCGGTAGGTCAGATGTAAAGGGCGAGTAATGCCCTCGGGATCATCTGTAACTCTATTTTGTAACTCTAAGGCAACACACACAAAATGCTGGAGGAACATAGCAGACCAATTAACATGAATGGAAAAGAGTAAACAATCGACCTTTCGGGTCTTCACCCTTCATTAAGACACTGATTTTATGAGTGTTCTTTTGTATTTCTTGCATCTGTAGAATTTATTCGTAAAAATAAATGCAAGATAATTCTAGATTGAGTAAGTCAAGTACCGACCAATCCCATGCCTCCTAACTTGCTGCCTGAGTCTATTATTGGGACTCTTGTCGAATGTTTCACTCAATTCCATTTAAACAGCATGCATTGCACTTCCCTCATCAACTTGGGTTGTCACCTCCTCAGAAAGCCAGAGCAGCCGCTGGACTAAAGTGCTTAGTGAAAGATTCCTCAAGTCAGCGTTATCTGGAACGGATAATTCTGAATATACAACCAATATTCAGTTCGTATTTGATTTGAATGACAACCTGCATGCGTAAATTCTAAATCATCTGAACCATTGTTCAATGGATTATCATGTGCCGGTTGATAAGTTTACAAACAGTCAGACGGTTCTTTTAATCGATTATCTTTCAATATTTTTATTGTTTTTTAACAAAAAAATATAAAGGAGAAAATATATGACATATTAATCATAATATTTTTGAATCGAACTTATCATCTTATTACCCCATATCCATATAGATTAAATTGAATGATAATATTGAAAAGTATTAATTTACTACACCAAAAAAATCTAAACCCACTACCAAGAAAGCTGTTTGTTAAAGAAAGGAAAAGGAAAAAAAGCATCCTTATCATGTAGAAAAACGTATTATGAGCCAACATCTGTACTTGATAACAAATCAAAGATTCAGAAAGTAATTCAAAAAAGGTCCCCACAATGTTGGAAAGTCGTATTGATTCAGAGATTGAACAACGAAACTTCTCTAAATTTAACCATGACATAACATCGCTTAACCATTGAGCATGAGTAGGCGGAGCAGCATCCTTCTACCGAAGCAATAAAGCCCTTCTGGCTATGGAATATAAAGGCCAAAATATGCAAACCAAGATAATAGAACGAATCTTATGTTTTGGTTATATTACAATAACCGAGTGGACTGTCCGGTTTTGGATTATTCAGACGCTAAATCTGTCAATATATTTTCTATCATTTCTCTTCTCGGATCCTCAATTATGATCCAAGGTGGCGGCGTGACGCTGCTTGCAGCCGCCTCTCCGGAGCTGATATCGATGATTTGTCAAGCGGGGCGCCGTGCACAACTCTAATCTGATGAAAAACCGACGTGTGAGCACGGAGGAACGTCTGGAAATCTCCAGGAAAGCCTCTTCGTTGCTGCTGCTGCTGTGAGGTCCGGGTCTCTGCTGAGAAGGACAGGCCCCCAGTCCTCGGGGTCGCGTTGCCGGCGGCCGTTGGTGGGGACGTCTTAATGCGCTCGGCAGAGGATGGTGCTCTGAGAAGCTGTGCCGGAGGGGATGGTCGGAGGCTCGGAGTCCGCTGCGGTCGGTGCGCGTTCACTGTGTGTTGTGTCTGCGAGGCTGCGTCCGACGGAGATTCCATTGCATGCTGCGTCTGCGAGGCTGAGTCGGGCGGCGCCTTGGAAGTCCATAGTGGGGGTACGCCCTTCTACCGGCTGCGTGGGATGACAAGTCTGTCTGAGCACTTCTGGAAACTGTGTGGTGATTTCTTTCGAACTTATAGTATTTTAACATTTTTGGACTATTCTTACTGTGCCCATGGTCTGTTTTTTGTCAGTTATGCTATTGTTTGCACTGTTGTAACTATGTGTTGTAACTACATGGTTTTGTGCAGGTCTTGTAGCTTTAGTTTTTAATTTGTTGGTCTCCTGACTTGGTGTGTCTAGGTAGACTTGTTTTGTCTGATGGGTTTGGAGCTCCTTTCCGGGGATCACGCTAAGATGTTAGCACGATCTTAACATGCAGCAGCCTCTCCGGACTCTGGACTAGGAATTGCCAAAAGTTATGTGGATTTTCTGGTGCAGTCTGTTTTGTCATGTGCTCTTGTGATATCATTCTGGAGAAACGTTATCTCAGTTTTTTTCACTGCATTGTATTTGTGGTTTCCAAATCACAATAAAATGAAACTGAACTAAAATTCCCTCGTTTTTGAGTAAACTAACTGGTAGTTTTGTAGTTAAACGTACTTTGAAGATTAGGGTACAATTTAGAACATATTTTGGTTTATTGAGATTTTCTCTTGCAAGCCCCGTTTTTTTCTGAATATTTTCTAAACCTTCTATGATTGATGTAATTTTTTTAAAGTTTGGGATAGACTGGGTATTAAATGCTTTCTGGATTTATTTGATGGAAAAATTCTCTTTTCGTTCGAGGACGTCAGCTAAATCTAACTTACCAAAAACTCACTTTTTTCGATATTTACAGACTTAAATTTCTGAGAAGACTTGGAACGAAATCTTTAAATTGGTTAACACCTCATCGCTATGTGTCCATCACTTCCACCTGCAATTTAAAGTGGCCCTTTGGGTCCACATGACTAAAGATAAGCTGTCTCGTTTTTATACTGATATATCTCCCTATTGTGACAGTTGTAGCAATGGTGAGGCTTCATTAATTCATACGTTGTGGATATGTCCGAGTCTTGAAAAATACTGAAGGGAAGTATTTCAAACTTTTACTATACTTTTTAAAGTAAAACTTAAACCAAACCCTTTTGACTGCCTTATTTGGTATTGTTGATGTTCTTTTAATCGATCATTCGCTTCTTCTTTGTCCAGGATCGATTATCCCCTTGCTATGGACCAGGATTACATCACATATGATCCCATTTTGTTGCCTTGGGTTTGTCCGTGGGTTCACAAACTTCTCTCTCTCTCTCTCTCTCTCTCTCTCTCTCTCTCTCTCTCTCGCGGTTCTTTGTTTTCTTGGGGCGAGCCTCTTTGGAGGATAAATTGTACAACTTTACAGCTTTCACCTTTGTTTGCCAATGAATACAAAATCATTTCGTAGAAAGACGCTGATGCCGTTGGATTAAAGCCCATTCTATCATGAATCAGAATCCAGGAAGGGCAGCTTGGATTGAAACCGAGTCTTTACACCCAGCGGAACAGTATCAGCTGCAATCCAGTGATAACACCAGTGTGACTGCGGCGTGGCCACCTTGAAGGGATACGGGTACGGGTACGGGTAAGGGTTGTAAGGGAGATATTTTTATTTCCCCTTGCTCCGTTTTGATTCAACAGCATCAGGAATTCGCAAATAAGTGAGACACTGTGAACGTGTTGAAGATTATTACTATACCTACTGTGTCTAAATGACATAAGAAATACTAATCAGCAACTTTTGAAACCACAGAAAGATAGTATACAAAGAATACCAATGGACCATTCAGTGATCTGATTAACATTGTGCCGTAAGGAGCCCAGTAGCCGATAGTTAATTCCATCGTTCTTGTCTCTGTCTGTCTGTCTCCCTCTCTCTCTCTCTCTGTCTCTCTCTCTCTCTCTCTCTCTCTCTCTCTCTCTCTCTCTCTCTCTCTCTCTCTCTCTCTCTCTCCCTCTCTCTCTCTCAGTCTGTCTCTCTCTCTCTCTCTCTCTCTCTCTCTCTCTCTCTCTCTCTCTCTCTCTCTCTCTCTCTCTCTCTCTCTCTCTCTCTCTCCCCCCCCCCATTGTCGACATTTGTAAAAGAATTGTTTTTTTTTTGCTATTGCAAGTCAAGGTGACAGTCAGAAGGAGAACTATAGTCTACAGGTAGAGAAAAGGAAGAAAAAGAGCATCAAAGAAAATATGGCTAATGCTGGAGCAGGTGTGATTGATGCAGACAAAAACATTCTCCAAGATTAGGAAGGTCTATCAAACTGTTTCGCCTCGACCTTAAAATTAATCGCGGTGGCATATCAGGTGCAACGGGGATTTCCCTGTGATTCTGAGGCGAATGATCCCATCGAGATCAGAAGAAAACAGCTGCAGTGTACTTTTTTCAGGCAATGCACAAGAAGTACTGGAGGAATTCAGCAGGATAGGCATCATCCCAGGAACAATGTTTCGGCTCCAGAAACTTCAATAGGAATCTGATGTATTTGTGCGTTATATTGTAGCTCGAACTTCTGCAGGTTTTCTCCTGTTTATTTCGTAACTCTGTTCATCACATTTCGTACATTAACGCATAAGTGGGCGTACAGGATGGGGAGCACAGAGCTAGCCGAATTGTAACCCTTTAAAACAGTTATTTTTCCCGTTTCAATAGTTTCAAAATCCGATTCATAGGGTATGTCACCACATTTTTGAGTTCCACTCGGAATTTGCTCTGCGTCAGGGCGTAAATGCACGTGCTGGTGCAGGAACTGAGGACCTGTAGCATTCCTGCTGTATTTTCTGTGATGTACCGGGGATCTGTGACAGAATAAACGAAATTCATTGAAATCCGTCGATAGATATAAAAGACCACCTGTGTTATCCACAACAATATGAAGCTACCGGTTATGCTGAAGAGCAAAACTATGGATCTGTGTCGATTCTCCATCTCCCGGTCCTTGTCATTCTCTTCACTCTTTTGCCCCCGGAGCCTCCTGCGGGCTCGACTGGCCGCTAGAATCCGCCTGACCGTCAGAATATTGAACAGGAAAATCAGAAAGAATGCGATACAAGGGGTTGAAATGCGGTGAAACATCGTAAATGCCGCCCATGAGGGAGAGTTTTTATAGCTCGATGTAACAGCACAATGCCAGGGAACACCATCAATCATTACCAAAGGCTCGTACACAAAGCTCCAGGGAACACATTCCAGACAGGCCAGCAGACTCACTGTCCCGATAACCACAGCCGCCGTTCTTTCGGTGCAATATTTTGTTTACAGCTTCTCACGGCAAATAGCCACAAATCGGTCGACGGTGAAAGCGACAGTCAGCCAGACTGAGGCTGCAGTGCTCGCAAAAATTAGCCATCTGCCGAGTCTGCACAGAGGGGTGAGGAGCAGGAATGATCGGGGAAAATAAATCTCAGCAGTCCACCTCAGTAGCGGATCAGAGATAACGACCAGGAGATCGGCCGCGGCCATTCCCATCAGATAGTGAGTGACACATTTGGAGAGACCGCACTTACCGCGGGACAGAATCACAATCGCCACCGAGTTCGCTGGAAGAGAGACAGGAACAGCAAGTTGAAAAATACTGAGTAGAAATTAATGATTCTGTTTAATCCTGTAATATTTGCACTTTATTGCTGCATTTAGCGGTAGAAGGGTGGAGACAGATTGTAGTGACAGCGTAGACAGAGAAGGAGTTCACGCAGTAAAATAAAGTCAATGTGAGCTGAATTCAGATTCCTTACTGATGATCGTAATCTGCAGTCAGTTGAAAGCTAAAACTGGGTAACTACCCCCTCACAGTCTATAGTGGGTGGAATATTTTCTACCGGCGCCTTCCCGGTCTCGTGTCAACTGAGTGAATAAATTCGGACACTAATGGAGGGATTCTTCCATTAGACAATCATCGGCTTCCAGGGTGTTCCTTGTCAGCGACAGGACACCGAAGAACGGAACAGAAGCAGGAAATGCTGGAAACATTCATCCAGGCAAATCAAAATATGTGGAAAGCAGGTAAAGTGAACATTGACAGATTCCAACAGGTACAGCGCAATCTAAATCTACCTGACAGACAGACAGAAAGACTCCCACCGAATCCAACTCAACAAAGCGATGCAGAGCTCGCTGCCGCAGTCAGATGTCTGTATGCGTCAGATGTGAATATAACAGAATGCATTTCACAGTATTGATAACCGTGTTTCACCGAGTCGATTGCGTCAACTTACTCACCGACTTCATTGTACTGTCCACCACAGCTTCACATTCAGCCACAGTGCACACATTTACTTAAAAAAAGCCACGGGCTTCATGCAGCAACGTGGACCTCCTCACATTGTCTACAGCGTTACTACCAACCGGTAGTTCGATCGTGACATCTCTCCGCAGACAACCGCTCACATAGAAACACAAACAGTCAAATGCTCTCATCTCCGCGGGCTGTGTAAACAGAATATACCCAAATACAGTGCAGCTTCTACAAGACCAAAAGCACAGAGAACCAAGCATCCCACTATTGAACAGAAACGTCTAGAAGAACAATGCCTAATCTATTGAATTCCACAGATGTTGGCTGTTTCGTTAAATTTCTGCAGCAGTTTCTTTTCGATCTAGATTCCAGAATCCACTTTCCCAATGTTTCCTTTCCATTCCTAATACGCGGAACACGGTGACTGGGCAGCTAGAGTGGAAACCAGCGACAGGGATAATCACAAGGCTGGAATTAACAATTCCCACCAAGAGCAGCTGACACTGCGGCTTACCGAGAATTCCAAAGACTGAAATGGAAGGATAGTAAACTTCTCGAATCCGCAAGCTGATTGGATACACCATTTCAGTGAGAATCTGTGACCTCTGTTAATCCGAATTCACAGCTCTGGCAGACACTCTGACCTGATACATTCAAAACGGGGCTGATTTATACAAAGGATCCGTCTCCAGAGACACGGTTATACCTCTGACTAACTTATATATTTACAGTTACCTGAAGAAGCACTTTAATTCAACACAATTGTCTCTGATGTAACAATTAGGCCGATTGAAAACAAATAATCAACATTCTTTGCCATTACCTCAGCAGTGACTCATCTGGCGGAAATAATGCCGGAACTCCAGTGACAAAGGCTGAGTTTTGCACGCGGTGCAACTTTTTTACATTTCACGTTTTTATTGTAACAACGTTTTTACTGTAAACAGAGTTCACCGACACCGACCCAAAATTCTGCCCCTGCGGTTTCCCATTTCCAATTGTCCGTCAGTCCTTTAATATTTTCCTGGCCACACACACACACATATACATCCAAACATATTCAAACGGGCATATGCAGACACGCCTGCAACATATGCACAGACACAACGACTGTGCTTTGTCACAGAATAGCCACATTTACTGAGTCCCTCCAGAATTTTGTGATATTGCAGATGCAATAGACTACTATAAGCATCTCAAATCTGACAGATGTCAAAAGTAAGTTGTTTCAATATTCAAAGGAATGTGCAGACCAGATAAATAATAATAAAAACACACGGTGCTCTGAATTGGAAGATAAATCAATGCAGGAAGGCTGGAAGTGATTGACAAGCGGCAAATACAGTATTTACTCTGTGTGTGTGTGTGTGTGTGTGTGTGTGTGTGTGTGTGTGTGTGTGTGTGTGAGTGTGTGTGTGTGTGAGTGTGTGTGTGAGTGTGTGTGTGTGTGTGTGTGTGTGTTTCTGCGTGTCTGTGTGTGTGTGTGTGTGTGTGTGTGTGTGTGTGTGAGTGTGTGTGTGTGTGTTTCTGCGTGTCTGTGTGTCTGTGTGTGTGTGTGTGTGTGTGTGGTTGTGTGTCTGCGCGCATGTGTTTCGGTGTGTGTGTGTGTGTGTGTGTGTCGGTGTGCGTGGAGGTCTGTTGTTTACTAGGAATTGCATTATATGACTCTATAACAGCTGAGGCAAATGCTTAGCTATTTTATTGAACAAGGTATAAAGAATTTATGCAGAAAAGTAGGATTGGTATAATTAGGTATTATAATTGACATAAATCTGATGGACCGATGGTCGTCTTTCCGTGCTCTACAATTCTTGGTCCATCCGAGCGAACAATCCAGCAGCCTTTAATTCGAAAGGTACCAACAATGCTTCACAATTTGTTCGTGTGAAAGGGAGGGATTTGTTTCATTAATTTACAGTTAATACATTTGTTGAACTGATTTGATTTTCCTTTGTTCTGAATGTTTCAGGGCAGCCTGACCTATAATACTATGTTCCAGGTTTCCACAGCATAGTCAGATGTTTATGCGGCAAAGGAGCGACTAGGTCCATAATGTGTGTGCCAGAATCTGTCTCCTTCAATTCAGCATTTGTTCTGTCGCCTGCTCTGCCTCGGTGCTGCTTCAAGTGCTTACAGAGATGGTCATTACATGGCAGCACCATCCCCTCAGGCCGTGTGTTTCCAGATCGGTACCTTCAGAGGGAATTATTCTTCAAATCCCCTCTACCCCTCACGCTCCTCTACTTAAAACTCTGTCCCCTTAATTATACAGATCTCTCTCTCTCTAGATAACAGGCTTTTAACGGACAGAAAAGTACCCTTCATTTCAACTAACCAATGCTTACCCGAGTCAGTCCTATTTGCCTGCCTTTGACCCATATCCCTCTGAATCAGTCCTATCCGTAACTCTCTCTATATGCCTTTCAAACTCAGTAACTGAACTCCCCCCCCCCCCCACTTACCACTTTCTCTAGTGACTCCTTCCACATCTCCATTACTATCTGTGTTGGAAATGTCCCTCACGTCACCTTTCAGTGTTTCTCCACTTATCTGAAACCTAAACCTGCTGGTTTTACTCACTTTGTGCTTGGAAAACCTGTGGCTATTCACACTCTCTTCAAGACGGAAAAATGCTCAAGCCAATGCAGGATCTACGAGAAACACAGACGCGCCCATAATCTCCTCTTCAGAGAAGCTTCCCTCTTTGAACAGTGTGGCACAAGGTACGTACACACTTAACACTGAACCCAGCACAACTGATGTTTTAAAAAGGACTTGTAAGTAGGACTACTGTTCAATACCCGGCTGACAACACATGAAATCATTAGATGCCTTTTTATCTCCCTGTTTCTGCACCTTCAAGGATCTCCTCACTTAAATATCAATGTTGGAAAAGCTGGAAGCAATTCAGAAGCCACGGGTGGATACATCCAAATAAGAAGTGTTTTAAAGCATGTTGATAGGGTGATTAAGAAGGCTTCCTTTTATTGTTCCAGATATTGAGCTCAAATGTCAGGAGGTTAAGTTTAGTTAATAAACCCTTAATTTGGCCACACATGTAGTGTTTGTTACAGTTTAATTCGCCCCTATATAGAAAGGATGTTGAGGCCTTGGATAGGGCGCAGAAGAGTTGTTGCGTAGTTTATAGTACATGTGCTATAAGGAAAGCTGGCTGAACGTAGGGTACTTTCTCTGCAGCGGCAGACGGTGAGGGGAGATATGGTGGATTTTCATATTATAATGAAGGGCATAGAAAGGAGTAGTATGGGCATATCACTTTCCCATGATTGAAATATCTAACAGCGGAGAAAATGCATGCAAGTCGTTGTAATGTAGTTTCAAGAGATTGTAAAGGTAAGTTTGTTACTAAGATGCTTGGTGGGGCCATGCACTTTCTGGCTCGTCTCCTGGTGGGCATAATCTGCAACTTCGGTGTACCCATCTGACAAATTATCTGTTCACAGCGTCCTGGACAATCTTTGGTCAGTTGATCCCTTATTTTGTCTTGTCTAGATCCCTTATTTTGTCAGTCGGAAGTGGCTTCAGATGCACTTTCCTATTGCAGAGGTATCGGGAACACATATCGATTCCCTGATCTCCCATATGTTCTGGAGTGCTTGTTACGGCCACAGCTGCTGCAATAGGGAGACGAATTCTGAAAAAAAGCTCTGCAATTTGACTTTCCAGAGTTCATCTTTCGTTTCTCTGCCAACATTTCCAGTTCGTCTCTTTTCCGGTAGATCTTTTAGCAACCCTCTTCACTAACTACATTGCAGCAATTTTTGTGTCAACCGTGCAGTTTGCTGGCTTCTCTCGACAGCTCTTTTAAAAAGGGGAACAATATTGGCTCATCTCCAGTCCTTTGCCACATCATGTGTGATTAAATAAAGCCTCCAGTAATCTGCTGACTTGCCACATTCACTCAGTAACCTCGGATGTATCCCATCAATGTCAGGCCATTTATCCGCCTTGCTATTCTTTGCGAGACCGGACGCTCCGATCAGCATGTTATCAACATGCCATGGAATATCAAACTATCTTTCCTGATCTTTCCATCCACCATTAATTTCTCTTTAATGAATATTGACGTTAAATATTAATTTGATGTTGTTTCCCACTTTCTCCGGCTTCAAGCCTAAGTCTAAGTATCCTCACCTGTCCTTGAGTTGTCCTACCTTCTTATCTTCTCCACGGTGCTTCATTTGTTCATTTTAATGTATGTAGAAAGTGCCTTGGCATTTTCTGCAGTTTCGCTCAGCAAAATAATTGAAGCTCTCCTACCATTATTCAGCACTGATAATTCCCTGTTTGCATTGCATATTTTGGCATGTTTATCCCATTGTCCAATTTCGACTTCCGAAGCTATCCTGGGCCCAGCCTTCTGTGTAGTTGGATCAACACTGGACTTCTACGCGGATGGTTTGAAATCGAAGCCGGCTGGGTCCCAACTTCGGCTGCAGCAGTATCATCTCGGAAGGAAGGTCCGGCCATCAGTTTTAGTATCTTGCCACGAAAATCCCTCTGTATGAATACATTATCCGGAGGATCGCCATTGGTCGATGTCGACTGTATTGCATATTTCTTTATGGTTCTTTTTTTCTATTGGACTGCATTTGCAATATATCTCTGAACATGCAATGATCTCAGACCTTGTATCCTTCTGTTAGCCATTCAATTAAACAATTTCAATTCTGAGCCATTTGTTTTTTTAACTAATTCCTATAGTGTGTTTACGCAACCACAGGTGCTCTTGGACTCCACTTTCTCCAGAACCTTACCAACACAATAATACTTAGCTTGATCCTATACTGCCCGACAACGACCTTGAGAATCACTGGGAAAAGGATTCTGTCTGTCCACTCGACGTAGGCATCCTGTATCTCTCTTTGAATTCAGCTCCCATCACGCTTCTCTCCAAAGAGAAAGGCCTGATCCTACTCAACCTATCCTCACCAGACATGCTGTCGTAACTTCAAAGTTGGAAGTAAATTTATTGTCCAAGTACATACGTCTCCCCATTTACTCTCCTGAAATACACTTTCTTGCCGGCATACGCAGTACATATAAAGAAGCATAATTGTATCAAGGAAGAACTGCACAAAGGGAAGACGAACAAGCTGCAAATTTCAAAAAAATATCAAAGACATCAAATAGTGCAAATATATGAAAGAAGAGTTTTGGATTCATTGAATGTGAGTTCATGGTTCGGATCAGTGAAATTATCACATTTGGTTCAACAGCCGATAATTTAGGAGTCATTGCTGTTCCTGAAGTTTGTGCTAAGGGAGCTGAGACTCCTGTAACTCCTTCAGGAAGCGAACGTCAGTTGGATGATGGGGTGATGATGATCATCATCTTTGATGTTAAACACCGTTTCCCTTTGACAGCTTTCCTGCTTGATATGCTCAGTGGTGGGGAAGGCTTTACCTGTGATGGACTGGCTCCATTCCATTAGATATTCCATTCAATGACAATAGGGCTTTCACAGCAGACCATGATGTAACCAGTTAGTATATTCCATGCTGTACATCTTCATAAGTGTGTCAGAGATTTTAGATGACGTGCTATCTCTTCAAAAACATACGTCGTAGAAGCTGTAAGTGCTGGAAAGTCTCTCCAGGATACCAGCAAATTTTGCTCCTCTAAGCATCTGCACTTGGAAAATCCAAGACAATACAGGAGGAATTGCAGTCACACTCTACCCTGTTCCTTTTAGTCATCTCCCTAACCTACCTTCAGGTTAGTTCCTCTTTCTCCTGCTGACATTTCAACACCTTTGGACCTTGAAGCACACAGCATCTCAAAGTTCTCTTTTATCAATGCTCTGTCACAGCCTGAAAGATTCCCGGTGGGAGGGAGGTGATTGATAGTATCCGTGAACTGCAGTCCAGTGTTACGCTTTTACATTTCTCTGTCCTTTAAAACTAGGGTTGTAATAGTGATTAAGAGAGCAGTTCGGGTTTGGCTGTGTACAGGCTTCTGTGGTCACTGCAAAGTGCTGAGAAATTTATAGGTCTGTGTCCTGCTAATGAAGGTCTAGACATTGTACTCCATTATCCCTGTAATCAACTGCCGACTGAACTTGTACGATCACATATGCAGGCATGTTTATAGCAGAGATACCCATTCCCTTTCTTCATCATGCTGAGTTGTAGCAATTTCTATCCATTCGTTACTGTGTTTAATTTCCACCTATCTTCCTCCATGTTGTGCAGTGCGGAAGCTACGCTGGTCTGTGTCCACAAAGTCCAGAACTGTGCTTTTTTATCAGGTCGCTGTTCCTCCAGTTTAGAAGTGTCTGGTGCACTTGTGTCTGTGTTTGTGTGTGCATGTGTGTGTCGGTCGGTGTCTTCACGGTGCAATGTCAGGTTGTTAATGGCTGGTGCTGGAAATCTCTGACTCCATTTCTTGAAGCTCGGTTAAGTCAGCTCTGTGGACTTGTCATAGAGAACAGAACAGACTGAGGTTTGCATTATTGTTAAATTTCTGCTCATTGTAGCAATTTCCAAGGTCTGTGATCAGCCAATACAAAGCTAGTTAATAATTGGTGTCTGATAAGAATTGTATTGACTCTTATTATACACCAATTATAAGAATCCCTGACCGTCCATATCGATCATATAAGACCATAAGAGATAGGAGCAGGCCTTGTCCATTCACCCAACGATTTCGCTCAGCCATCAGATCATGGCTGAATCCTAATCTGCCTCCTTCCAATCACCTGTCATTTTTCTATACACTTTGATGCCCTGCCTATTCAGGAAACTGTCAGCTTTCGCTTTAACTATACCCAGGGACTTCGCCTCTACAGCTGTCTGTGGCAGAATCTTCCACAATTTCCCTACCCTCTGGCTGAAAGCAAATCCTCCTCATGTCCTTTTTAAGAGTTCGCCACTCCATTTTGAGGCTGCGCCCTCTAGTTCTGGACACCCCAAGCACTTGAAACATCCAATCGGCATTCACCTTATTCCGGGTCTGTGCTGGTCTTTGCATGTCCAGCTTTGTAAAGAAGTGTCTTCTTGGAACATTCTGCGAACTGTTGCAAAGATCTGTGCGAGCTGGTGCGAGCTGTCATCAAGGTCTGTACCCTTGCGGCATGGTGGTGGTTGTAGTAAAGATTTCCGTCTTCATATTACGGTGGCCGTTGTTGTAAGTATCGTTATCCTTACAATACGGTGCCGTTGTTTTAAAGATGTGTGCCTTGCAGATTGAGCCAGCTGCTGGAAAGGTCTATTTCCTTACAGTTTGGTGCCGACTATTACAGATATGTCTGTCCTTAGTCTCGTGCCTGCTGTTGTGTCGGCAGTAAGATGCGTCGTGTTGTAATTGCTTGTGCCACTACAATATCAGTCTACTGATGTTTGTTAGTCAGAGTTACAGCGCAAAACACAGATTGTTCAGATCTGGGTTATCAGTATATCGTTTTGATGAATTACATTTCTTGTATTAGAGTCTTGTACCTGTCTGTGACTTCAATGGTCAGTGCTGTGCTCTGGCAGTTCTGAGTGCTTGAAATACAATGTAAGTGTCTTTACAGAAGTCTGTTCTTTTTACACAAATTGGTCTTGTAGGCGCAGGTAGATTAGCAGTCTCCTGGAGACTAGAGAAAAAGTTTGCTATCATTCCCCGTTTCCCACTCTCTTCACACAGCTCGGCAGGTTATTTCTTCGAAACGGCCTGTCCAGTTCATCTTTGAGCTGTCTGACTGAGAACAACAGTTATTGTAGAAATAACAATAACGGAACATGCTCCTTGATCCTTTGCACAATGTGCCTCAAATCTCTGACCAATAAACAATGAACAGCACAGCAGAGGAACAGTACCCTCTGCTCCCTCTGTGTGCATATTACGATGGCAATTCAAACTGCAGATTTGCCGGTATGTGGCCTGTGTCCTCAATGGAATGAAGCCCTCAAGGATTTCCACACCTTAAAGTTCAACACTACCTGTTCCTTAGTATAAGCACGTCTGAGAATATCACCATGGCCCTTTCCCGATCTTGCTTTCCTCCATGTCATTTTCCTTATTGAACACCAACGAATGCAACGAGTTAATTTTGGACCTCGCTTGTTAACTCGGGCTCCAGTCATAAACTCCGTTCTTTGTTCAAGGGGCCCTGTGCTGTCCCCAGTATGCTGATGTTTCCAGTGCATGCATTCAATGCGTTGGGACTCTCATTAATTCTTCTCACTAAGGATATTTCCTTTTCACTGTTCACTCTCCTGATTCACAGTGTGACTTGTTTCTATATTCATCTATGTTCCTCCAAATCCTGTCCAATTTCAACTTTCTAAAACTTACATATGGCTCCTCTTATTTGTGTAACTAAATGCAATATTTCTCATCATGCTAAGATCCTGAATCTCCGAATCTGTAGTGGTGATAATTCACCCACTACGTTTATTCTATTGTTCATGCAACAGCCCATAAACTGCTGCCATATCGGTTGCTCTTTCTTACAGACTTTTCTGGGTGTGGCCACTAATATAATCTTATAACAGCGAATTTACCTTTCTTATTCTTGAACTCCACGCACATAGGCTTATTGGTTGTACCTCTGGGATGACAATGCCCCTCTGACTTTCTGCCTGGACAGCGGGCAGCTCCCCAATCCATTTCTCAACACCCGAGGCTGTCTGAGAATTTAAGTGATGGAAACTGGGAGAAGAACCTTTCCTTTATCACACTGTCCTCAATCTTCTGCTATCCCGCAGAGATTAACACGAGAACAGTCAACGAATTCCTCCTAGATAAGGTCGAACCCGTTTCACCGTCGTAAATCGATTCTGCTCGATCTTTAACTCCCGAACTCCGAACTTCACACTCCACTGATTCTCAAACTAATAGTATTGTAAGTAAACTGCTGGCAATGAGCTTTTAAACTTCAGGCATTAGATAAAACTTCATCTTTCAACTAAACTGCGTCATCACATTAAATCACGCAGTGACATGAAGTCAACTTCGCAAATCCAGTCACGAACTGCCCCTCCTCACAGGGTGGGGTCTTCCTTTTATAAACTGTTAAAAAAAACTATCACGTGATCTCTACTGGCGGGAAAATGACGTCACTCCACCAGCACGAGACCATTACCTCAAGTCCAGTATAGCTTCAAACCCAGTCACGTGACAAGGGTACCACTGTCGTATGTCACGAGTACGTAACACCTCCCTCCCAAAAAAAACATTTTTGTTCTGACAAGAACAAAAATTTTGAACAATTGCTTACAAGAAAACAATTGCATAAATGTTATAACATATATAATATAAAATACCATCATATAACAGCTTATAACTCACAATACAGTAGGAGTGTTACAATTGAAAAAAAACACTCCATAAATAAAATTGCATTGTACATTCAACATCGAGATAGACAATCAGGAACCACATTATCTTTACCTTTAATATGAGTTATCACAATATTGTACTATTGTAACATCAAACTCAGATTTAATAATCTTCTGTTTTTGTTTTTCATATTACTCAGAAAAACTAATAGGTTATGATCAGTGTTTACAATAAGTGGTTATTGAGTTATACCAACATATACCTCAAAATATTCCAAAGCTAAAACAAGAGATAACAATTCTTTCTCTATTGTCGAATAGTTTCATTGATGCTTATTAAATTTCTTAGAAAAATAAGCTACTGGATGATCAACCTCATCACCCTCATTCCTTTTGCAATAATACTGCTCCTGCAGCCTCATCACTAGCATCCGCAGCCAATGAAAACGATTTTTCAAAGTCAGGTGCCTTAAGCACAGGTTGTTGACATATCATTATTTTCAATTATTCAAATGCTTCTTGACAAGGCACTGTCCAAACAAACCACATTCTTCTGCAGAAGGTTAGGTAATGGAAGGGCAACATTAGCAAAATTCTTACAAAATTTTCGATAATATCCTACCATTCCCAAGAATCTTCTGAGAGTTTTTTTTCCCATGTTGGAGTGGGAATCTCTAAAATTGCCTGAATTTTTGCCTGAACAGTAGCTACCTTACGTTGACCCACAACATAACCAAGGTAAGTCACAGTGGCATGTCCAAATTCACCCTTAACTAAATTAATAGTTAAGTTACCATTACCTCAAGTCCAGTATAGCGTCAACCCCAGTCACGTGACAAGTGTACCACTGTCATGTGTCACGAGTACCTAACAGTGTGTTTAAACTTTGATAGTTTTACTGCGTGAAGGCGGTACTCTTTTGTGTGATCACAAAACTTTAACAGGACTTCGGAAGGCAACGGAAAGATCGACGACATCAGCTTACTTGGAAAACAAATCACTTCTCTCTCTCTCTCTCCTCAATTCTACTCCTCTTAATATCACGAACTGAACTGACGTCATTCCTATACCATCGTAAGACTGTATCATTTACCACCTATGCTGCAGAAGTTTGGGGTTTTATATTTCAACGCTTATATATGCATAAAATCTGCTAATCTGTTTGATTAATCTGGTTTTATATTACGAGATTACGTGGATACTGATAAGTAGTGCTTTGTAACAATACCAGACTCCAGGTGTGTTCCATTTCTGCTGGTTCTTTTAACCCATTATGGGGTACGTAACAAAACTGTTACAACCCCTACAGCACTCGGCATCTCTGCAAAACCTCCATCATCCACTCTGGTGCATTCAGACGACAGCAGACCCGAGAAAGTTACCGTCGAGTCAAATTGAATGTCTCATAAAACACTGTTGGACAGTAGAAACTACAGACTGATCAAAGACTGGGGAAGCAGACAAGCCAGTTCTCTCTGCCCCGCCCGCACCCATTTTGTGAACTATGAACTGTTTCTTGCATTGGAATAATTTAATCAGAGGAACTGAATGTGGACACAGGAAGCTTCAGGTAATGATCTGCTAAACCTGAGACCATTCTCAAACAAGTCGCCATTTGTTACGTGAAGGGCGTGGACTCTGAACTGATTCTTGACCCAGGGACAATCTAATCAGAACAATAAACCTGAGACCATGCTCAGAGGAGAAGCTACTTGTTATGTAAAATGCCAGACATATCAAAGAAGCAATCTGTAGTCTCGTTAGACTCTGTCTGGGTTGCCTCATTTAACTGGTTCGGACCAGTCAGGGTGTAAACAAACGAACACACAAGGCTGGGGTGGGCAGAGCCACGTACAATATGTTGGTTGCAGCTCTGCACAATGATCAGTAACCAGGGGGCCCAGGCAGGTCAGGTGACCTTGAGCCAATGGTTTGGTGATCCAATGGTTCAATTGATGAGGAACAATATAAGATTCCGGAGCTTCAGATATGCAGGGGCGATAACTCTCCAGCGGCCAGAGACCAACCATTGCCGAAAAGTAGGGCCACACGGACACGTGGAGATCGGGAACATGAGGATCGGAAGATGATGAGAGGCATTGATCGTGTGGATATTTAGAGGCTTTTTCCCAGGGCTGAAATGGTAGCCACAAGAGGACACAGGTTGAAGGTGCTGGGGAGTCGGTACAGAGGAGATGTCAGGGGGATGTTTTTTTACACAGAGAGTGGTGAGTGCGTTGAATAAACTGCCGGCAATAGTGGTGGAGGCGGATACGATTGGGTCTTTTTAAGAGACTTTTGGATAGGTACATGCAGCTTAGATAAATAGAGGGATAGGGTAAGCCTAGCCATTTCTAAGGTGGGAACATGTTCGGCACAACTTTGTGGGCCGAGGGCCCTGTATTGTGCTGTAGATTTTCTATGTTTTCTCTGTTTCTATGGAATGCCTTGCCAGCGTAGACTCTTTTCCCGGGTAATAACTTTTCATTTCATTGACTGTTTATGGAGTGTCAGGGTTTCCAGTAGGGTGCACAGAGGAAGATAGTGATTTTAGTAGAAATAATAAAAGATACTAGTTGTTAAATACAGATTCTCTGTATTTCATTGATCATTGTTGCAAGGGATGATTCTTGTCACAGTGGCATCCAGCATTATCATTGCCCACTAACAGGACGTGCCCTCTACACAGTGTTACCGTCGGGAAGGAGATACAGAAGCCCGAAAGCTCAGGCTCAGAGATTCAGGAACAGCTTTTTTCCCCGCTGCCAGCTGTATCTCAGTTTTGTTTTCTCTAGATTTATTTATCCTGTATTTCATTGTACTGCTACGATAACGTTAACAATTTCACGACGTATGTCTGTGATATTAAATCTGGTTCTGATTCTTTAAATTTACCATTGAAACCTTTGATTCTGATTCAAATGCAGGGGGGACGTGTTAGATCGAACTTGCAGTAGTTAAAAGCCTATCTGAAACACACGGAATGTGTTGTAATATTCTATCTTCTGTGCTCGATCGAGCGTACCGAATCTTGCTATAGTTAAGTACTTGTTAATTAATTAGAGCTACGACGCTTTGCTTTTCCAGACTACTCTCAATGCGTCGGATAATAAATTTCTGGAAAATATTAAAAAGGCCATATATATCAGTAGCGACCGCTGGATGGTCTCGATAGCTTTGCTCGGAAGGGACTCGCCAAGTACTATGTAATGAGAAATTGTCCTCGGTGTTCAGACTACACTGGTCATGAGGAATGAAGAGAAGTATCCGGAAAAACAGGAACATTAACGATAGTCAGGATGGGCCAGTCCGCAGCAGGTCATGTCTAACCAATCTCACAGAGTTTTCCGAGGTAGCTACCAGGAATGGTGTGGTGGCAAGGCAGTGGATGCCGTCTACAGGGACTGCAGCAAGAAATTTCTCAAGGATCCGTATGGGAGGATGCTCGAGAAAGTTCAGTCGCTTGGCTTCCATGATGAACTATTACATTGCAGTCCCCATTGGCTACGTTGGGGAAACTAGAGTGTGGTAATAAATGGTTGTCTCTCTGATTGGGGACCTGTGACGAGTCGAGTGCCGCACGGATCGTTGCTGTCATCGTTGTTTGTTGTTTGTCATCTATATTAACGATCTGGATAATGATGTCGTTAACTGGATCAGCGAACTGCCGATGACAGCAGCATTACCTGTGTAGTTGACAGCGAGGAAGAGTACCGGAGCATGCTGTCGTAAACGGGATCGGGACCAGATGGAACAATGGGCTGACAAAGCGCGATTCGGATTTCACCCAGACAAGTGTTAGATTTTGCACTTTGGGAGGACCAGCCAGCGGTGGGCTGATACAATGAGAAATGGGGCACTGAGGAGTACGACAGAACAAATGAATCTGGAAATTCAGGTTCATATTCAATGAACGTTGTGGCACAGTTAGACAGGGTCGTGAAAACAGCTTTTCCCACTTTGGCTTTCATAGAGCAAAATACTGAGTACAGGAGTTGGGATGTTATGTTGATGCTATGTACGACTTTATTGAGGCCTAATTGGGAAAAAAAATGTGTACGGTTTTGCTCAATTACCGGCTACTGCCGGGACTGGACGATTTATATTAGAAGGAAAGATTACATATGTTGGCACTTTATTCCCGATCGGGTAGAAGACTGAGGGGAGATTTGATAGAGATATACAACATCACGAGGCGTATAGAGAGTGTAAATGCAAACAGGCTTTTTTCCACCGATGTTGGGCGAGAATACAATTGGAGATCATGGGTGAAGGGTGAAAGGTGAAATGTTTAAGGGAATCATGAGGGGAAACTTCTTCAGCCAGAGGGTTGTCAGAGTGTAGACAGTGCTGCCAACGCAAGTAGTTATTAAGATTCCGATTTCAACGTTTTAGAGGTCATTGGATAAGTTCATGGATTAGAGGGACATGGATGGCCACGGTCCGCGTGCAAGTCGATGGGTGTAGGCAGTGTAAATAATTCTTCACAGACCTGACGGTCTGGAGACCCTGTTTCTGTGGAGTGGTTCCCTATACCTGACTGGCTGCATGTCCGTGTTACAACTTTAGTGTTTTCCAGCACCGACCAATCTAGAAAGTCCTTGATACTGTTCGATCCCTCTGTCCTTGCACACACTGAAGCATGGAGACTTGCGTAAAATTATCAGGTAGTAAATGGATGGTTACAGCATGAGGAGATGGAAGTGCAGATGTGAGATGATAAAGGGAGTATCACCCTGCAGGAATTTACCTTCACTCCTTCAGTAAAGACAGTAGTTCCGGGCTGGAGGTGGGTGTGACAGTGGTTCGTGTACAGTGAACAAATCTATGGCTTCGGCTGTGGTAATTGGGATCATTCGTCCCGATGCTATACTATACAACAAAGGGGTCATTTCATCCGAATCCTATCCTTAAAGAAATTGGAGGTGGGAAATCTTGGCAGTCGTTGGATGCTTGGAATTGTGGAGACGTCATATTACAATTGTGTCGAATATTAATTGAATACAATACATTGCTCTCTGCGTCTCTTTGTCTTGAAGTCGAAAGGCTTTGTTAAATGTTGTATAGTTGCTATTACAGATGGTTGTTAACTATTGAACAAATAAGGGCGTGCCATTTTCTGCGATATTTTGCAAATATAAGTGCATTGCGGATTTAAATTATAGCATACGGATTGGACATAAGTGAGTGCAATTGAAAGAGAGAGCGGAAGATTACGGCCGTAAATGACTTTATGTGAGTCGTGTGTTCTTTAGTTTGTGTAGGGGGATGATTGAATTCATCTTCTTTTTCACCATACATGTGACAAAAAAAATTGCGCACCTTGAGGGAAGTGATTTCTAGGAACTGATGCTAAATTCTGCGTATCTTTCCGGAATTCTATGAAGCGTTAGTGTATGTGAGCCTCAGCCTTCCATACCTCACTCCCCTAAGTTCTTTAGAATACTTGCTGAGGCCTTTTGCTTTTGAAGTTGTTTATTCTATATTCTCTAATTGCCTGCAATGGTGTTGAAGGATCCATTGAAGGAGCCCGGATATTCGCTTTGCTCTCGCCGCGATTTCAGTTTATGTCCTTCCATATGTTTCATTTATTATTGATTTCAGAGGAAGACACGGATTTCATACCGGCCATGCAGATTCAGGGTTCAATAGATCGATATATGAGCACATCTACACCTGATATGATAAAGCCACGATTCAAAAGTAACGTAGTATTGGGATAAGCTGGTGAGTACTTGAATTGGGAATTTGGAATTGGCATTCTGGAAGGTTGGTGATTTTACTGAGCAGCAAAAGCTGCTGCGGAACTCTTTGAAATGCTGGTTTTAGTTGCAGGGATCCATTGGAAAAGATTGCTTTGCCGCCATTGTACCATCTGTCCTATAATATGTAAATGGCAGGTCAGGTTAGATAACGTGGCTGTCAACAGTTCAGAGATTTGCTTACGTCATCAGCCCTAATACTATAAATTATCCAGGTGCCGCTGCGTGATCGGATTAAATCGGTTATTTCCCTCAGCCCTGTTTCACGGAAATGCAGAGTCCAAATATAGTAGTAAAGTGTGCCGAAATTTCGGTCCTCGGTGCGGAAAACGGCTGCCCGCTCTCTTCCATCCAGATTTCACTCTATCTACTACATCATCTGTCTTCTGTTAAGAAGACAATTCTGAATCAACGCAGTCCGGTTTCCCTCGATCCCATGGTTCCTGACTTTCTGAATGAGTCTAATATGGAGAACTGATGAAACGCCGGAACAAAATTAATGCACCCACGTCGACTGTTCTGATGCTTCTGTTTGTTTTTCACTGTTACAAATAATTAAATCTAGCGAATAAAGTACATAATTCCCCTCAAAAACCCTTGTTGAATCTCCTTAACCAGATTACGTTTCTCCAAACGCTCATAAGTTCCGTCTACAATATTTTTTTTCCAATAGTGTACCTATTATTGATGGAAGACTCCCTGTTCTATAACTCAACGGAGTATCCCTATTATCTTTCGTCAACAAAGGAATAACATTTGCCACACTCCAGACTTCTAGTTCTACTTCCGTAGCCAGTGAAGACCCAAATATCCTGTATAAAACCTTAGTAATCTCTCCTCTCGCGTTCCGAAATCACCTGGACTATTATCTCTTCCGGTATAGGGGAATCATCTATTACCTGGACTATATCACTTTCGGCACCGGAGAATAATCTATCATAATGTTTTCCAAGTTTCCAGCCCATCCTCTTCCTCAGCGTCGGCATGTTCGAGCATATCTGCCTTTGAACGCTGTTTTCATATTGATCAATGTATTCAGTGAGGAGCTTCACTGCTTCCTTAGACTCCAGACACTAGTTTTCCTCCTTTACCTCTGATCTTCCCACACTCTCCCCAGTCTCCTCCTGCTCTTCACAGTGCAACTCGCCAAGGACTTCTCAAATCCTCTTCTAAGTCTTCTAAGACCATTGTTAATTTTTTTCCTGTCATCATTGTGACTATCCATGTCCCTACCTGAGCCTTTCTTCCTAAATCTTAAGTATCTTTCTTTCTTCCTCTTGACTCGTTCCAATTTTCTTGTCACTCAGGGTTACTTTACGCCATAATTCTTTCCCTGCCAGACTGAGACAAGCCTATACTGAAGCCCATGTCAGTGCTCCCTAAAGAATTTCCAGATATCTGTGGCGCATTTCCCTGAGTACATCATTCCCAATGTACGTTCCCAAGTTCCTGCCAGTTAGCATCATAATTCGCAGAACCCCAGTTAAATGCATCCCATGCTCCCTGGTTCTAATATTTTGCAAGTTCAATGTTGGAAGTTCTGCCCTATGGTTCTGACATGTTAACCCACCGAGAGATCAGTCACCTGATCCGTTCCCTTTTCTAATATTAGATCCGGTATGGACTGTTCACCAGTCTGCCTTTCTTCATATAGTGACAGTTCTTCCTGGACACAACTGAGAAATTATGCCATACCTAAAACTTTTCCCTGGTGGAGATGCCAATAACATGGCACATGTCCAAATTCTGCTTGCCGATCGGTACGTCATTGTTTCCGTTGCAATTTTTTCTTGCACAAGCTATACAGAATACTCCATATAGGGTGTTCGCTCCCTTCATGTTTCTGTGTTGGTCTCACTGTCTATTAACAAGCGAACGCTCCACGTTGTCCTCGCTTTCTGCAGCTGCGATACTATCCCTGGTTTCCCGTCACACTCACTTTACACTTTGTTACCCCACCCTCTCCATTTTGAGAAATCTAAAACCCGAGAAGTCCTGAAGCCATCCCTGCCCTTGTAACAGTCGAGTGTCTGTGATAGTTCGGAACAAACTTCAACCAAAGTGACAATCACGTCAGAAGCATTGAGAGTTTTCATTGCT
The DNA here is from genome assembly GCF_030144855.1 of Hypanus sabinus. Classification (NCBI taxonomy): domain Eukaryota; kingdom Metazoa; phylum Chordata; class Chondrichthyes; order Myliobatiformes; family Dasyatidae; genus Hypanus; species Hypanus sabinus. Next base: position 680,928 of record NW_026779721.1, read on the forward strand.
ACCTAACTGAGCTGTATGAAATCAGCAGTCTTCCGCCAATTCTGAAAATCCCGGATGACCAGGCATATGAATGTTTGAATTAAAGACATATTTGCCAAACCTGTTCATTGTAAAACGGCTTTATTTAAAACCTCCGCCATTTACCATTAGACACGGGCGTTATCTACACAAATGGCCATTTAAAGTAAACACGTACTTCATTCCATTCCTCAGCTCTTCTCTGAATTTCCTCTGTGTCAGTGTATAGATACAAGTGTTGGTGCACATGCTGAGTACTTGCAACATGAACCCAAATTGCTGGAGGATGTATACCGGGGAACTCAAGCATCTGTCCTCGAAAAAATAGTTTTGAACTTGCCATTTCAAGGAATGGACTAAATAGGGCATCCAAAATAATATGAAATTAGCTGATATAGAAAACAACAAAACAATCGATTTTCTGCGGTTTTCCACCTCGGCATCTTTCTGATTGTCGCTGCTGTGCCGAAGCTTTCTGCGGACTCTATTTGCCACAACGATATGTCTTATGGTTAACCCGTTAAACACCAGGATTAAGCCGATGGGAAGCAATGGTGTTAAAATGCTGTCCAGTAATTGGTATCCTCTCCACACGGGTGAAGTAGCGTATTCATATGTGGTGGTGCACCGCCACGGCATGTTGTCAATGATGACGTAAGGTTCAAGGGCAAAGTAAACCGGAGCACATCTCCCGCAGCTCACTATAACCACGGTCATGATAACCACCGTTGCTGTTCTCTCGGTGCAATATCGCTCCCGCAGCCTTCGGCAACATATTGCGATGAAGCGATCGAAGGTAAAACTGACCGTGAACCAAACAGAACAGTCCGTCGTTACAGTCCGAAATATAAGTGTCAGAGCGCAGACCGGAGTGATGAGCAGGGATCTGGAATAAATGTAGATATTGTTGGTCTGATCCACTAAAGCAACAATGATAACCACCATCAGATCCGCTGTCGCCATTCCAACCAGGTAACGGGTGATGCATTTGGAGAGTCCGCATTTTCCCCGAGAAAGGATCACAATCGCCGTTAAGTTAACTGCAAGAAATTTGGAAACAAAATAGAAATATGGTCAGCTCCCTGAATGCCCCCATTCTACCGATGCTATGCAGGGTATGGTCTGTTTGGAAGTGGAAACCGGGAATCCAGTGTGTGCGGTCTCGGTCGCTGCACTCCGGCTGGAGGACAATGACGGATGTGAGTGTCAGTGGACTGGCGACCTTCCGACAGTTTAGAGCGAGGCATCCGAGTTCCACGACTCACGTACCGGTGAGCAGTCGATCGCTCCTGTAAACAACACCATTTCCATTATTAGAGCCGAAATAGCTGAAGCGACTGGTTGTAGTGGAGTCAATGAGATATAAATCATGAGATCTCATTTACGGACATAGAGAACAGACCTATGTGTTGAAAATAGACTGGACCGTCATTTAAATAAGCTGCCACGTTGTTATAAGATCGAAGATTCTGCACTGATAGAGAATCGGACCTAGAAAACAAGAGACCAGCATCACCTCAGAAAGCCTAGAGAGGTGAAATTATAAAACAACGACAATATCGACACCAACTTAAATGACAAAAGAAGAAAACACTGCCATCACAGTACTGAAAATGGAAATAAAACCATTAGATGACTGAATCCTCCATTCCAGAAACACGTTTCAGCCGACAGTAGCATCTGTGCTCAGTAACAGAGCGGATAACGTTGTTATAATATCGAAGTTTCTGCACTGATAGAAACTCGGACATAGATAAGCAGAGCCCAGCATCACTTCAGAAAGCTTAGCGAGGTGAAATTGTGAAACAATAATAATTTAATTGACAAAAGGAAAATGGAAATAAAACTATTAGATGCCTGAATCCTCCGTTCAGGAAACACTTTTCAACCGATGGTAGCATATGTGCTTGGTAACAGTACGAATACTGCAGCAGAAAAACAGGAAAACGACGGCACCATACATAAAGTGACCAGCTCCGGCATCTTACCGGGGACACCAACCGCTACAATTGTGGGATAGAAAATGGCCGCGATGTAGTAAATCGCCGCATATCCCATATTCCGTCAGAAGCAGCGTTCGGTTCTACGGAAAGTTTCAGCTGCTCAGATGGACTGGTGATCGGTTTAGCAGACTTTTATTGAGGTAAGAGCAATTCCAATGAGGCAATTAGCGTGGTTGTCCCATCAGGGACATTAGTGACAACCAATTGCACAAACAATTACGTTAAACTATTTTTACTCACTGTTCCCTTGTCATTAATTTAACTCCTCAAGGGATATTGCAATCTGTTTACTTTAAAAGAAAGTATGATTTGAATTTTCCGTCTTATTTTCCATGATACCTGGCTTTAGCTATTAAAATTGGATATTTTTATATCTGTGTTGCTTTTAAAGTCGGCATGCATATTGAAGTCGATTTATTTTCTAACATTTGACGGAGCACATTCGCTTCTGAAATTGAAGGAAGTACTTTGTTCTGGCAGGTGAAATGGAGAACACTTCTTTATTAAAGGGGAACATTCGTTCATTCTTTTCGTTCGTTCGTCCGTTCCAGTCATTCCGGACGGTGTGAGTGATTTAATAGACATGACAGCTGACATATGTTAGAATAACACTGCACTTATATTCCTCCAAACAATTTAGAAGATCCACAGCGATATTCCAGAGATCTGTGATCAAAAAGGGAACGTGTCCTCGGGAGATTAGCGAGGTCTGTGGACAGTTTGAAAAACAATGTTTTCCAGCGCAAGCATGGGGCGTTTGGCAGGAACCTGACCTCTTCCAGTGAATGTCTTGACCACCCCGCACCCGTGAGCTGCCATGCAGTCTGTCTAACTTTAAAGATATTCTCAAACTAGCTACAATTCTAGCAGTATTTCGCCATCCATTCTATGTTTGAACAAAAGTAACAAGTAAAATCTGTGAACATTCCGCAGGTTTTCAGGCTGCCATTTATTTGCCACGAAGTTGTCTGTTTTTCTCCTGATTTGCTTTCAGGTATATTGTCTTTCATACAAACGTAGAAACATAGAAAACCTACAGCACAATATAGGCCCTTCGGCCCACAAAGTTGTACCGAACATGTCCCTACCTAAGCAATTACTAGCGTAACACATAGCTCTCTATTTTTCTAAGCGCCATGTACCTATCCAAAAGTCTCTTAAAAGACCCTATCGTATCCGCCACCACCACCGTTGCTGGCAGCCCATTCCACGCACTCACCACTCTCTGCGAGGAAGACCTACCCCCGACAGCTCATCTGTACCTACCCCCAAGCACCTTATTCCTTGTGCCCTCTCTGGCAACCATTTCAGCCATGGGAAAAATCCTCTGACTATCCACACGATCAATGCCTCTCATCATCTTATACACGCCTATCAGGTCACCTCTCATCTTCCGTCGCTCCAAGGGGAAAAGGCCAAGTTCACTCAACTGTTTCCATAAGACAATCGTCTCTATGATTATGTGCAGAACAGCGGAAGTGTTCAAGCTCACCTGTCAATCACACTTCCTCCTGCTCCTGCAGTGCACCGCTCCGTGACGATTGTGGTTCTCGTACCGATGAGCAGGCCTCGGCTTATTGGGGAAAGTCTGACCACTCTGTTTCCATTGTGGAACACGTACTAATGTGCGGCCCTCGGCTTATTGGAGAAAGTCTCACCACTCCGTTTCCATTGTGGAACTCGTACTAATGTGCGGCCCTCGGCTTATTGGAGAAAGTCTCACCACTCTGTTTCCATTGTGGAACTCGTACTAATGTGCGGCCCTCGGCTTATTGGAGGAAGTCTCACCACTCTGTTTCCATTGTGGAACTCGCACTAATGTGAGACCCTCGGCTTATTGGGGAAAGTCTGACCACTCTGTTTCCATTGTGGAACTCGTACTAATGTGCGGCCCTCGGCTTATTGGAGGAAGTCTCACCACTCTGTTTCCATTGTGGAACTCGCACTAATGTGAGACCCTCGGCTTATTGGGGAAAGTCTGACCACTCTGTTTCCATTGTGGAACTCGTACTAATGTGCGGCCCTCGGCTTATTGGAGAAAGTCTCACCACTCTGTTTCCATTGTGGAACTCGTACTAATGTGCGGCCCTCGGCTTATTGGAGAAAGTCTCACCACTCTGTTTCCATTGTGGAACTCGTACTAATGTGCGGCCCTCGGCTTATTGGAGGAAGTATCACCACTCTGTTTCCATTGTGGAACTCGTACTAATGTGCGGCCCTCGGCTTATTGGAGAAAGTCTCACCACTCTGTTTCCATTGTGGAACTCGTACTAATGTGCGGCCCTCGGCTTATTGGAGAAAGTCTCACCACTCTGTTTCCATTGTGGAACTCGTACTAATGTGCGGCCCTCGGCTTATTGGAGAAAGTCTCACCACTCTGTTTCCATTGTGGAACTCGTACTAATGTGCGGCCCTCGGCTTATTGGAGAAAGTCTCACCACTCTGTTTCCATTGTGGAACTCGTTCTAATGTGCGGCCCTCGGCTTATTGGAGAAAGTCTCACCACTCTGTTTCCATTGTGGAACTCGTACTAATGTGCGGCCCTCGGCTTATTGGAGAAAGTCTCACCACTCTGTTTCCATTGTGGAACTCGTACTAATGTGCGGCCCTCGGCTTATTGGAGGAAGTCTCACCACTCTGTTTCCATTGTGGAACTCGTACTAATGTGCGGCCCTCGGCTTATTGGAGAAAGTCTCACCACTCTGTTTCCATTGTGGAACTCGTACTAATGTGTGGCCCTCGGCTTATTGGGGAAAGTCTCACCACTCTGTTTCCATTGTTGAACTTGTACTAATTTGCGGCCCTCGGTTGACACGAGCAAGTAGTCCCTCTGCCTTCAAATCCATTCTCCCAAAGAGAATCACTTCGTACCTTTCGGGTTGAACTCCATCTGTAACTTCCCAGCGATGCTCTGCGTCCTGTCACTGTCCTGTTGTAACCTGTGACAATCCTCTATACTATCCATAATTCCACCATCATCCACATCATTGTAAGTACAATAACCCACCCTTCCACCTTCTCATCCAAATCATACATAAAAACACCAAAGCCGGGGGTCTGAAACCGACCAGTGCATGGTTCCGCTGGTCACCGACATCCAGGGAGAAAGTCTTCCATCCACAACTACAGTCTGTTTTCTGTGGGCGTCAGTCCTGAATCCACCAGCCAACTCTCCCTGGATACCAAACCTTCTGACGCTATGAACGGTCCTACCACGGTTAACCTTATCAAATGCCTTACAAAATCGAGTCAAGGAGATATAAAGTACGAGTCCTCATTTACTGACTTAAAGAAGAACAGATCTAAGTGTCGAAATTAGACTGGACCGTCATTTAAAAAAAGCTGCCACGTTGTTATAAGGTCGAAGTGTCTGCACTGATAGAGATGCGGACCTAGAAATGCAGAGACCAGCGTCACTTCAGAAAGCTTAGCGAGGTGAAATTATGAAACAACGACAATATCGGCACATAACTGGTTGACAAAAGAGGAAAACACTTACATCAAAATATGAAAATGGAAACTCCAGCGAGGTGAAATTATGAAAAGTTGTCAAAAAGAATTTCGATCGAAGTACGGAACATGAAAATAAATCAAACAGATGCCTGAACCCCCCCATTGCGGAAATATGTTTTTCTTTCTTTTGTTCCAGTCAATCCGGGCGCTTTGAGTGATGGAAATCACAGTGACAGCTGACATGTGTTACAGTAAAATAGAGTGTACATATTCCTGCAAACACTTTAAAAGATCCACAGCGATATTCCAGGGACCTGTGGTCAAAATGGGAACGTGTCCTCGGCAGATTAGCGAGGGCTACAGACCGTTTGAAGAACAATGTTTTCCAGCGCAAACAATGGCCGTTTGGAACAATCTTGGCCTCTGTCAGTGAATGACCTGACCACCTCATACCCGTAAGGTGCGATACAGTTTGTTTAACTTTAACGATATGCTGAAAACTGCTACAATTCTACCCCTATTTTTCCACCCGTTCGGTCTTTGAACAAAAGTTGGAAGTTCAATCTCTGAACTATCCGCAGGTTTCCAGGCTGTTCCATTACTTGCCACGAAGTTGTACTTTTTTCCTCCTGATTTACTGTCAGGTATATTGCCTTTCGAGCGTCACTGTGAGTATGTGCAGAACAGCGAAAGTGTTCTAGCTCTCCTGTCAATCAGACTTCCTTCTGTTCCTGCAGTGCACCGCTCCGTGCCGATTGTGGTTCTCGTACCGAGGAGCGGCCCTCAGTTTATTGGAGAGAGTCTCACCACTCTGTTTCCATTGCGGAACTCGTACTAAAGTGCGGCCCTCGGTTGACTCAAGAAAATATCACCCCTCTGCCTTCAAATTCATCCTCCCAAAGTGAATTACTTTCCGGGTCGAGCATCATCTGTAACCTATCAGCGCTGCTCTGCGTCCTGTCACTGTCCTGTTGTAATCTGTGACACACTTCTATATAATCCATAATTCCACCAACCTCCACATCATTGCAAATGCAATAAGCCGCTCTTCCACTTCCTTATTCACATCATTTTAAAAACACAAAAATCCGGGGGACTCAGAACAGATCTCTGAAGTACACCACTGGCACCAGCACCCAGGGAGGAAACGCTCCATCCACAACTATCCTCTGTCTCCTCTGGGAATCAGTTCTGAATCCACCAGCCCACGCTCCCTGGATACAAAGCCATCTAACGTTCTGAAAGGCCCTACCACGGTTAACGGTACTGAATGCCATATGAAAGTCCATTTCTACTGTGCCTTTGAGTTCCCCTTTAAGTTACGGAACATCTACTGCTTGAAGTGAATGCTTACCCCCGACCCGTCCTGAACAGGGCACGGAACGGAAGAGAGGCTGCTCTGTACATACATAGTCACGGGAAGGTCCCTCTACGTTAGTTCCCTTTGGGCTTATGACAGAAGCGTACTGCAAGCCGAAAATACTAGGCTGGTGGTTGGGGGCATTTTATATAAGTGGGAAGTTGAATCACTGTGAAGCGTTGAAAATCCTACAAAAGTCAAATTAAAATGCTATTCGGAGGGGATTGATTAAATATGAAAGTAAACTAGCCGACAACAGAAAGCAGGATACCGGTATTTTTTCGTTTATCTGAAGAGTAAAAGGAAGGTACAGCCGGTCCTTGATGCAGGCTTTACTTCAGTTTTCACCAGTGAGAGGGATCTTGACGTTTGGAGATTATCTGAAAACGGCCTGGTGTGCAGCGAGATCATGTCGCAGTTATTAGAGAGTGACGCTGAATCTTTTGAGAAATATTAGGACAAATATTTCGTCAGGCGTTGTCGGGATATACCCCAGGTTAACGCGGGAAGCGGGGGATGAGATTGCTGCACCGTTGGCGATGCTCCTTGCGTTATCACTGGCCACAGTAGGAGCGTCAGCGTACAGGAGCTGGAAAATATCATTCCTTTGTTGAAGAAAGGGTGTAGAGATAACTCTTAAAATTACAGTTCAATCTATCTTTTTGCAATAGCAGGCAAAATATTGAAAAATATTCTAGAGACAGGATTTAAGAGAATTTAGAGAAGCGTATCCTGATTTGGAATATCACTGTGGTTTTGTGAGGGATGCATTAAGTCTCCCAAGCTTGGCTCAATTCTGTGACGATATGACGAATCGCATTGTTAAAGGTAGAGATGTTGATCTGATGTATACTGATTTAGATAAAACATTTGACACGTTCACTGGTGTAGGCTTTTTCAGAGCGTCAGTAGGTATAATATACTGGGAAGGTTAGTCGGTGCACTTAGAATTGAACTGCCCGTGGAATGCGAAGGATAGCAGTACATGGAGCCTTTTCTCCTTGGAGTTTGGTGACCATCAGTGTCCTGCAAGAATCCCCTACTTTTACTGTTTCTTTATTAATAAATGACAGGAAGAGCAAGCGAGGCGTTATCAAGTTTTCAGATGATGTGGATGTTGGAGTAGTTGTGGATAGTGTGAAAGATTGTCGTCGGGTACAACAGAACATTGACAGGTTACCGAACAGCGCTGACAAGTGACAGATGGAATTCATCTCTGATAACCATGCCGATTCCCATGATTGTCCTGTCTGGACCTCTTCCCACCCTGTCTCCTGTGAAAATGCTATTCCGCTTTGACATTTCCTTCGACTCCGTCTCACCTGTCCCCATGATGAAACTTTTATTTTTCTCCCCCAGGACACCAGAGATGCATTTCTTCTTCAAATAACCGGGATTCCATTCTGTCACCATTGACGCTGCGGTCACACGTATCTCCAACATTTCAAGAACGTCTGCGCTCACCCCATTTTCCCGCCGTTTTAGCAGTGATAGAGATCACCTTGTCCTTACTTACCACCACATGAGCCCATACATCTAACCCATCATCTTCCACGATATCCGCCATTTCAAAAGGGATCCTTCACCAAACATGTCGCTACCTCCCTCCTCTCTCCGGTTGTGGCGAGAACCTTTCCGACCGTGATGCCCTTGTCCACTTGTTCCACCCAACAAATCTCCCTGCTTGCACCGATCACCGAGTGGCCAAAATGCTACGGCTGCTCATTCCCCTCCTTCATCACCTCCATTCAGGCCGCAAGGTGTCCTTCCAGGTGAGGCAGAGAATCATTGCGGATCTGCTGGGGTGTCTATGGATTGTAGTGCTGCGTGTGCGGCCTCCTTCAGGTTGGTGGAGTGCGTCGCAAATTGGCGGAAAAAGGGATGGAACTTCACGGTAGTCAAACAATTTAATTCCGATTCCAATTCCAGTTCCGACATGTTGGTCCATGACCTCCCCTTGCGCCTCGGGGTAGAGGAGGAAGAACTAATCTTTCGTCTGAGTAGCCTGATGGCATGTATATCGATTTCCCCTTCCGGTTTAAAAACAATCCCTGACCTTCCCCTCTTCTTCGATACACCTCTCTGTCCATTTACCTATTTTCATCTATTTATCACCTTCCCCTGCCCCCTGCCCATTCCATGTCTCCTATTGTTCACCCTCTTCTCTTAACAGCTTCCTTCATCTGCAGTTCTTTATTGTTCCAACCAAACTGGCTTCACCTGTTACATCCTAGCTATGCTCCTTCCCGTCCCTTCACCTTTTTATTCTGGCCTCTTCCGCCTACTTTCCAGTCCATAAGAATACTCTCGGCCTGAACCGCCGACAGTTTTATTTTCATGTCTGGAGATGCTGCCTGACTTGCGGAATTCCTTCAGCATTTTGTGTGTCTTGTTTCACTTATGGCTGATCAGTTCATCAACACCAAGGTATCGCCTTCTCACAATAACAATTCACCCGGTATCAATCTTTAACAAACAAAATGATTTGCCTTCGATTGTCCTCTTTGAAAATAAAAAAAAAATCCACATGTCCAACACCCTTAGCTGAAGAATCTTCTTGTCTTCTGAGATCTAAAGGAACGGGCTTTTATTCTGATACTGTTCAAACGGATCTTCAAATCTCCTTTCATTACGCGGTAGCTTTCAATAAGATCCGTCTTCATCATTCTGACCTCCACTGAGTTCAGACCCAGGAACACAGGAGGCAAAGTCTTTCTTTTTTGTGAATCTCCTCTGGAGAATCTTCATGGACACGGGGCCAAAACTGGATAAAACATTCCAAATACAGTCTGTCCATTTTTAAACTTATAAAACCTCACCAATGCATCTGGCCTTTTACCCAGCGGTCCTCTGGAACAAACGTCAACACAGCACTGGCCATTCTAACTATCGACCTGTTCTTTGTTATCCAGCAGGGAATCCTGAACGAAAATGTACAAGCCCATCCCCATCTCCGACTGACGCGCTTTCTCCCTGTTTAGAAAACTGCTGTCCTCTTTATTCATTGTTTCGAAGTGCATAGCCCCAGACCTCCCGACGTTCCATTTGTTCTGTCCCTTCTTTGTGAATTATTTTTACCTGTCTTTATTTCCCCATGACGTTATCTGTCCCTATTTTGTATCGACTGCAGATTTCGGCAAAATCCCATCAGTTCATTAACGTAAAAACTGAAAAATTGTACCTTAAATCTAAACCCTAAGGATGCCAAAACATCATGAGCAGTTATGCTTCAATCTTCTTCGGCTGTCCATCGATTTTCGATAATGACTGAGGCCTGGGCAGGGTTTTATGGGAGACCGGCAGTTGTACATGCTGCAGGTCCCCCTTCTCCATGCCACCGATGTTGTCCAAAGGAAGGGCATTAGGACCCATACAGCTTGGCACCGGTGTCGTCGCAGAGCAATGAGCGGTTAAGAGCCTTGCCCAAGGACTTGCTCATTGTTATGCTCCAAAGGACCCCTTTAAACCCACGTTCAGACTTTACCAATCTCCTGTCAATGTGACAACCTTAACTCGTGCTGCTGGCGTGCTTTCCACTTCAGCGTATCATTGAATTGCTGAGCCCAGATAGATCCACTGGGATGCTTACACCCAGGAACTTAACATTGCTCACTCTTTGCACCACTGTCCATTCCATGTGAACTGGGATATTCTCTCTCATTTCCAGATTCTTGAATTCAAAACCGAATTCCTCGTTGCCGATTACATTGAATACAGTCTAATGTTGTGACAGCATACACCATGATGATCTATCTCATCCTGTACGCCTCATCCTCACCAACCGATGTTTCACCATGAGAAAATCGTGCCAACTTGTTTCTACATATTGTGGTTCATTTGTGCATAGCCATGCAATCACGAGTGTGGACGGAGAGGAGCAGTGGGCTGAGCATGCGCATTTCAGGTGTTACTGGGTTCAGTGTCAGGAGGAGGAGATGTCATTACTGAACTGTACTGACGGTAGGCTCTCAACAAGGACGGGAACAAACCAATTGTCGGTGGTGGTTCAGCGGCCCGTGGGTTGAAGCTGGTTAATTAGAACCGATGGGTTAATGGGGGTTGAAAGCCGAAATGTAATCGATAAGGAACAGCCTGACCTATGCTGTTGTGAATGTGCTCTATCGACTGGAGAGCCAGTTGTAGCGGTACGGAAATGTCAGCAGGCCCGTGTACTTGCTCGGGCAGTAATTAATTCTGGGTATGGCGAACCTCCGGAAAACCGGACTTCCGTTACCGGTACATCCAACATCTCCGGCCGTCGCTGTCTTTTAACGCGCCAGTCCTGTTGCCGTAGTTCATTTGGAAACAAACCTTGTTCTGCTCGTGCAATGTTTTACATTTAGTTTGTTAGAGTTGAATCTTAATTTCAGTGACAATAAAGCATTAAAACAAACGGATACGGACAATTTTCTTGTCATTGTCATATGAGGACAGGAGGCTGGACCCAAGTGCAGGACGCAGGCACTGAAGTACTCGTGGCAGACTGGGAACAACTGAACGATAGACAAGATGTGCAGACCGTGGTGTGCGTGAGGGACGTGGCGTCAATGTGATTCTGGGGTTCCAAGCGGGTCTTAGAGTTCAGGCAGGAGGATCCAGAGTTCAGGCAGGAGCATCCCGGAGTTCAGGCAGGAGCATCCCGGAGTTCAGGCAAGGAGCATCCCGGAGTTCAGGCAAGGGGAATCCCGGAGTTCAGGCAAGGAGGATCCCGGAGTTCAGGCAAGCGGAATCCCGGAGTTCAGGCAAGTGGAATCCCGGAGTTCAGGCAAGCGGCATCCCGGAGTTCAGGCAAGGGGCATCCCGGAGTTCAGGCAAGGGGCATCCCGGAGTTCAGGCAAGGAGGATCCCGGAGTTCAGGGAAGGAGGATCCCGGAGTTCAGGCAAGGAGGATCCCGGAGTTCAGGCAGGAGGATCCCAGAGTTCAGGCAAGGAGGATCCCAGAGTTCAGGCAAGGAGGATCCCGGAGTTGAGGCAGGAGGATCCCGGAGTTCAGGCAAGGAAGGCTCCCGGAGTTCAGGCAAGGAGGATCCCGGAGTTCAGGCAGGAGGATCCCGGAGTTCAGGTAGGAGCATCCCGGAGTTCAGGCAAGGAGCATCCCGGAGTTCAGGCAAGGAGCATCCCGGAGTTCAGGCAAGGGGCATGTCGGAGTTCAGGCAAGGGGGATCTCGGAGTTCAGGCAAGGAGGATCCCGTAGTTCAGGCAAGGGGAATCCCGGAGTTCAGGCAAGGAGCATCCCGGAGTTCAGGCAAGGGGCATCCCGGAGTTCAGGCATGGAGCATCCTGGAGTTCAGACAAGGGGATTCCCGGAGTTCAGGCAAGGGGCATCCTGGAGTTCAGACAAGGGGGTTCCCGGAGTTCAGGCAAGGGGCATCCCGGAGTTCAGGGAAGGAGGATCCCGGAGTTCAGGCGAGGAGCATCCCGGAGTTCAGCGAAGGAGCATCCCGGAGTTCAGGCAAGGATCATCCCGGAGTTCAGGCAAGGGGGATCCCGGAGTTCAGGCAAGGGGGATCCCGGAGTTCAGGCAAGGTGGATCCCGGAGTTCAGGCAAGGAGGATCCCGGAGGTCAGGCAAGGAAGATCCCGGAGTTCAGGCAAGGGGCATCCCGGAGTTCAGGCAAGGAGCATCCCGGAGTTCAGGCAAGGAGAATCCCGGAGTTCAGGCAAGGAGAATCCCGGAGTTCAGGCAAGAAAGGATCTTGGATTTCATGCTGGGGCCAGGAGTTCACTCGGCGGCCGCATAACTCCTGGGCAGAGCCCGGTCCTCCGGGGCAGGAACACGCGGCCCTGGGCAGGTCACGGGACACCTGGGCGGGTTGCAGGGCACAACCCATCGAAGGAGAGGGATAGGAAAGGGTCAGAGTCCCCTTCCGGGCAACGGCAGTCCGGCCAGGTTTGCCGGACAGAGGCAAGGAATAGGAAGGGAACTTGGTCCGGGGTGACTGCCAGACTTACTCGAGGAACTCGTGTTTAACGATGGGTATTCCAAGCCAGGGCGAACCGGAGGAACAGGAAAAGCTGGACGACCAGGGTAAGCAGGATAGACAGGATGAGAAAGACGACCCCCCAACTCCACTCAGAAACAGAGCCCCCTATATACACTGCCATTCGATGGGGATCAGGTGCGCCTCCTTGAGCCCCAGCGAGCCACAATGATCCACAGCTGTGACTAATTGGGCTCAAGGGTGCAAGGAGGGACAGTTACAAGACCCGGTGTCCGGAGTCAGCGGACCGGATCAAAACACAGAACGCGGGCTCCGGACCGGACCATAACATTCATATCATGTGTTAGATTACCCACTAAACCTCTCAGGCCTCCAGTGCCTGGAACGATGATCCGGCTGCTGGTGGGACTCAGTGAATCGGGCAGCGATTGTGGAGAGAAATGGGCAGCTAAGATATGCGGGTGGAAGGCCTGCATTAAAATGGGCGTTGAAGGATCGGTGTAAGGCGTTGGAGCAAGGGCGGGCCGGTAAGTAGCGTGGAGCAAGATGGGTGAGTTTCGCGCGTATGAGTTATCAGAGGCTTATGGAGATGCAGCTGGGGGAATGTGGAGCACGGGCTTGTACACGGGAAGCAGGGAGGGTAGATCGGAACAATGGTGTGAGGGAAGGTAGTGGCAGGAATATGCCGTTTGCTGGGCAGAAGGAGAGCATTGGGGAAGCGTAGGAAGCAATGTGATGAAGTCTGGCTTTGCTCTACAGGTTACTTAGTTGGTGAGACCATAACACCATAAACAACCGAGCAGTATTAGGACATTCCGCCCATAGAGTCGGCGATTAGGCTGGGGAGAAAAACCAGGCTGGATTCTGGGCGATGCGGATCGATGGCTGGAAGGGCCCCTGTTCTACGCTACATCTCTGAACAGGCTTAATAAAAGAGCATCCCTTCTCCCTGTCGCCATTGAAACCCTGACAAGTCTAGAAAACGTCTGAATCCGCATTAAATATACTCAATGATCTGTCCTCGACGGCTGTCTGTGCAAATTAATTCCACACATTCGCCATGCTTTTGCTCAGGAAATGCCTCCTTCGTCGCTGTTCTAAGAGATCTCCTGTATTCAGAGGGTGTGGACTCTGGGCTACATTCCCCCTCTGTAATAAACGTCCGCTCTAACTAGACCTGTCAGTGTTCGATCGGTTTCATAGAGAAACTTTCTCATTCTCCTGACCCGCAATGAGTACAGGCGCAGAGCCATCAAACTCTCCTCGTACGTCAACCGCTTTATTCCGGGGATCAATTTCGTAAACATCCTCTGGATAGTCTGAAATGATATCACGTCGTTTCCCGGAAAAGTAAGGCTCAACCCTCTTTACAATACTCCAGCTTAGGTATTTCAAATACTTTATGATGCCTCAGCGTTACATCGTTGATTTTATATCGGAGTCCTCTTGAAATAAACACCAACAACGTTTTTGCCTTCAATACCACTGACAGCACCTACAAGGCGATCTTTTGAGAATCTTGAAGGAAGACTCCTATGTCGTTTGCAACTCCGATTTCTGAATGTTTTTCCTATTTAGAAATGAGTCTGCGATGTTGTTCCTTCTACCACATTGCGTGACCATGGTCTTCGCAACAACGGATCCCATTTGCATTTATTTGCCCAATCTACAAGTCCTTCCGGGTTCTTCTGCAAACGTCCTGCTTCATCAGCAATAGCAACCCCTCCACCTAACATTTTATTGCCGGTGCATTTGGCCTCGAAGTCATCATTTTCATTAACCATGGCAAAATTCAGCCTATTTATCATGTGTCTCTGTGGACCCGAGACCGCATTCTTGTGATGGAGAACCAAATGTTTCCAGCCACTGAGGTCAGGCTACTTTCCCTATAATGTCCGGTACTTTGACAACTTCTCTACTACAAGTCGGCAATGGATTCATTTTCGCTATATTCTACTCATCCGAACTATTTCAAAATACCTCAATTACCGCCAAAATCTGACATCACTTCTTTTAGTCCCCCCCAAGCACCTTCTCCTCAGTAATAGAAACCACGCTCATTTGGATCCCATGACAATCCTGAACTTTTGGCTTGTGGCCTTCACATTGGGGGGTGATAGGAATTATTGAGTTTGCCCGCCATTCAGAGGGAAGATAGGTTATCGTGGTCATTGCATTGGTGGGCGTGTGGAGGAAGTCCAGAGTGTGAATGGAATTGTTGGATTATTAATCGTGGGTTGAGGGAGCGGCCAGAGGGATTATGCCAGGAACAGTGTGGAGAGGCATTTGTAAGATTTCATTAGATGGATTATACGGGGTAACCGGATAAAGGGGAGTTTGGAATTCTATCTGTTTGGGTGTTAATCGTCATCTGGTGTCAGGATGTGGCATCATACATGATGCGGTATTAATCGATGTACCAGAGAAGGAAGAGTGGGATTGGACGGCGAAATTATCGGTTTTCGAAAGGAGGGCTGAGTGTGATGATTAATGAGTGTATGGAGGGAAGGGATGTTAGGGGACGGGGGATAATGATCAGACTGTGGAGGGAGGACAGAATGGATTTGTAATAAAGGTGTAGAAATGGTTGTGTAGAGGGAGGGGAGATTGGCATCAGACTGTGCATATTAATGATTGAGTGGAGGGAGGAAAGAGACAAGACGGGGAATTGAGTGGTAATTGATGCGAGGGACGATTCACTTCTGTTCCTCAGCTGATCAAGAAATATCTATGGCAATGAATAAACAGCCAGCGTTCTGGGCCGTGACATTCCCGTTACAGTCTCACACCTGATCCCGTCCATTTTGAAACAACTAAAACACGGAAAATCCTCAAGCAATCCTTGGGCTTGTGACAGTCGAGTTGAGTTTCTGTGATAGTTTGAAACATACTTCAACCAATGTCACAATCAAACCAGTAGCAATGAACGTTTGTATTGCTACCTTCCTGAACTGTAGGAAGTAATCAATCTTCCACCAATTCAGAAATTTCAGGATGACCAGGCATATGATAGTCTGAATTCATAACATATTTGTCAAAACTTTTCTTTTTAAAACGACTTTATTTGAAAACTCCGCTGAATTGACATTAGACGCGGGCGTTATCTACACAGGTGGCCATTTAATGTAAACACATACTTCATTCCATTCCTCAGCTCTTCTCTGAATTTCCTCTGTGTCAGTGTATAGATACAAGTGTTGGTGCACACGCTGAGAATTTGTAACATGAACCCAAATTGCTGTAGGATGTATACCGGGGAACTCAAATATCTGTCCTGGTAATAATAGTTTTGCGTTTGCCATTTTAGGGAATGCGCTACATAGGGCATCCAAAATAATATGAAATTAGCTGATATAGGAAATAACAAAATCATCGATTTTCTGCGTTTTTCCACCTCGGCATCTTTCTGATTATCGTTGCTGTGCCGAAGCCTTCTGCGGACTCTACTTGCCACAACGATATGTCTTACGGTTAACCCGTTAAACACTAGTATTAAGCCAATTGGCAGTAATGGTGTTAAAATACTGTCGAGTAATTCGTATCCTCTCCACACGGGTGATGTAACGTATTCATATGAGCCTGCACACCGCCACGGCGTGTTGTCAATGATGACGTAAGGTTCAATGGCAAAGTAGAACGGGACACATTTCACGCAAATCACTATAACCACGGTCACGATAATCACCGTTGCTGTTCTCTCGGTGCAGTATCTTTCCCGAAGCTTTTGGCAACATATTGCGATGAAACGATCAAAGGTAAAACTAACGGTGAACCAAACAGAACAGTCCCGTGTCATAGCCACAAATACAAGTGTCAGAGCGCACACAGGAGTGATGAGCAGGGATCTGGAATAAATGTGGATATTGTTGGTTTGTTCCACTAAAGCAAACACGATAACCACCATCAGATCCGCTGTTGCCATTCCAACCAGGTAACGGGTGATGCATTTGGAGAGTCCGCATTTTCCCCGAGATAGGATCACAATCGCCGTTAAATTAACTGCAAGAGTATGAAAAAAAAAAAGAAATATCGTCAGCGACAACTCTCTGAATACCCCATTCTGTCGATGCGATGAGGGTATGGTTTAGCTGCAACTGATTAAATGCCCCCACCCCACCCGATTCCTCCGATGCTATGCATGGTATGGTCTGTTTGGAAGTGGAAAGCGGGAATCCAGTGTGTGCTGTCTCTGTCGCTGCACTCCGGCTGGGGGACAATGACGGATGTGATTGTCAGTGGATTGGCGACCTTCCCACAGTTTAGAGCGAGGCATCCGAGTTCCACGACTCACGTACCGGTGAACAGTCGATCGCTCCTGTGAACTACACCGTTTCCATTATTAGAGCTAAAATAGCTGAAGGGATTGTTTGTAGCGGTTACAAATGGAATCAAGGAGATATAAAGCACGAGTTCTCATTTACTGACTTACAGAAAAAACAGACCTACGTGTCGGAAATAGACGGGACCGTCATTTAAATAAGCTGCCACGTTGTTATCAGGTCGAAGTGTCTGCACTGATAGAGACTCGGACCAACATCACTTCAGAAAGCTTAGCGAGGTGAAATTATGAAACAATGACAAATTAATTGACAAAAGAAAAATGGAAATAAAACCATTAGATGCCTGAATCCATTCAGGAAACACTTTTCAACCGATGGTAGCATCTGTGCGTGGTAACAGTACGAATACTGCAGCAGAGAAACAGGAAAACGACGGCACCATACATAAAGTAACCAGCACCGGCATCTTACCGGGGACACCAACCGCTACAAGTGTGGGATAGAAAACGGCCGCGATGTTGTAAATCGCCGGATATCCCATATTCCGTCAGAAGCAGCGTTCAGTTGTACGGAACGTTTTAGCTGCTCAGATGGACTGGTGATCGGTTTAGCAGACTTTTATTGAGGAGACAGCAATTCCACTGAGGCAATTAGCGTGGCTATCACGTCAGGGACATTAGTGACAACCAAATGCACAAACACATTAAACTATTTTTACTCACTCTGTCACCGTCCATGAATTTAACTCCTCAAGGGACATTGCAATCTATTTACTTTAAAACAAAATGTAATGTGATTGTTGCAAGTTTAATTTCCATGACACCTGACCTCACCTATTCAAAGTGGACATAGTTACCTCAGTATTGTTTCTAACATACGCGTTCATAATGGAGTTGGTTTATTTTGTAGCATTCAACGGAGCACATTTGCTTTTTAGACAGAGGGGTGGTGTTTGGTCTGGCAGGTGAAATGGACAACACTTCTTTATTGAAGGGGAACATCCGTTCATTCCCGTCATTCGTTCGTTCCAGCCATTCCAGGCGGTGCAAGTGATGGAATTCACAGTGACAGCTGACATATTTAACAATAAAATGCACTGCACGTATTCCTACAAACACTTTAAAAGATCCACAGCAATATTCCAGAGACCTTTGATCAAAAAGGGAGCGTCTCTTCGGGAAATTAGCGAGGGCTGTGGACAGTTTGAAGAACAATGTTTTCCAGCGCACACATGGGGCGTTTGGCAGGAACTTGACCTCTGCCAGTCAATGACCTGACCACCCAGTACCCGTGACGTGCAATGCAGTCTGTTTAAATTTAAAGATATTCTCAAACCTCCCACAATTCTACCACTATTTCTCCATCCATCCTCTCTTTGAACAAAATTCTCAAGTGAAATCTGTGAACTATCCGCAGGTTCCTAGGATGTTTTCCCATAAGTTGCGCTTTTTCGTAACTCCTGTTTTACTGTCAGTTATATTGCCTTGCGAGCGTCACTATGAGTATGTGCAGAACAGCGGAAGTGTTCAAGCTCACCTGCCAATCACACTTCCTTCTGCTCCTGCAGTGTATCGCTCCGTTCCGATTGTGATTCTCGTACCGAGGAGCGGCCCTCAGTTTATTGGAGACGGTGTCACCACTCAGTTGCCATTGTGGAATCCGTAGAATCGTGCGGCCTTCGGTTGGCTTGAGAAAGTATCACCTCTGCCTTCAAATTCATCCTTCCAAAGTGGATCACTTCGTAACGTTCCGGGTTGAGCTCCATCTGTAACTTCTCAGCGCTGTTCTGCGTCCTGTCAGTGTCCTGTAGTAAACTCTGACTACCTTCTATACCATCCATAATTTCACCAACCTCCACATCATTGCAAGTACAATAAACCACCCTTCTTCCTCCTCATCCAAGTCATTCATAAAAACACATAACGCCGAGGGTCTCAGAACAGAACTCTTCAGTCACTGTCCACCGACATCCAGGGAGAAAACACTTCCTCTCCAAATATCCTCTGTCTTATGTGGGCGTCAATCTGATTCCACCAGCCAACTTTCCCTGGATACCAAACTTTCTGACGTTGTGAATGGTCCGACCATGGCTAACCTTAACGCATTGTTAAAATCCATTCATATCAGATCAATTATCGCCCACTTTATTTCCAGAAGACCACGTAACGCGTTCTCCTATTTTTTTCTCTCTTTTATAGTCTCCGTCTTGGCATCGGCAAGTGGAAAGATGTGACCTATCATCATCCTCCGGTTACAAACTGGATGTGGTTGCGTGAAACATAACTCTAAGAGGATCATCTCATCTCGGTCCAGGGCATCACATTGACAATATGTTTTATAGAACTCAGCTACTAAAAGACATTGACTGTCTCCAAGAGGTTTGAATTGGTTAATATGATACCAACCCAACCTGTTTGGAACAGTCTAAATTCGATGTACTGGTGGACTGGCTGTGTCAGCGATATCACATATCCCTACAAATCGGGAAGCTGTAAAGGGGCTTGGCTGATAGAAAGACATTATAAACTTCTGTCCGATTTCCTACTCCCGTGGTTTTGTTCGCACCTCATAATGAGTTTTGTTCTGCTGATCCTTTCGTCTCCTGTTATGTGAGGCAACATAATGGGCCTCCTTAATAGAGTCAATTAATTGCTGTCCTTCCCAATGCCACCACACTCGGTTGATGGTATATCTAGCCAAAACAAGGATTCTAACTCTTTCATTTTAGCTAACATTTTCATTAAAGTTATGTTCATCCATTCAGCAATTGCACTGTATTGAGGTCGATAATGGATACCAGCCTGTGTTTTACCCCAAACAGTTTCATTACATTTTGTGTCACATGTGCGGTGCAGCGGCGGCCATAACTGATTCTAGTTTGCTTGTCAACCGGCAACGGGTAGAATCTCTCTCAAAACCAAATCGTGGCTGTAACGGCCGCGGTTTTCATTATCCAGTTGGGGAAGCCTCGATCCACTTGGTGGAAGCATCCACTATCTCGAGGATATATTTTATTTCTCCAGGGGATGGATATGAAAATCCACCAAAACAATGTTCTAAAGTAACACATGTTCCTTCTACGGAGCGTATCTTAAAATACTATAGACATCTCATCTGGGTTATTACTGGGCACAACACAAACAATTCGTACAATAATGCTGTATATCTCCTCGCAATTTCGGCCACCATCACAGATTCGACAGCTGTTCAATAGATGTATCTGCTCCTTGATGCCCACAAATGTCATAGTGACAATACATCAGCTGGTTTCTTTCACATTCTGGCAGCGAAAATCTGCCATTATTAAGCACAATCCCATTCCGTGCCTGTATCCCTCAATACTCCATATACTCTTCAGAATCCTCTCCTCTTTGTACCTTTGCTAACTCCTGATACGGTTGCTGTGTCATGACTAACTTTATGCATATATGTATGTATAGTTTGGTGGTTTCTTTGTCATCCCTACCTCTGCATGTGGATTCAAACAAGAGGACATGAGTTGAGACTTAGGGGGCAAAAATCTAAGTGTAACATGAGGGGGTATTTCTTTACTCAGAGAGTTGTAGCTGTCTGGAATAAGTTTCCTGTAGAAATGGTAGAGGCAGGTTCGGTATTCTCATTTAAAGTAAAATTGGATCGGTATATGGAGAGAAAAGGATTGGAGGGTTATGGGCTGATTGCGGGTCAGTGGGAGTAGGTGAGAGTAGGCGTTCGGCACAGACTAGAAGGACTAAGATGGCCTGTTTCTGTGCTGTAATTGTTATATGGTTATATTGTGTACACCTCATCGCAATTTCGGCCATCAGCACAGATTAGACAGCTGTTCCTTAGTTCTATCTGCTGCTTGACGTTCACAAATTTCATGGTGACAATGCATCATTTGGTTTCTTTCACATTCTGGAAACAAAATCTACCATTATTAAGTACAATCCCATTCCGTGCCTGTATCCCTCGATACTCCATATACTCTTCAGAATCCTCTCCTCTTTGTGCTTTGCAAACTCCTGATCCTGTTGCTGTGTCATGACTAACACTATGTATATATACAGTTTGGTGGTTTCTCTGCCATCCCTACCTCTACATGTGGATTCCAGTTCATCACCCAACTTGACTCTAGTTTGGCGAACTCACCAGCCTTCCTGCTTCCTTCCGGGGAAGTCTGTAACTGAGCCTCACCTGTTTCATCCATTAGTGTTTCCTTTTGCCTGCTCAAATATTTATTTCAACAAGGGAGCTGATGGTAAAGGTTTGCTGTCTATTGAGATGTGACCTCTAGATTCTCATAAAGGTAAATGTTCAGTCAAAGCACATGCGTATGCACTGAATGAAGTGAGATGGGTCATGTATATTCATCAGAGTTTAGTCTCGTTCGGTATCTTGCACAGCGCAGAGGTAGTGAGTCATAGGACTTGTTCCTGTTCTCTGCTGTTCTATGATTTCAACATATCCAGGTGATGTGTTCACACTGTGATGTCAATCAATTCATCATCCACTGTCCATTCACCTTATTTCTTCTCTTTCTTCTGCACTGATGAGTGTAATATAGAACACGGTGTCTTGCAACACAGAAACAAACTCTACCGCCCACCAGGTCCCTGATGATCGCAACATTCCCGGCGGCGCTGTGACATAAGCAGTGACGCCAATTTCTCAGAATTTCATCAATAAACCGGAAGCTGCAATATGGAGCTTTGGGTTATTCCAAATGAGAAACCTGAGCTTCCGTCGCATTCCTCCTCAGGAACTCTCTCAGTGCTGTCAGGGACAAGGCAGTCACAATATTATCACTGAAGACTACATGGCATGTTGCAGACCAGTCTGAAGCTGTCATAAGGAAATCGAAATGATTATGCTATTATTATGAGTGGTACATAACTTGAATAAATTCCTGCTCTGGTGCACATTGAGGAATACGTGACAGAATCGGGAAACATAAGGCTGCAGAGATACACGGTGAAGGCACCAATTTAGAATTGCTAAGAGAAATGTATTCCTATCAATGCTGCTAGAACATGAAACGCGCTGCCTCGGTGGGATTTATTCTGAACAATTATCAATTTAATTACGTGTTTAATTAAATTAATTAGAATGATTATTTTGTTTATTCTCATTTAACTTTGCAGAAGTTGCTTGGCCAAGCCTCAGGAAGTTACAGATCAGGTGCTGTTCGATTGGCTCTATGTGGTGGGCAATGTGTTGCAGGCAGGAAGATGCCGGGCCGAATGGGATGTTTGTCGTATGACTCGATGACGCTGAAAGTACCGCTCAGTAAAACCGTCATCATTCATCAGTGCACTGTCTCTCTCAAAACGTTAACGTAAACTGACTGCAGGAGACTCCTGATCTAAAATTAGCTCAGGGAAGACAGACCGTGTATTAAGAGTATTTACTCAACGAAGATATAGTAAGAGATTTGAAAGTGGGAGGGGAGGGGGAGATCTGAAATTATAGGAGAAGACAGGAGGGGGAGGGACGAAGCTAAGTGCTGGAAAGTTGATTGGCAAAAGGGATACAAAGCTGGTGTGGGAGAGGTTCATGAGACGGGAGGACTAGGGAGAAAGAAAGAAAGAGGGAGGAAAGCACCAGAGGGAGTTCTAACCCTAACCTGAACCCTAACCCTAATTCTACTGATTCTTCTCTGAATCCCCTCCGATGTCAGTATATCCTTTACAAACTAAGGAGCCCAAAACTGCACAACATATTCCATGTATTGTCTCACGAGTGCCTTATAGACCTCAAAGTCGTGACGCTGCTCTTATATTATATACCTCTGGAAATGAATGTCAGCATTGCATTTCCCCACTTTTCCACCGACTCAGCCTGCAGGTTACCCTTTAGGGTATCTTGCACAAAGACTTCCAAATCGCATTACATCTCTGTATTTTGAATTCTCTCCCCATCTAAATAATAGTGTGCCCATTTATTTCTTCCACTAAAGTGCATGACCGTACACTTTCCGAACATTGTCTTTCATTTGCCACTTCTTTTCCCATTACCGTAAACTATCTAAGCCTCTCTTCAGGCTCTCTGTTTTTTCAACACTATCCGCTCCTGCAACGATCATTGTATCGTCTAATTTGCCCTCAAATACATTTATTCCATAGTCCAAAGCACTGATATACTTCATAAAAAGCAGCGGTCCCAACACCGACCCCTGTGGAACTCCACTGGCAACCAGCAGCCAACCAGAATAGGATCCTTTTATTCCCACCCTTTGTTTTCTGCCGACAAGCCAATGCTCCAAACATGTTAGTAACTTCCCTGTAATTCCAAGGGCTTTATCTCCTTCGTCCAGCCTACTTGTAATTTCCTCAAAGAATTGCAGGTTTGTCAGGCAGGACTTTCGTTTCTGGAAACCTGCTTGTCATGTGCCTCCAGGTACTCTGTAATCTCATACCAAACAATCGATTCCACCAACTTCGCAACCACGGATGTCAGCCTAACAGGTCTATAGTTTCCTTTCTGCCGCCTCCCACACTTCCTAAATAGCGGAGTAACATTTGCGATTTTCTAATCTCCGTTCATGCCAGAATGTATCAATTCCTGAAAGGTCGTTGTTGATGCCTCCGCAATCTCTCCAGTTACTTCCTTCAGAACCCGAGGGAGCATTCCATCAGGACTAGGAGCTTTATCCACTCTCAGACCATTACGTTTCCTGAGCACCTTCTCAGTCTTAATTGTCACTGCACAACTTCACTTCCTTGACACTCCTGAATGTCCGGTATTCTGCAGGTGTCTTCCACTAGGAAAACTGATGCAAAATACGCATTCGGTTCCTCTGCATATCTCATTACAGTATCCCCAGCATCATTTAGTATTGTTTCTATATCGACCCTCGACTCTCATTGACACTTTATATAATTAAATAAAGCTTTAATATCTTATTTGATATTTGTCGCCCGCTTCCTTTCACAATTCATCTCTTCCTTCCTGATGACCTTCTCAATTTCCTGCTGCAAGTTTATAAAAGCTTCCCATTCCTCTATTTTCCCACTTCCTTGTATGTCCTCTCTTTTGCTTTCAGTTTGGCTCTGGCTTCACTTGTCCGACGCGGTAGTATTCTTCATCCCTTTGAAAATTTCTTCTTATTTGGAATATGCCTGTCATGCACTTCCGTCATTTTTCACGGAAATCCAGTCACTGCTGCTGTGCTGTCCTTCCAGCTAATGTCCCTTTTCAGTCAACTTTGGGCAGTTCCTCTCTCATGCCATCATAACTTCCTTTATTCCACTGAAATACCGACACGTTGGAATTTAGTTTCTCATTGTCAAATTTCAAAGTCAACTTGATCACATTTCACATTTTCCAAAGGATATATATATATATTTTAACATTAATTTCTCTTATCACCTCCAGATCATTACACAACACCCAATCCGGCACAGTCAATCTCTTCGTGGTCTCAAGAGCAAGCTGTTCTAAATAACTATCCCTTAGAGATTCTACAAATTCTCTCTCCTGAAGTCCAGTACTGACCTGGTTTTCCCAATCCAGTTTCATGCCAAAATCCCCAACGATTATCATGATATTGCCCTTCTAACACTCCTTTTCTATCCCATCCTGTAATTTGTAATTTGTAATCCACATCCCGGCTGCTGTTTGGAGGCCTGTTTACAACTGCCATTCGGGTACTTTTACCCTTGCCATTTCTTAACGCAACCATAGGGACTCTACAGCTTCCGATCCTACGTCATCCTTTCTAATGTTTAATATTGTTTCTTCTACACAGGTCCACACCACGGCCTCTGCCTACTAACCTGTCTTCCCAATACACTGAATATCCTTGGACGTTCAGCTCACAATGGCAGCCATTCTTCAACCAAGTTTCAGAGATGGCCACAACGTCATACTTGCAGAAGAATTTCAAGATCCTCCATATTCTTTCTTTTGCTGCGTGCATTCAAAGATAACACTTAGTGAACAGCATTTGTTCCTTTCTGTGTTAACTGTACCACGCCTCTATTGCCCTGTAACTCATTCCACTGGCTGTGATTATGCCTCATTTCCTGCTTCTCCTTTCTGTCATCTTTCTTGCACGCATTCGCTGATTTATTTTTGTTTTTCCTTTCCTCAGCCCTATCGCTCCTGTTCGATCCCCCGGCCTATTTAGTTTAAACCCTCCCTGACAGCTCTATCAAACCTGCCCGCTCGGATATTGGACCCCTTTGGGTTCAGGTATAACCCATCCTTTTTGTACAGGGCGGAACTTCCCCAGAAGAGGCTCTAATAATCCAGGCATCTGAAGCCCTGCCCTCTACACCAGACTCTCGGTCACTCATTAATATGCATGATCATGGTATTCTTGCATTTGTTAGCACGTGGTACAGACAGAAATCCTGAGATAACTACCCTGGAGGTCCTGCTTCCTACCCAACTCCCCGAATTCTGTATTCAGGACCTCCTCCCTTTTTCGCCTATGTCCTTCGTACCATCGTGTATCAAGACTTCTCCCTTCAGAATTCTCTGCACCTGATCCGAGATATCTCGTAACCTGGCACCTGGCAGGCAACACACCATGCGGGTATCTCTATCAAGCTGACAGAAGCTCCTGACCGTTTCCCTCACTGTGGGATCGCCAATGACTACCGCATTCCATAGCTCCTTCTGTCCCTTCTGCACCATATCTCAATGATATCGATGATATTGGACGATGCAAATTGTGCTGAAGACGCCATGAGTCTTTAGAAGGACTAACACAGGAGAGGAAAACAGGCAAGTGACGGATGGAACATAGAGCAGGGAAGTGCGTTGCCATGCGCTTTAGTAGAAGGAATAAAGGCGTAGATAATTTCTTTAAACGTGAAGCAAATTCAGAAATGAGAAATGTCAAAGGAGCGGGGAGTTGGAAGATATCCCTTCAGGTGTAATTGCTGACTGAGTCTGTGGTAAGGCAAATGCAATGTGCTTTCTTTCAAGGCAACTAGAATATAACAACATCGATGATTCCCTCTCCTTCCAGAGGCTTCATAAGGCATCGATCAGACCTGTTTTGCGCCCAATGTCTAAGAAAGGATGTAGAGACAGAGGGGACGCTCCAGGGGAGTTCACAAGAATGATTCCCACCACGAAAGTTTTAAGATATGAGGAATATATGATGACTTTGGACCTATACTGGATTGCTAGTCGAATGACGGGGATCTCACTGAAAACTCTTGGAAGTTGAAAGGCGCCGTCAGAGTGGACAAACCGAGAATGCCTCCTACACCGTGGCAGTGTAGAACCAGAGGGCACAGCCTCGAAAGAAAAGGACGTTCCTTTGGAACAGAGTTGAGGAAGAATTTATTTAGATAGATTGAGGTGAATCTGTGGAATTCACCGGCAAAGATGTGCGTAGAGGACAAGTCGGTATGTATATCTAAAGCGGAGGTTGAGAGCTTTTTGCCTGGTGAGGGTATCAAAGGCTACAAAGAGGCAGCAGGGGAATGGGGTGGAGAGTGATAACATATCGGCTGTAATACCCCGCGGTGCACAATGAAGGAGAGAAATGTGCGACTCCATCTCTTATATCTCATGGTCTTTAACACAAGGAGAGATGTGTGGCTGTGAATACACTGCTAGGGATGTTGAGGCAGAGACATTCGGGACATTTATTAGTCTCTGAGCTGAGCATATGGATGAACATACAGTGGAAGGCCAGGAAGAGGGAGGAGAGTTGAATTATTTTAGAGTAGTTTGAAGGTTCGGTACATTGCTATGGACACGTAAACGGGGTGGCAGAAGTGTACTACATGGTTGCATTCATTGATTGGGGCACTGGGTACAAGAGCATGAGGTCATCTAGTCCCAGCAACATCCTTGTACATATTCTGTGAACACTTTCAATCTTATTTTAACCTTTCTGGTAGGCAGATATCCAAAACTGCACACAATACACTTAGTTCTCAACAACGCCTTCTGTACATTTACGTATGAAGGCCAAAGTGCCAAAGCCTTTTTTACAGCCCTATCTACCTGTGCCGACACTTTCAACGGATTCTGGAACTGTATTTCCAGATCCCCTCGTTATACCACACTCCTCAGTGCGCTAAAGCTCACTGTCTAAGACCTACCCTGGTTGGTCCTCCCAAAGTTCAACACCTCACACTTGTCTGCATTAAATTTCGTCGGCCATTTTCCAGCTGGCTCATATCCCACTGTTCCCAACCCTAGATCTGGGATCCAAGGTTCGGCTCGCGGCTTCATCTCGGGAAGGACAGCCCCAGCCCCGGCCAGACTTAAGAAATATTGTTTGGGTGGATGCTGCGTGATGTTTCACCCTGTTACAAAGCAATAGCAGAAAATAACAAACAACACACAATATTCAATTGAATGATTGAGCTTTATAATACTTAATTTGACTGCTTGGTTCGTAAAGAATCTAAAAAGGTAAAGGAAACGTTATCATGAAACAGTCTAATGTGCAAAGCTGCTGCTCATGGTTCCGTCCATTCGTTCCCTGCCGACCCTAGGACCCTCGCTGTAAGTCCACTCCGAACGGCGGTCTACCAACTCTCTCCATTCGCGTCTTCTCTCTTCATCCCTCGCTAAAAAAAACGTGAATCCTTCTCTCAGCCGCACAAGAAAGAAACAACATGCCTCTCATTGGATACACACATTCCAAAGCCCCCCTTGTCTCTAGTTATAACCCAAACCATGCTGCTACAGAGAAACATTAGCAGTGAAACCTTACAGATAGTCCGTTACATTAGCAGTGAGACAATGCAGCGCGTTACATACGCAATCTGACAGAATTTTCCAGGAGTTTCCAAGAACGCCGATGAAGACCTGTCCGTGGATCTCGTCGAATTGGAAATTAAAAGGACGTTTGATAAAGCCCACATGGGAAGTTAGTCCAGACAGTTCAGTCCCTTTCTTTCAGTGGGATGTGGTAAACCTGATTCAACATGACTACGGTAGAAGCCAGAGAGGGACGCTTTATGGTGGCCACTTTGAATGGAGGCGTGAAAATTGTGGAGTGCCGCAGTGCTCACCGCTGGCTACGTTGTTAATGCGGACGTGTGGGATTTGCACACTGGGAGGACTGACCAGCGTGGGACGTACACATGGAATAGTACGGCTCTGAGTAGCTCAGTGAACAAAGGGGTCTGTGAGTACAGATCCATTATTCATTGATAATGGCGTCTGAGGGAGATCGGGTCGTAAAGAGGGTTTTGGGCTCATTGGCATTGATAAATCAAACTCTTCAGTTCAGACGTTGGTCGGAAGTTGCATTAAACTTTGGTGAGGCTCATTTTGGAGGATCGTGTGGAGTTCTGATCAACTACCTGCACAAAAGTATCGCTGAGATTGAAGGAGTACAGCGCAAGATTACAACGACACGGTCAAGACTTGACGATCTGATTCATAGGGAATGTTTGAAGAGGTTAAGACATTGCTTTTTCTTACCTCGAGCGCAGCAGAATTTGTGGAGCCCGTATGAATTAAATTATGAGGAGAAAATGGAAACAGGCATTAGTCATTCTTTGGTGAGAGCAGAACTATCTGTCATAGGTTAAGAGTGAATAGTGAAAAATATAAGGGAAACCTGATGAGGGACTTGATTCAGAGGCTGGGGTGAGGGTACAACTAACTGCCAGAGAAAGGGCTGGACGTGGTTTTGATGTAACATTTAAGACAAATTTGGGCAAGTAAATGAATAGAGCTGCATGGAAGTTCAGGCAGAATTGGACACGAACTGGATGGGTCCTGTTTTCTATGCTGTAGTACAACATTTCTCTGACCCGCTAAAATAAATTTTAAGAACATCGAATGAATTGCATGTATGCCGCACGAAGAGTTAAGTGTGTGACACAATGTCACAATGAGTAAAAATAGACCGAAACAAACACTGGTTGTTTGTTCACTGTCCTGTAGCTAATGTAACTAAAGGGGACGGGAGCATTAATTGGCGTAAGGGGCATTCCTCCTGGTGAAGAAGGTCTCGTTCAACGAGTGCATCTGGACTGTTGGCAGTTTTCGTACATCTGATCGCCGCTTCTGGCAGAAAATGGGATATTCAGCAATTTGTTATCTTGTCCGTATTTACTATCCCGTACTGGCCGCCGTTGCTCTTCCAGGACAGGTCGCTGAAATGCGGAGTTGTGAGGCATACTGTAATCCTTAAATTGTGCGCTATAATTTAGAGCGTACGTGATTTTCTATCGAGGACTTTTATATCAAATCACTCAGGAAATATTGAAAATAGAAGCACTTTTCATTGTTTTTTTTTATTTGTATTTCTGGTATTTTTGTTTGTTTTAATGAACTTTATCATAATCTGACAAAATTATGTTTCGGGTGCAATGAAATCCACAACATTTGGCGCTGGTAGTAAACCTGACTTTGGTTCAGAATCCAACCCTGAGTGAATGTGTTTGATTCTTGATGTCCTCTAACAGGAATAGTTATGGTGGCTCTACTCTGCATTCCGCCTACGTTGTGTTGTGTTCTGTCATTGGTGTTGGGACCGAAACTTTTCACGTTATGTGTCAATGATTTGGATGAAGGAATTGACGGTTTTATGGACATGTTTGCGGAAGTTACGAGGAAAGGTGGTGGGGCAGATAGTGCTGAGGCAGCGGGGTGTATGCAGAAGGAATTTGACTGATTGTGTCAATGGACAGCGAAGTGCCAGGTGAAGGGTGGTGCAGCAAAATGCGTAGAAGGAATAAAGGAGCAGATTATGGTCTATAGGGGGAGGACATTCAAAATTTAAAGGTGAAAACGCACCTGGGAGACCTAGTTTAGGAGATCCTTAAGGTCAACCTGCAGGATGAGTCGCTCTTAAAGAATGTATATGCAACGTTAGCATTCATTTCCTGAGAACAAGAACGCAAGCGCAAGGATGTAACATTGACACTTTATAAGGCATTCATCAGAATGCATGGAATATTATGCGAAGCTTTGAGTCCCTAATCGAAGAGAAGATGCGCCGGCATTGGGGAAAGTCCAGAGGATGTTTAGGAGATTGATCCCAGGAATAAAAGTGCTAACAGATAAGGAAAGCTCGGTAGATCTGGGACTGTACACACTGGGTTTACAACAATTAGGTCGATGTCATTAAAATATATCGAATATTGAAAGGTCAACAATGTGTGGATGTGGAGAGGATGTTTCCGCCAGTGTGGGAGTTTCGGACCAGAGACCCAGCTTCAGCATAGAGAACATCCAATCTAAACAAAGATTGGGAAAAAATATCGCCAGTGTCTGGTGAATCTCTAGAATACCTTGGCACGGGTGACTGTGCAGTCCAAGACTTTGGTTATATTTAACCTGGAGGATGACGTTCTTGAGTAATCAGGGCATCAAAGGTTTCCTGGAGAAGGCATAAGAATGGGGTTGAGGAATAATAGAGACAGTCATGATGGAATGGCGGAGCAGACCCGGTGGGCCGAATGGCTTAATCCTTCTTGTATGTTTTATGGTCTTACATTCTTCTTTTGCGCAACGTTTCTGTAATGGGCGTACGACCGCAGGAGCGCATTGTTGTCTCTTCTTTGAATGCATTCACTTCGCTTTGCCCCAGTCATTACCTTTCTGTTGCCTTTCTTTCTTTTTAAATCTTTTTATTAGTTTTAAACAAACATAAATGAGACATGAATACAAAATGTTTGAGAGTACATAATTAATAGTTTAAATAGACATTTAGATATGTAATATTAAAAATATATAACCTCTCAAACTCAGAACATTGCTGAACAAAGAAGTAAAAAGAAAAAAAAAAACCCTCAAAAAAGAGGGAAAAAAAGCATAAAAAAACACTAAACAACATGGGCCATTGAATAATATTAAGTACATATACAGTAGTGACAATAACTCCGAACCTCCATCCAATTAATTAAGGATAGTATAAGTAAGGTTTAGGAAAAGACAATTCAACTCATGTGAAAATGTTGAATAAAAGGTCTCCAAGCTTCTTCAAATTTAACGGAAGGTTCAAAAACCACACTTCTATTTATTTCTAAACTCAAACAAGAAATAGTTTGAGAAAACCACTGAAATACAGTTGGAGGATCAATTTCTTTCCAATTCAATAAAATAGATCTTCTAGCCATTAATGTAACATCTGTTGCCTTGCCTGTCTGCTGAAGGTAATCCGACTGACTTCTTCATCAACTTCCTGCTTCTTTCGCCTCCCTTGTGCTGTTGAACCCATCCACTGGTCAACGTAATCGTAGCATAGCAAACCCCGGGTTATGCCCCTCTACCGTACAGGTGCAAGCTGCAGATCACTTGTAGAGTAAAGAGATGCCAATAAATTTTAAAAGAACTGTCTTTGCACTTTCCACAGTTTTCAGCCATAGATTCATTTGACAACCTTGAATTCTGAACCTCTAGTAAAAGACACTCCTATTAGTACAGACGAATTGAATGATTTCATTGCCACTTACGCAGCCTGATATTAATTTATTTTTCGTTCATTATTTTCACTCCTAAGTACTTTGTCCCTTTCTCTATCTGAGCCTTTTGTCCAATCGTGTACAACCTGTCCCCACTAAATGTGGACAAAGAACACGAGAGCGTCATAAATCAACACCAGAGAGAAGGACATGGAGCCAGGAGAGTTAATGAAGGATGTCTCAACCGATCTGATCCAAGTATACCCTGTTGTCTGTTCTCTACTTGATAAAACCATCGGAGGTCGAGCCGCTTTCTTTCTTGCCCATTGTCATCACGGCGTGAAACTGGCGGAGCGCAGTTGCTTGTTGTTGAATGCGTGTCAGGGTGATCGATCACCAAAAACCAGCTCAGTCAGCGCAGGCGCACTCGCGCACTGGCGGCCAGTTCGGGCAGAGGCGCGATCTGGAGTACCAGCCTTAGCATGCAAATAAAGTCACGCTGAGCACTCGAGACCCATTAAACAATGAATCTTTTTCTTTTGTTTCAGTTAATTTAGCGGCGATTTTGATCCTGTCTCGCAGAAGTTGTGGGGTCTCTAAATGTATCACTCGCTACCTCGTGGCCATCGCGGCAGCTGATCTGATGGTCGTTTACTTTGGTGTTGTATTGTATAAAATCAATACTCTCTATTTGTATGCTGTTTTCATGATGAAATCTCGGCTGCGAGCTCTGGGACCTATACTGGGGACTGCAACATTGGATTGTTACGTTTGGCAATCGCTTTCACTTTCGATCGCTACGTCGCGATCTGCCTTCCGGAGTTGCGGACCCGATATTGTACGGAGAGAACAGTGACCGGAGGTATATCGTGGCAGTGGCCGGAGGTAGCTGTGTTCAGCAATTTACCTTTTACTTTGCAGGAGAGTCAGGGAAACCCAAACTCGAGTACTATACATCATCCTTGTAGAGGGGCTACGGAATATTTGGCAGCATCATGACCCCATTATTACCGATTGGTTTAATTCTGCTGTTCAATGCTTTAACCAGCAGATCTATTATAGCAGCGAATATGGTTCGTCGTGGACTTCGGAGCAATACTGACAACAAAAGTGATCCAGAGGTTATGAACCGGAGAAAGTCAATGGTTTTGTTGTTCTCTCTATCTGCCAATTTCATATTATTGTGGATAACCAACATTGTACAGTCCATGACCTGGGCAGAAGTAAACGTGTTTTTCACAGACAAATATTACAATACGCCTACATTTATCCTACAAGAGTTTGGGTAGATGTTAATATCTCTTAGTTCCTGTACCAACACGTGTATCTATGAACTGACACAAAGGAAATTCGGGGAGCTGCTGAAAAATGGGGCAAAATATCTGTTTACACTAACTGGGAAAATTTGTAAATCAAATGTAAATCTAGTTATCTCTAATTGTGTTTTGCCTTAAATGTGTAGAATTTTTTTTTACTTTTGTTTCGCGTCTCAGTGGAATGCTGATTTCAGCTTACTCTCTTTACTCACTGTGTTTAGCATGGAAACGAGATCAGCAGGAGACTGCGCCTGTCTGACAATGGAGTAACAGCAGATTCTGTGCTGCTCCTAGTTTTGTTCCTTTCCCCCAGTTTAAAATTCGAATTTAAAATTTTTAGTTGCTGATTCTTGAAGGGGAACAATATGTCTTTGAGGAGTGGGAAGAACCTGTCCGTACCTAGTGATAAAGGCAACGGGTAAGTAAGGACACAAAAGTAAAGATCTGATAAATTGCCGTCGTGGGTCGAAGATATGGTCCGGACTGAATTCAATTAAAGACCAACTGGAAAAGAACAGTAATGAAATGATGTAATTTCTGATAAAACCTAATGATCTGGGAACTCAAGGCATTACAAATGAAGAGGAATTGAAGATAACTAAACAAAAATTGCTTGAAACTTCAACTTGTTTGGAAAGATATCGATATAAGATTATAGACCTGGAAACCAGGTCTCGCCGAAGGAATGAACGAATTGTTGGGCTGCAGGAAAAAAATCGAAAATTGAGATTTAATTGTTACTTTGGTAAGCTTTTTTATACCTAATTTCCAACTATACTATCGCAGACGCCGTGTATAGAAAGAACACACTGATGGTTTTATTCGAGACATCAAGATAAACCTCGGTCTGTTTTGATTTATTATCATCACTTTAAGGATCAATTAATGCGACAGGCAAGAAAGCAGAGACTTTTCAGATTTGAGAAATCTGAGCTCCGTTTCTATTAAGATTATCTGAAGCAGGTAAAGGAGCAACGATCAAAATTTGGTCATGAAACAGGCAAATGAAAAGAAATAGTTTCCTTTTTTGCGTCACTACCAGGAACTAAAGTTTTTCCACCGGATTCTCCTCCTCGTACATTTTTTAATCTTAAAGTTGCACTGGCGTTTGTTCAAACAATACCTATGTAACTGCCGATTAAACTGTCTGGAAGATCATTTGGTTAGCATTTCAGAAAGAAGATTTGTGAAGGCTAATCTATTAAGATTAGGGAACTTGTTCATTTGTGCATATTATCGGTTTGTGTTGGAAAGAAGATTCGTGGTTCAAGTATGACTGTTTAAATGGTTATTCGGACATTCCCCTGAGAAAAAATGAAGATAAAAGGAATTATTCCTTTAACCTAATATCCGGTTTGCTTTTTTTTTACTATTTCTTTCTTAATTAACTAACTATATATGTATACACACACACACACACACACACACACACACACACACACACACACACACACACACACACACACGCACGCACACACACACACACACACACACACACACACACACACATACACACACACACACACATACATACATACACTTAGCTGAGGTTTCAATTATTTATATAATATTATTAGTTGGTATTTTTGAAAATTTAGTTGGGTTAAATATACTGTTGATGTTTCTTCTTGATTCTTTTGATATTTTTTTAAAAATTGTGCTGAATTGTGTTAGTTTCTCTAGGTAATATATTGAAGATCTTAATAACTGTTTATTTTTTAAATTTCTTTTCTACATATTTGTATGTATTTTATGTAATAGAATACTATAGCGTCTTATAACTGGATTTAAAGCTTTTTTAAGAGGATCTAATTAAATTTAAGATTACTCTGGTTATATTTGTTTAGAGATTTTATTTGTTTTTTTTTCTTTGTTTAAAAAAGATTAAATATAACATGGGATAGTTTATAGATGCTGGAATGTAAACACTTTCCACTGTTAAGACTTTTTCGTTTTTCTTACAAGGTCAGTGGATTTCCCACTTTTTAAACTAGCGGGCGAGGTAGAGAACCTTTTATCAATTTTCTTTGGACAGACAGGGAAGTCTGGGCTTCGTTTTTCGATCATAGGGTGATTGCTATTTTCTGAGCTGTGGGGGAAGGCGGTGGGGTCAGGGTTAGGGTTTTTTTTCCCATTGGGTGGTTCCGGAGCATGCGTGTTTTTTTATATGGTTGTATTCTTCATCGCCGCCATTTTTGATCATCCTGCATTGGTATGTGCTATGCGCATGTGTAAAGTAGAATAAAATTATAGTATGGTATTTAAACGGATTAAAGTAATAAGTTGGAATGTACGTGGTTGGAGTCATCCTATCTAACAAAATAAAGACTTTTAAAATCAATAATCAATTCCAACCTGATGCCCAAGAGACGCAAAACAGGGCGGGAGATCAAGACAAAATTTTTGGATTGTGGAATGGTTTGCAATTTCACTCTTTTTCTCAAAGCAAAACTAAAAGGGTTTCTATGTTTATTAAATCCGATATTTTGTTCCTTCAAGACGATATTAGGTCAAATTTTAATGGTTTATTTTTAATTGTCAAAGGAGTAATTTGTATTAGAAAAGTTGTTTTGGTCAATTCGTTTGGTCCTAACTCAGATCATTCTTCTTTTTAAAAAAATGTATTTGCTCTATTGCCTGATTTAAATGAATATATGTTGATAATGGGTGGGGATTTTAACCGTTGTTTAAATCCCTTGATTGACAAGAGTTCAACAAATCAGCGACTTTCAAATCGCCCTGCGTCATTTATTCATTCCATTTTGACCGATTTGTATTGATTGAACTATGGATATATTTACACCCTGATGCAGAGAATATTCTTTTTCACTCACAGTTTTATCGAAAATATTCGAGTATCGATTCTATTATAGTCGACCCTCGCTTCTTGCCATGTGTTAAGAATTGTGAATACAACGCTCTTGCTATATCTGGTCATGAGCCTTTGAGTTTATCTTTCGAATTTGATGATGTCATCCTTGCACATCCTTGCACATCCACCTTGGCGCCTATCCCAAACATGATTGCAAAATTCTGACTTTGTTAGTTTTACTGAAAACCAGATAAAAGATTATTTAATGATGTATGTGGTATGTCTAAATTAACCATATCGGATACATTTAAAGCACCTATACATGGTCAGAACATTTCTTATTCAGCTGATGTTAAAAAAAAAAACAGGCGAAAGTAGAATTAGACAAAATTTCAAAACAAATTAAAAATTTATATAATATTTACGCCGATTTCCCCGAATATTGACTTATTTAGACAATGGACAATAGACCGTAGATGCAGGAGTATGCTATTCGGCCCTGCTATCCAGCACCGCCTTTCACTGTGATTATTGCTGATCATACACAATCAGTACCCTGTTCCTGCCCTCTCCCCATATCCCTTGACTCCGATATCTATAAGAGCTCTATCTAACTCTCTCTTGAAAGTCTTGGCCTCCACTGCCTTCCGGGGCAGAGCATTCCATATATCCACCACTCTCTGGGTGAAAAAGTTTATCCGCATCTCTGTTTTAAATGGCCTACCCCTTATTCTTAAACTGTGGCCTCTAGTTCTGGACTCACCCAGCAGCGGGAACATGCTTCCTGCCTCCAGCGTGTCTGACCCCTTAATAATCTTATATGTTTCAATCAGATCCCCACTCATTCTTCTAAATCCCAGTGTATACAAGTCCAGTCTCTCCAATCTTTCAACATATGACATTCCCGCCATTCCGGGAATTAACCTTGTGAACCTACGCTGCACTCCCTCAATAGCAAGAATGTCCTTCCTCAAATTTTGAGACCAAAACTGCACACAATACTCCAGGTGGGGTCTCACCGGGGCCCTGTACGGCTGCCAAAGGACCTCTTTACTCCAATACTCAATTCCTCTTGTTGTAAAGCCCACCATGCCATTAGCTTTCTTCACTGCCTGCTGTACCTGAATTACTGCTTTCATTGACTGATGCACAAGAACACCTAGATCTTGTTGTACTTCCCCTTTTCCTAACTTGACTCCATTTAGATAGTGATCTGTCTTCCTGTCCTTGCCACCGAAGTGAATAACCTCACATTTATCCACATTAAACTGCATCTGCCATGTATTCTCCCACTCAGCTAGCCTGTCCCAGTCAGACTGCATTCTCATAATATCCTCATGACATTTCATACTGCCACGCTGCTTTGTGTCATCGGAAAATTTACTAATATTACTTTTAATGCCTTCATCTAAATCATTGATGGATATTATAAACAGCTGCGATCCCATCACCAACCCTTACGATACCGCACTGGTCACAGCCTCCCATTCCGAAAGGGACACGTTAATCGCTACTCTTTGTTTCCTGTCAGTCAGCCAATTTTCAATCCATGTCAGTACTCTGCCCCCAATACCATGTGCCATAATTTTGCCCACTAATCTCCTATGTGGGACTTTATCAAAGGCTTTCTGAAAGTCCAGGTACACGACATCCACTGGCTCTCCCTAGTCCATTTTCATAGTTATATCACAAAAGTACAGAAGATTAGTCAAGCATGGTTTTCCCTTCATAAATCCATGCTGACTCGGACTGATCCTTCAACTCGCAATTTCCTCTTTTATAATTGAATCCAGCATTTATCCCACCACTGACGTCATGCTAACCAGTCTATAATTCCCTGCTTTCTCTCTCCCTCCTTTCTTGAAAAGTGGGACAACATTAGCCACCCTCCAATCCGCAAGAACTGTTCCTGAATCTATAGAACATTGGAAAATGGTTACCAATCCATCCACAATTTCTCGAGCCACCTCCGTAAGTACCCTGAGATGCAGACCATCATGTCCCAGAGACCTAACAGCCTTCAGACCCAACAGTCTATCCAACACCGTTTCTTGCCTAATATAAATTTCCTTCAATTCATCCATTACCCTAGTTCCTTTGGCCACTATTGCATCTGGAATATCGTTTGCGCGTTCCCTAGTGAAGACAGATCCAAAGTACCAGTTCAACTCATCTGCCATTTCCTTGTTCCCCTTAATAAATTCACCCGTTTCTGTCTTCAATGACCCAATTTCGGTCTTAAGTATTTTTTTTTTTTGCTATTCACATACCTAAAGAAGTTTTTACTATCCTCCTTTATATTCGTGGCTAGTTTACCTTCGTTCCTCATTTTTTTCGGCGTATTGCCTTTTTTTTTGTTCGCTTCTGTTGCTCTATAAAAGCCTCCCAGTCCTGGGGGTACCCGCTCAACTTTGCTGTGTTATACGTCTTCTCTTTTATTTTTACACTGTCCATTACTTCCCTCGTCAGCCACGGCCTCCCCTTACTCCCCTTAGGAACTTTCTTCATCTTTGGAAAGAACCGATCCTGCACCTTCTGCATGACTCCTAGAAATACCAGCCATTGTTGTTCCACTGTCTTCCCTGCTAGGGTTTTGTTCCATTGAACTTTGGCCAGCTCCTCCCACATAGCTCCATCGTTCCCTTTGTTCAACTGTAATACTGACATATCCGATTTTCCCTTCTCCTTCTCAAATTGTAGGTTAAAACATATCATATTATGGTCACTACTTCTAATGTCTCCTTTACCTCGAGGTCCCAGATCAAATCCGATTCATTGCACAACACTAAATCGAGAATTGCCTTCTCCCTGGTAGGCACCAAAAAAATTTAAACAAAGGGTGGAATTTCAATCACAATATAATTTATTATTAACTCATCCTATTGAAGACGACTTGATTAAGCTAAAAATTCAATTTTATATGTTTGGAGATAAAAATAATGAACTGCTTGCATCTCAATTAAAAACGGCCAGAAACAAAAGGCAAATTTTGAAAATCCCTAGGAAAGATGGCACACTGGCTTGGGATTATGAAGAAGTTAATAAGATTTTTCACGATTTTTATACTGAACTTCACAAATCTCAATTTCCTGTGGATACTTCTAAAATGAACGATCTCCCATCCACGGCCACCAAACCTATAGTTCCCACACCTCGCACTTCCCGTTTCTACCTCCTACCTAAGATTCGCAAACCCGCCTGTTGAGGCAGACCCATAGTCTCTGCTTGCTCCTGCCCACTGAACTAATTTCTGCCTATCTCCACTCTGTTTTATCTCCCCTTGTTCAATCCCTTCCCACCTATGTCCGTGATACTTCCCATGCTTTACATCTCTTCAAAGATTTCAAGTTCCCTGGCCCCCACCGCCTCATTTTCACCACGGACTATATACCTCTATCCCCTACCAGGAAGGACTTCGAGCTCCCCGTTTCTTCCTGGATTCCAGACCCAGCCAGTCAGCCTCTACCACCACTCCTCTCCGCCGTGTGGAATTAGTCCTCACACTTAACAATTTTTACTTTGGCTCCTCTCACTTCCTCCAAACTAAATTTGTAGCCATGGGCACCCGCATGGGTACTAGCTACTCCTGCCTTTTTGTCGGCCATGTGGTGCAATATATGTTCCGAGCCTACACCGGTATCTGTCCTCCTCTTTTCTTACGTTACATCGACGGCTGCATCGTCGCTGCTTCCTAGACACATGCTGAGCTGGTCGACTTCATTAACTTCGCCTACAACTTTCACTCAGCCCTCAAATTCACCTGTTCTATTTCCGACACCTCCCTCACCTTTCTAGATCTTTCTGTTTCTATCTCTGCAGACAGCTTATCCACAGTTGTCTACAACAAACCTACAGACTCTCACAGCTACCTAAACTATTCCTCCTCCCACCCTGTCTCCTGCAAAAATGCTATCCCCTTCTCACAATTCCTCCATCTCCGCCGCATCTGTTCTCAGGATGAGGCCTGCATCCTAGGACAAAGGAGATGTGTTCCGATTTTTAAAGCAAGTGTCTTCCGTTCGTCCACTATCAACTCTGCCCTCCATCGCATCTCCCGTATTTCACGCAGCTCTGCCCTCACTCCATCCACCCGCCAGCCCACCAGGGATTGAATGCCCCGGTCCTCACCTATCACCCTACCAGCCTACAGATCAAACGTATAATCCTCCGTAAATTCCGTCACCTCCTACGTGATCCCACCACCAGCCACATCTTCCCCTCCCCCCCCCACTCTCAGCTTTCCGCAGGGATCGCTCCGTACGCGACTCCCTTGTCCATTCATCCCCTCCCACATCGCTCCCCACCGACCTCCCTCCATGCACTTATCGCTGCAAACGGAAGAAGTGCTGCACCTGCCCCCACACTTCTTCCCTCACCACCATCCCAGACAGTCCGTTTAGTTGAGGCACCACTTCACCTGCAAGTCAACTGGGGTGATAAAATATATCCGGTGCTCCCGGTGTGGCCATTTATACATTGGGGAGACCAACCGCAGATTGGGAGACCGTTTCCCCAAACACCGGCGCTCAGTCCTCCAGCAGAAGCAGGATCTCCCTGTGGCCACACACTTCAATTCCACAGACCACTCCCACTCCGACATGTCTGTCCATGGCCTCCTCTACCGTCAAGATGAGGCCACACGTAGGTTGATGGAGCAATACCTTATCTCCCGCCCAGGTAGCCTCCTACCTGCCGGCATGAACAACGAACAGACCTCTGTTGATATACCTGCACCCCCCTTTACCCCATCCCTATCTATAATTTTAGTCTGATTCTCTTTCTCTCTCTTTCCCTCCCCCCACACTGTAATCTCCCCCCAGCCCTACCTTTCTTTCTCTTTTATTTCCCATAATTTTCCACCTTCACCCAGCCCATTTCCCTTCACCCTATCACTTCCCAGCTCTCTACTTCATCCCTCCCCCACTTCTTATACCCCTCGTCCATCCCATGTTACTTCACCCCTGATGAAGGTTTTCGGCCCGGAACGTCGTTATCACCTCCTCCCAGAGATGCTGTCTGGCCTGCTGTGTTCTGCCATAATTTTGTATTTTTATTTATTTCCAGCATCTGCAGATTCACTTGTGTTGAATTTTCACGAGAGATTGCTTTTCCTCAAATTTCTGTTGAGGATCAAAAAACTCTTGACGCCCAAATTACTGAAGCCAAAATTCATAAAGTTATTTTTTCAATGCAATCTGGTAAGACTCCTGGACTTGATGGCTACCATGTAGATTTCTATAAAAAAATAGAAAATTGATTTCTCTGTATATGTTAGAAACGTTTAAGAACTCTTTTGTGAAAAAATGATTTGCCCTTTGCTTTAATTTTTAAAAATGATAACGATCCTACTGATTGTGCCTGATATAGACCTATTTTATTATTGAATATTGTTGCTAAGATCCTGCAAAGATAATGGCCAATCGGTTGGAAAATATTTTGGTTAAAATTATTTTTAAAGACCAAACAGGATTTATAAAGGGTCGTTATACCTTTTCAAATGTTCGGATATTAGTTTGCATTATATATTCGTCTTCTTTTAAAACTCTACAATGCGTCGTCCCTTCGGATACTGAAATAGCGTTTGATCGAGTCGAAAGGAAATGTTTATTTAATGTTTTAGAGAAATTTGGTTTTGGTGTTAACTTCCATAATTGGATGAGAATGATATATACAACTATTGGTACTGTTGTTACTAATAATTGTAGATCCCCTTTTTCAGCTTTCATGGGGAACAAGAGAAGTTTTTCCATTAAATCCTTTGTTATTTAACTTGTAATTAGGACCCATTGCTATTGCTCTTCGTGAAGCTAAAGAGATTGATGGGTTTCTTGTGATTGACACCATTTGTAAGAATTCTCTTTCTGCTGACGATTTGCTGGCTTATATATTTAATATTGAGGAACCTATCCCTGCTAAAATTATTTAATTAATTTGCTGGTTTTTCAGGATATAAAATTAATTTTAATAAAAGTGAACTGCTCCCTTTAAATAAATTTATTTCGATATATGATAACACTCCTTTCCATGTTTTGGATTCCTTTAGGTATCCAGGTGTTACAGTCACTAAAAAATATATGAATCTTTACAAAACTAATTTTGTTCCCTTGGTAGATTCTATGAAGTATTTATTTAGCAGATGGAACCCACTTGCGTTTTGACTTGCTGGCCGTATCTATATCGTCAAAATGATGATTTTACCGACATTTTTAGAATATCCCTGTATTTTGACAAAGAAGTTTTTTGATCGAATTGATTATATTACAGATATAGCTGGCGGTTTGATGTTTATCTTCAGAAGCTTTTCGTATGACACACGGCTCCGCGGTTGAGCTCCTCATGGCTTCCTTCTTACGCACCTTTTCCTTGCTTTTTTTCTTTTCTTCTCATTTTTTGTGTCACCATATTTTTCAATCTTTAATATTATATTGTTTATCTTTTGAGACATTGTAAGTGTTACTTACTTCGATGTACACTTGTTATTTTGGATGATAATAATAATAATAATAACAACAACAACAATAACAATAATAATAAAAATATTTGAAAAGATGACTGAATGTTCCCTTTTAATAAAGAAGTGTTCCCCATTTCCCCTGCTAGAACAAACTCTTTCCCTCAATTTCAGAAGCGAATGTGATCCGTTAAATGTTACAAAATAAATCGACCTCAAGATAAATGCCTTCTTTGAAAGCAACACAGATATATAAAAATAATATCCTATTTAAATAGCTGAGGCCAGGTTTCAAGGAAAATAACACGAAAAATTCACATCATATATTGTTTTAAAGTAAATAGACTGCAATATCCCCGAGGAGTTAAATTAATGACACGGGGACACTGAGTAAAAATAGTTTAACTTAAGTATTTGTGCAGCTGGTTGTCACTAATGTCCCTGGCGTGATAGCCCCGCTAATTGCCTCAGTGGAATTGCATTCTCCTCAATAAAAGTCCGCTAAACCGATCACCAGTCCATCTGAGCAGCTGAAACGCTCCGTACAACTGAACGCTGCTTCTGACAGAATATGGGATATCCGGCGATTTACTACATCGCGGCCATTTTCTATCCCACACTTGTAGCGGTTGGTGTCCCCGGTAAGATGCCGTAGCTGGTTACTTTATGTATGGTGCCGTCGTTACGCTGCTGCCGTATCCGCACTGTTACTGAGCACAGATGCTACCGTTGGCTGAAACGTGCTTCCGGAATGCAGTATTCAAGCATCCAATGGTTTTATTTTTAATTTCCGTATTTCGATCGCAGTGTTTTATTCTTTTGTCAATTATGTTGGTGTCGATATTGACATTGTTTCATAATTTCACCTCGCTCGGCTTTCTGAAGTGATGCTGGTCTCTGCTTTTCTAGGTCCGAGTCCCTATCAGTGCAGACACTTTGACCTGATAACAACGTGGCAGCTTATTTAAATGACGGTCCAGTCAATTTTCGACACGTAGGCCTGTTCTTCTGTAAGTCAGTAAATGAGAACTCGTGCTTTATGTCTCCTTGATGTCACTTTGACACCGCTACAAATAATCCCTTCTGTTCTTTCACCTCTAATAATGGAAACGGAGTTGTTTACAGGAGCGATCGAGTGCTCACCGGTCCGTGAGTCGTGGAACTCAGATGCCTCGCTCTGAGGTGTGGGAAGGTTGCCAGTCCACTGACACTCACATCCGTCATTGTCCTCCAGCCGGAGTGCAGCGACCGAGACCGCACACATTGGATTTCCCGCTTTCCACTTCCAAACAGACCATACCCTGCATTGCATCGGTAGAATGGGGGCTTTCAGGGAGATTCTGCTGACCATCTTTCTATTTTTTTTTCCAAATTTCTTGCAGTTAACTTAACGGTGATTGTGATCCTTTCTCGGGG
Source organism: Hypanus sabinus (assembly GCF_030144855.1). NCBI lineage: Eukaryota > Metazoa > Chordata > Chondrichthyes > Myliobatiformes > Dasyatidae > Hypanus > Hypanus sabinus. The sequence continues at coordinate 724,296 of NW_026779721.1, forward strand.
AAAATGCGGACTCCCCAAATGCATCACCCGTTACCTGTTTGGAAAGGCAATAGCGGATCTGATGGTGGTTATCGTTGTTGCTTTAATGGAACAGACCAACAATATCCACATTTATTCTAAATATATTTCTATTTTTACTATTTCTTGTAGTTAATTTAACGGCGATTGTGATCCTCTCACGGGGAAAGTGCGGACTCTCCAAATGCATCACCCGTTACCTGGTTGGAATGGCCACAGCGGATCTGCTGGTGGTTATAGTTTTTGCTTTAATGGACCAGACCAACAATATCTACATTTATTCCAGATCCCTGCTCATCACTCCTGTATGCGCCCTGACACTTGTATTTCGGGCTGTAACGATGGACTGTTCAGTTTGGTTCACGGTCAGTTTTACCGTCGATCGCTTCATCGCAATATGTTGCCGGAAGCTGCGGGAACGATACTGCACCGAGAGAACAGCAACGGTGATTATCGTGACCGTGGTTATCGTGAGCAGCGTGAAATGTGTCCCGGTTTACTTTGTCATTGAACCTTACGTTATCATTGACAGCATCCCGTGGCGTTGCGCCCTCACATATGAATACGCTACTTCACCCGTATGGAGAGGATACGAATTACTGGAGAGTATTTTAACACCACTGCTACCAATCGGATTAATCCTGGTATTTAACGGGTTAACCGTAAGACATATCGTTGTGGCAAATAGAGTCCGCAGAAAGCTTCGGCACAGCGGCGACAATCAGAAAGATGCCGAGGTGGAAAAACGCAGAAAATCGATGATTTTGTTGTTTTCTATATCAGCTAATTTTATATTATTTTGGATGCCCAATGTAGCCCATTCCCTGAAATGGCAAGCGCAAAACTATTTTTACGAGAACAGATATATGAGTTCCCCGGTATACATCCTACAGCAATTTGGGTACATGTTGCAAGTTCTCAGCATGTGCACCAATACTTGCATCTATACACTGACACAGAGGAAATTCAGAGAAGAACTGAGGAATGGAATGAAGTATGTGTTTACATTAAATGGCCATCTGTGTAGATAATGCCCGTGTTTACTGACGATTCAGTGGAGTTTTCAAATAAAGCCGTTTTACAATGAACAGGCTTCGCAAATATCTGATAAATTTGAACAACCATATACCTGGTCATCCGGAAATTGCAGAAATAGTGGAAGACAGCTGACTTCATACAGTTCAGGTAGGTAGCGATAGAAACGTTCAAAGTTGCTGGCGTGATTGTTACATTGGTTGCAGGATGTTCCAAACTATCACAGACACTCGACTGTCACAAGGGCAGGAATGGCTTCAGGATTTCCCGGGATTTACATGTTTTAAAATGGACAGGATCAGCTAAATGTGTGTAAAGGGAGAGCAATGCCAAACCAGCGACAGTATCGCAGCTGCAGAAAGGGAAGACAACGTTGAGCGTTCGTTTGTTCAGACGAACACAGAAACATGAAGGACGCGATCACCCCATTCGAAGTATTCTGTACAGACGCCCACCTGATTAACAAAATAACAGCAACGGCATGCTGAGGAAACGATCGGGAAGCGGAACATTGACATGTGCCATGTTATCGGCACGGGGAACTGAAACATCTCTAATATACTTTGCCACCTCCCCAGGGTGAAATGTTCAGGTATGGTATAATTTCTCACTTGTGTCCAGGAAGGATTCGTGTCCCTTTAAGAAGAAAGGCGGGCTAGCGAACAGCTCATACCCGATCTTATATTGGAAAAGGAATCGGGTCAGGTGACATATCTCTCCGCGGGTCAGCACTTCAGAACGATAGGGCAGAACTCCCCGACATTTCTCTTGCACAGGGATCGGACCAGGGAGCATGGAATGTGTTTAATTGGTGGTCTGAAAATTATGATGCTACCTGGCAGGAACTTGGGAACGTACATTGAGAAATGATGTACTCAGAAAAATGCGCATCCGATATGTGAAGATTGTGTAGGGAGCACTGACATGCAGTTCAGTGTGCGCTTGTCTCATTGACGGAGGGCAAGTATGATAGCGTAAGGTAACCCGAGGTAACAAGAAATATGGACGAGTCAAGAAGAAGGAAGAAAGATAATTAAGGTTTAGGAAGAAAGGATCAGGTAGGGTTATGGCGAGTCACAACGCAGACAGGAAACAATTTAACAATGGACTTAGGAAAGGTATAAGGAGACTTGAGAATGCCTTAGCGAGTTGCGCTAAAGTAAGCAAATAACAGGAGGAGACGGGAGAGAGTGTGGGCAGATGGGAGGTAAAAGAGGAAACTTGTGTCTGAAGTCCAAAGAGGCGGTGAAGCTCCTCTCTGAATACATTGATCAATGTGAACACAGCGACAAAAGGCAGATATGCTCGAACATGCCGACGTTGAGAAAGAGAATTCGCTGGAAACTTGGAAAACATTACGGTAGATGATTCTCCGATGCTAGAAGGGATTTAGTCTGGGTAATTTTGGAAAGCGAGCGAAGATATTGGACAGGATATGTGTGTCGTCGCTGGCCACGGGAGTAGAACCAGAAGATGGGGCGGAGGGGGATGGCAAAGGTTTTTCCTTTGGAGACTCCTTCGAATTACAGACCAGCGAGTATTACGTTAGTAGTGAGTAAACCATTGGAGAAGATTATTGTAGAGGGAATTTATGAGCATTTGGAGAATCGTAGTCGGCCACTGAGAGTCAACATGGCTTTTTGAGGGGCATATTGTCCTTTGTGAACAAGATTGAATTATTTGTAACAGTGAAAAACAAGCAGATGTACCAGAACAGTCGATGAGGGTGCATTAATCTTGTTTAGGCGTTTGAACAGTACTCCATGCTGTTACGGACTCAGCAACGATAAATATATGAGTGAGGCAGGGGTTTTTATAACAAATAAAACATTTATTAAACACTGAAAAAACAAACCCCCAGAAGTAAACAAACCACTGACATAACCGGAAATCAGCTGCTGTGCGGCAGCTTAAACAGTTCTGAAAGCGATTTTGCAAAAAACTGTTCTTCAAAGTAGTACTGCAAAAGTTCAAAATGCTTACAGTCCATTAAACTGAGACTTTTTAGATGATTTAAATTTTCTTTCACGTCGTGTTGTCGTGGTTCCCAGTCGAACTATACGTTTCCCATAGAGAATTTACGAAGATGGAAATGAAACGGCTTAAAGGCACTGACCTTTCCTTTACAAAACTGTTCCCAATCCTTTGTGCTATTTCACAGGGATTAACACGGGGACAGTCAACGAATTCCTTCCAAATGAGGACCATACAAGGTCAAACCTGTTTTTCCGTCGAAATCGACTTTCCTTGATCCTTTAAATCCCGAACTCCGATGTTCACTCTCCACTGATTTTTAACCGGCAGTATTATAAAGAAACTGCCGGCAATGACCTTTTAAACTTTAGGCATTAAATAAAACTCCATCTTTCAACTAAACTGTGTCATAATATTGGATCACGCAGTGGTATGAAGACAAACTGGCAAATCCAGCCACGAACTGCCCTTCCTCAAAGGGTGGGGTCCTCCTTTTATACCCTGTACAAAAACTGTCACATGATCTCTACAGGCGGGTAAATGACGTCACTCCACCATCACATGACCATTACCTTAAGTCCAGTATAGCTTCAACAACACTGTCACGTGACAAGTACAAGACTGTCACGTGTCACGTGTACGTAACACCTCCCTCCAAAAAAAAATAATTGGTCTCTGAGGAACAACATTTTAACATTATTTACAAGGCAAAAAACAAATATACAAATGTTACAACATACACAGCATACATAGTGTCATTATATAACATCTTATAACTTACAACACAGTAGGACTGTTACAATTGTAAAATAAAGCACTCCATCAAAAAATTATATTGTACATTCAACTTCGAGATAGACAATCAGCAACCACATTATCTTTACCTTTAATATGAGTTATCCAATATTGTACTATTGTAACATCAAATTCCAATTTAATAACCTTCATGTTTTTGTTTTTCATCTGACTCAGAAACACTAACGGATTATGATCAGTGTAAATAATAAGTGGTTTTTGAGTTGTACCAACATAAATGTCAAAATATTCTAAAGCTAAAACAAGAGATAACAATCCCTTCTCTATTGTCGAATAGTTTCTTTGATGCTTATTAAATTTCTTAGAAAAGTAAGCTACTGGATGATCAACCTTATCATATTCATTCCTTTGCATGAATACTGCTCCTGCAGCCTCATCACTAGCATCTACAGCTAATGAAAAAGGTTTTTCAAAGTCAGGTTCCTTGAGCACACGTTGCTGACATATCATAGTTTTCAATTTTTCAAATGCTTCTTGACAAGGCACTCTCCACACAAACTTCACATCCTTCTGCAAAAGGTTAGTTACTGGAAGGGCAACATTAGCAAATTCTGACAAAAATTTCGATAATATCCTACCATTCTCAAGAATCTTCTGAGAGTTTTTTTTTTTCCCGCTTGGAGCAGGAATCTCTAAAATTGCCCGTACTTTTGCCTGAACAGGAGCTACCTTACCTTGACCCACAACATAATCAAGTTTAGTCAAAATGGCATGTCCAAATTCACTCTTAGCTAAATTAATAGTTAAGTTAGTTTTTGAAAGCCTTTCAAACAATTTCTCCACCGCGATAATGTGTGCTTCCCAAGTATCATTTCCTGTCACTAAATCATCAATATAAACATCAGTATCTTTCAATCTCTGAATCACAGAGTTAATCATCCTCTGGAAAGTACCTGAGGCATTCTTCATCCCAAATGGAAGAACCTTATACTCATATAACCCAAATGGAGTACCAGTGCAGAAATCTCTCTACCTCTATCCGTTAATGGAACACACCAATTCCCTTTCAATACATCAATCTTTGTAAGGAACTTTGCTTTTCCAACTTTATCTACACAATCTTCTACTCTTGGAATTGTATATGCATCTGTTTTCGTTACAGCATTCACCTACCTGTAGTCCGTACAAAACCTAATACTACCATATGGTTCTGGCACCATAACACAGGGTGAACTCCAATTCGAGTTAGAAGGTTCAATAATATTAATCTCTAACATATATTTAATTTCTTTTTCAGCAGGTTCACATTTTTCTATGTTCATCCTATATGGGTGTTGTTTAATGAGTTTGACATCTCCAACATCTACATCATGTGAAGCTATAGTAGTCCTTCTCAGAACGGCTGGAAACAAACCCTTATATTTAAAAATTAATTTCTTCATCTGCTGTTTCTGCTCTGGCTGTAAATGTGCTAGTTAACATCAATATTTTCCAGAAGGGTTGAATTTGGTAACCTGACAGAAACAATGTTAGATTTAGAATGAAATTCAGATGAATCATCTATCATGTTCCTAGTTAAATCAAATTCATTACCATTACCCGCAACAGTCACAGTATCAGATTGTTTCTCAAGATATGGCTTTGTCATATTTATATGGCAAAGTTGTGTTGGCCTTCTCCGATCTGGAGTTTTTATCACGTAATCCACATCATTGATTTCAGACACAATTTCATAAGGACCATGAAATCTAGCTTGTAAAGGATTCGTTTGCACTCGGAAAAGAACCAGTACCTTATCTCCAGGCTTAAACATCCTCATCCTAGCTTCTTTATCGTACCAAGATTTCATTTTCCCCTGAACCAATTTTAAATTTTCCTTGGCTAAGCTACAAGCTTTATGAAACCTGGCCTTAAATTTCAAAACATAGTCCACCAAATTAGTGTGTACTTCCTTACTAATCCACTGTTCGTTTAATAAATCTAACGGTCCTCTAACTCTGAGCCCAAATACAAGTTTAAATGGACTGAAACTTAAAGATTCTTGTACCGATTCCCTTACTGCAAATAAGAGTAAATTTGTACCCTCATCCCAATCACTTTCATTTTTCACACAATATGTCCTAATCATATTCTTGAGGGTAGAATGAAACCTTTCCAATCACCTTGCTATTCTGGATGGTATGTAGACGAAGTGATTTGCTTAGCTCTCAATTTATAAACTATCTGTTGAAACAATCCAGACATAAAATTACTGCCTTGATCGGTTTGTATTTCCTCAGGTAATCCAAAATAAGAAAATAATTTTATAAGAGCCTTTGTCACAGTTTTACCTGTTATATTCCTAAGTGGTACTGCCTCTGGAAACCTAGACGAAGTGCACATGATAGTCAACAAGTACTGATAACCAATTTTAGTTTTTGGTAATGAACCGACACAATCTATAATAACTTTTGAAAACGGTTCACCAAATGCTGGAATAGGTTGTAATGGAGCAACTGGTGTAACTTGATTTGGTTTACCCACAACTTGACAAGTAGGGCACGTTTTACAAAACATCGCCACATCTATTCTTAGACGAGGCCAGTAAAAATGTTTTAAAATCTTGTCCACAGTTTTCTTTACCCCTTGATGTCCACCTAAGGGCACACTATGAGCTAAAGTCAAAATCTCATTTCGATAAACTTTAGTGACAACTACCTGGGAAACAATAATCCACTCCTCATTTGCAGGAATTGTAGGTGGTCTCCACTTCCTCATCAACACTCTTTTTTCCAAGTAATGTCCTACTGGCACCTTCTCAATTTCACTATCTGGTAGAACTTATTCTCTTAATTTTATAATCTCAGAGTCTCTATTCTGCTCAGCTATCATCTCCTTCCGAGACAGAGATAAATCTTCACAGTCAGACTTACTCCAATAATCTTGTTCAAACAATGAAGGTAAGAGTGTCTCAGAACTCGAATCCTGAGTTGAACCGTCATGGGTAACAACCTCAGTCTGCGCATCAATCTTTTTAGCCATAGCTCTAGTCACAACACAGGAAGAATCTGTGTTAGAATTCATCTCTGGTTCCTCTGACTCCATTGTCAAATGCACTTCAAGAAAAACTGGTCCACATGCCAAGTCATTACCTAACAATAAAGAAATATCGTTAACAGGTAAGCTAGGTTGTAATCCTACTTTAACAAATCCTGTAACTAACCCTGACTTTAAATTTACTTTATGCAAATGTACAGGCATAAATGCACCCCCAGCACCTAGTATATAATTTACCTTTCCAGTATCAGACTCTTCATTAAACTTCAATATACTGTCTAACTTCAGTGATTGAGTAGCTCCAGTATCCTTCAGGATTTTTTGGCACCCGAGAAGATCCTTCTTTCAAGGACACAAACCCTTCATTTATAAAATGATCATATCCCTTTTTAACTTGGTCAGAGTCTAACAAAACCTCATTTGTGTTTATCGAGCCCTGTAATTTTACAGGTGCTTCAATATGTTGCACAGAAGCATTTGGGACAGCTTCCTTATCTTTCTTTGTCAATCGGAAACAGTTAGCTATTCCATGGCCAGGTTTCTTACAATAGTTACAAATAGGACCAAACTGTCTTTCCTTCACAGGTTTTCCTTCCTCCTTACATTTTCAGTAACTTCTGATTTAATTTCTGATTTACCTTGAGTCTCTGTGTTATTATTCCTCTTAAAAATTCTGCCCTGAGGAAATTTATTCTTATGGATTAAAACATACTCATCAGCTAATCTAGCAGAGTCCTGCAATGTATCAGTATCCATCTCATTTAAGTAGGCCCTTAGTTCAACGGGGATGCTTCTTTTAAACTCCTCCATTAAAATTAGCTTTTTCAATGTATTATAGTTACCATTTAGAGGAAACCCATCTCTCAAAACACACAGCTTTATTATAGTGAAATTCCACATGAGTTTTTTTCCACAGACATCTTCAAACTTCTGAATCTTCCTCTATACGCGTCTGGGACCAATTTGCAAGCTCTAAAAATCTGCTGTTTCACAATATCATAATCAAGTGTTTGCGCAGCAGTTAAAGCGATATAAACCTGTTGTGCTTTGCCCTTAATTACAGTATGTTCAACACTGACCATTTATCTTTCGGCCACTCTGAAATCTGAGCAATCGTTTCAAAATGTTGGAAACATCTTTCCGCTTCTCTTGCACTAAATGGAGGGACCAATTTAATTTCTTGATTAGCAATACACCGTTTTCTAGAACCAGAAGACTGATTCTGACCTTAATTCTGCCATCACATATTCCAATTCCCTCTGTTTACTTTCAGCTTCTAACCTACGACGCTCCAACTTCATTTGTTCGATTTGCAACTGCATCTCCTGGTTACTTATTGGAAACGACTCTAAAATCGATTCATCAAAATCACCTGAATCTACATAGTGTGATGCGATTTTTCTCTGTATTAGAGCCTTTGATGTAGACCTCGAAATACCTTTAATTTCCAATGTACTAGCTATCTCAGACACTCAGTTCTTTTTTGCCTTCGCTGACAACTCCGTGTCTGGCGAAGCCGGAAACTCATCAATATTCATTTTTGGCAAATACCACTCACAAGCCAATCAAACAAAAGTATCGAGTATTCCCCTTTTCCAAAACACCGATTCAAAATTGGACAAGCATTTAAACTCAAAAATGGTTCATCCCGGATACAGCCCCCATATTTATGTTACCGTTTCAGCAACAATAAATATAATAGTGAGGCAGGTTTTTATTATATAACAAATAAAGCATTTATTAAACACTGAAAAACAAACCCCCAAAAGGAAACAAACAACTAACATAACCAGAAATCAGCTGCTGTGCGGCAGCTTAAACAGATCTATAAGGAATAAAGTGAAAACAGTTTTGAAAGCGATGTTGCAAAAACAGATCTTCAAAGTAGTACTGCGAAAGTTCAAAATGCTTACAGTCCATTAAAGGAGATACTTTTTAGACGATTTAAATTCTCTTTCACGTCGTGCTGTTGCGGTTCCCAGTCGGACTATACTTTTCCCGGAGAATTTATGAAGATGAAAATGAAATGCCTTAAAGGCACTGACCTCTCCTTTATGAAACTGTACACAACCATTTCTGCTATTATTTGCAGGGATAAACACCGGCACAGCCAACGAATTCCTTCCGAATGAGAATCAAACAAGGTCAGACCTGTTTCACCGTCGAAATCAACTTTCCTCGATCTTTTAACTCCCGAACTCCGATCTTCAGTCTCCACTGACTTTGAACTGGCAGTATTTTAAAGAAACTGCCGGCAATGACATTTTAAACTTTAGTCATTAAATAAAACTCCACCTTTCAACCAAACTGCGTCATAATTTTGGACCACACAGTGGCATGGAGTGAAATCGGCAAATCCGGCCACAAACTGCCTCTCCTCACAGGGAGTGGTACTCCTTTTATACCCTGTTAATAAACCTGTCACATGACCTCTGCTGGCGGGAAAATGATGTCACTCCACCTTCACAAGACCACTACCTTAAGCCTACCACTACCTGAAGTATAACTTCAACACCACTGTCACGTGACAAGTGCAAGATACCCACGGGTACGTTACAGTGTTTAGCTGAGTAGTGCTGGCCGATTGCCGCTACTCCGAGCCACGATACGAATTGTCTGTCGTTGATTGTTTGTCGTCTCGTGTCCAGCTGAGTATTGCAGGCCGATTGCCGCTACTCCGAGGCACGATACGAATTGTCTGCTGTTGCTTAGTTTGGACGTTCCGTGTCCAAGTCCGAGGCCCGGCTCCGTGAGCAAGTTCGCGTCCCGGCTCCCTGACCAAGGGCGAGTCCCGGCTCCGTGAACAAGTTCAAGTCCCGGCTCCGTGAACAATTTCTAGTCCCGGCTCCGTGTCCATCTCAAGTCTAATTCTAGGCTCAGTGTCCAAATCAAGCCGGTCCACACTCCGTGTGCAAATGTCACGCTCTATCACTCCCTCCTACTTCCCCCATTTCCCCCTCTCTTTTCTCATTCTTCTCCATGTTCTTTCACTCCCTTTCCCACTCTCTTCCTCGCATCTTCCTCAGTCTCCCCCATATCTTTTCCTCTTTCTCTCGTCCAGCTATCTGCCTCCCTCCTTCTGTCCCAGACTCTCTCTCCGGTCCCCTCTATCTCCCGCTGCGATCTCACCACTGTTCCCTGTTCCCTCCAACATCCCTCTCTCCTCTCTTCTTCCCGTCTACTATGTCCCCTCTCCCCCCCCTCTCTCTCTCTCTCTCTCTCTCTCTCTCTCTCTCTCTCTCTCTCTCTCTCTCTCTCTCTCTCTCTCTCTCTCTCTCTCTCTCTCTCTCTCTCTCTCTCTCTCTCTCTCTCTCTCTCTCCTCTCTCTCTCTCTCTCTCTCTCTCTCTCTCTCTCTCTCTCTCTCTCTCTCTCTCTCTCTCTCTCTCTCTCTCTCTCTCTCTCTCTCTCTCTCTCTCTTTCCTTCTAACTTTCACACTCCGGACTCCCTTCGCTCCCACCTCTCGCCTCCTGCACCCACTTTCTTCCACAAAGCTCGTCGCAGTTCTGCCAGTCTCTCTGCAGCTTTCTCTATCTCTCTCCACCTGTGCCGATGGATTACTTTCGAGATTGTCTCCAGGCTGTTGGTGCAGAGGGCAGCGGTGTTATTATTCTGTCGGTCGACTCTTGGCCGTGAAGACAGCGCAGTGCCAGTTGGCCTAGTGTGTAGATCGATACCGTGCTCTGGAGCGCGAGGAGTTAGAGAGATAATTTTCTGGACTTATATCGTGACGGGAAGAGATCAGGGCAGTGGGATTATTTCAGGGACTGATACAGTGCTGTGGAGAAAGAGGGGTTAGTGGGAGTAGTTTAGGGACTGATACAGTGATCAGGGGAATAGGGGTCAGTGTGGAATGGTTTCGGGTCCGATACCATGCTGTGTAGAAAGCGGGGTCAGTAGGACTAGTTTGGGGCTGATACAGTGCTTTTGAGAGTGGGTGGCCCGTGGGATTAGTTTGGGACTGATACAGTGTTGTGGAGAAAGGGTGGCCCATGGGATTAGTTTGGGACTGATACAGTGTTGTGGAGAAAGGGTGGCCCATGGGATTAGTTTGGGACTGATACAGTGTTGTGGAGAAAGGGTGGCCCATGGATTAGTTTGGGACTGATACAGTGTTGTTTAGAAAGGGTGGCCCGTGGGATTAGTTTGGGACTGATACAGTGTTGTGGAGAAAGGGTGGCCCGTGGGATTAGTTTGGGACTGATACAGTGTTGTGGAGAAAGGGTGGCCCATGGGATTAGTTTGGGACTGATACAGTGTTGTGGAGAAAGGGTGGCCCATGGGATTAGTTTGGGACTGATACAGTGTTGTTTAGAAAGGGTGGCCCGTGGGATTAGTTTGGGACTGATACAGTGTTGTGGAGAAAGGGTGGCCCGTGGGATTAGTTTGGGACTGACACAGTGTCGTTGGGAAAGGGTGGCCCGTGGGATTAGTTTGGGACTGATACAGTGTTGTGGAGAAAGGGTGGCCCGTGGGATTAGTTTGGGACTGATACAGTGTTGTGGAGAAAGGGTGGGCAGTGGGGCTACTTTGGGGACCGATACCAGGCTGTTGAGATCGCACATACAGAATGACACTTTCTTATCTATTTCTCCAGCTCTTTGTCCCATCGCCCCCCTTTACCGTGTTCTCCGTCCCCCCCGCCGCTTCAATCGTGATCTTTGACACATAGTTCACCCCCTCCCCTTAGACTGGTAAATTGGATGACCATGCCTTAGGATTAGGTGAGCGTCCTGAATGTTGTGACTGTGAGGAAGTCACTGAAGATACTGAAAAGTCTTCTGGACATGAAAGTGTTTATTCATCACCACAAGTAGACATTTTATTGGACGCACTTTCGGCAGAGACTCTCAAACTCAAACTGCGTCAAGAATTTGTACTCCTGGGGACAATGGAAACAATAGCCGACTGAATCCAATAAGACAAGCTGCAATATCCGAATTCATTCAAGAACTTGTGTCTGACAAATTGTTCCTCTGAAGTGAAGTGGAAGCACTTTCCTATTGATGAGACAGCTTTGAAGGTCCGGTCACTTTTGTAGGTTCCAACTAATCCACACAGATGGTCAAAAAGCTTCTGGGATCTGAGATCCCAGAACTCCACAATTACTGTTGTGGGGGTTGACAGTCAGGGAGCGTAGGGAGGATTGATCGAGTGTTGGTAGGTAGGTTCCCCTTAATACGACGTCATGGTTGGCACAGTCAATGTGGGCCGAGTGGTCTGTTCCCGTTCTTTACCTTTCTCTGTTCTATGTAGAACAAACAAAAGACAGAAGTTTTATTTCTCAGAGCAAACATTCCTCTCAGTGGTTATGACTGTAGACATGTTTTCGTCCCAGGACAAAGATTGGTACATTTCACCCAGAAAAAGCTGAGGATGGTTTCTGGTATCGGGAGTGGGAGATAAGTTTACAGTGAGATGAGCTGTGATTATAATTGGTGCAGAATCAGAGTGGAGTCGCTGCTTAACTCTCAGTTTATCTGCTCAGCCGATGGACAAGAGTCGCACTGACACAAGGTGAGGTGGAGAGTTGGGTCTGATAGTGTTTGAAACAAGATCCCCTTTGCTGGAGCAATGCCATTCGCTGTTTGCAACCCTTAGTAACATCACAATTTCCATTGTTTGCAGTTTCGCAATTAATTCACTAAGTTAATCACAATGTCGCAACCCGGGGTTGCTCTTGGCTCAGGCAATCAGATGGAAAATAAATTTTAAAAAATGTTTATTTTTATATCTGTTGAAACCTGGTCTGTGGAGTCGGTAAATGGTATTAAGACCCCAGGTATGTGCAGCATCGACATTCCATTCCTGGAGATCGCCTGTTGTTCACGGGGACAGATCCCTGATCAGAGATAATGCCAGCACTGTTTGATAGGTATCCCCGTGTGGATAAAATACTGAACGTGTTCATCGTTGCCATTGGAGTTCCTGATGAGCGAGCACAGATATTCGTGTTTGGCACTTCGGTCTGTTAACCGGACTAAGCCTGTTTGGGGTCATTTTACAAGCTTTCCGCTTGATGCTGGTTGCTGTAATATCCCTCAGAGATATCAATCCTGTCCATTCAATATTCTGGTTTAAAATGTTTAATGACAAACGGAGCTAAATCCCTGTCTCTCCTCTAACTCATGAAATCGACCCGGACGTTGATCTTGCATTCAATGGGATTTTGTGCAGAGTGGTACCAATGCTGGGGACAGGCAGCCCTGTGAGAATGTGAGACACTGAATGCTTTGAGTTATTGACCCAATTGAATTATTGGTCCTTTAATGACACCCTTCCCATCTTGTCCCAGGGCTGGGTTCCGGGAATCCTTCGGGAAGGTGTGATTGGGAACCTTTAGTCCATTACCAACACATCGCCTTATCTCAACATTGAAGACGCAGGGTCGGAGAGAGCGGAACCCATGTTTGGTGTTGGATGGGGAGCCGTTCACCGCATCTAGCACTCCTGACCTCTGGCGGAAGCCCGAATCTGTGTCCATTTCCTGAGAATGATTTTAATAATGCCCGGTGTCTGTTCTCTTCTCTCTCCCCTCAGTGAATTCAACGACAATTCTGATCCTATCTCGGGAAAGTGCGGCCTCTCTACCTGCACCACTCGCTACCTGGTGGCCATGGCAGCGAGGGATCTGCTGACCGTCGCCATAGAGGTCCTTGTGCGTCGAGTTATAAATCATTACTTTCGATGGAATTTTCTGAAAACTACCCCTGTGTGCAGGGTTATCGAAGTACTGAGGCTCACAGCCACTTACTGTTCTGTCTGGTTCACCGTCACCTTCACTTTTGATCGGTGTGTCGCCATCTGCTGTCAGAATCTGAAAACAAAATATTGCACCGGGAAAACTGCGGCTGTGGTTCTCACAACAACAGGCGCGCTGTCCTTTCTGAAAAAAAGGTTAACGATAGTCAACAATGTACCGTGGTTCTGTAAACTTAAGGCCAATTCTTTCACTGACCTCGGGTGGATAGTATACGATTGGCTCGACATTGTTTTAAATCCGTTCATCCCTTTCGCTGTGATTCTGCTGCTCAACGCTCTGACGGTCAGGCACATTGTTGTGGCCAGTCGTGTCCGTAAGGGGCTGAAGGGTCAGAGCAAGGGGGAGAACAGCAGGGACCCGGAGATGGAGAGCCGGAGGAGGTCTGTGGATGACGATAGTTGTAAATTCCATGTATTATGAGATCTCAGGAATAGGATTCAATTTCGATGATTCTGAATGGATCTTTCATAAAGTCGGAGCCTTGCTGAAGAATTTCAGCTGTTGCACGAACACATTTATTTACGCGATCACTCAGTCGAAATTCAGGGAGCAGATGATCTGCGCGGTGAAATATCCGGTCCCCTCAGTGATTCAGTTCATTACTCAGGCCGCGCACTGAGCGGAGTCTGGAGGCGGCCGTAGTGACTCCAGTCCGGGCTCCAGATACACACATTTACCGCCTGATCTCTCATGTGTTATTTCCGGGAGGAATGTTCCATGGACCGACAGTATCTAGACATTAGGAACAGCTGGGGTGTGGACCAGAAGCGGAGGGTGAAGCGTTTGTGTGTGTGTAGGACACGGAGCGAAATGTGGTCAAAGTGGAAAGTGGACGGAAACAATTTACGAGTCTGATACCAGGAAGTGGGGTGGGGGAGCTGTGTTATAGAGTTTGACAAGACCGGGTCCTTATTCTCCTTCATGAATGACCTGCCTGGATTGTAAGTTCTACCCACCGTCAATGCAGGGATGGAGATGGGGATTGGAGACAATTCACAAGCATTTTTGTAGTTTTGCAGTCGGGGCATACTGAACTGTGTGGTTGTCGTGGTGGGTCTGAATTATGTGATGAGTTCGCAGTCAACGCAGGCTCGTAGGCTTCTGCGAGTAAAACATGTCCGTGACTTTTCAGTTTATAACAAAAGTCGGAGACCTTTACTTTGATTCCAAAGAAACCAAAACCAGTTACTCTACACTTCCGTCATTATGTCATGCACCGCCTGTGTATGAGTACCGGTCCCACGTCCTGTTCCCAAGGAGAGGTCCTGGCTCTGTGTTCTGTGTTCCTGTCTCCCAAGACTAAAGCTCTGTGTTCTGCATTCCTGTCTCCCAGGACCAAGGCTCTGTGTTCTGTGTTCCTGTCTCCCAAGACAAAGGCTGTGTGTTCCAGTCTGCAAAGTCCAAGTCTGAGCTTCATGTCCGCATCCAGCCCATGAGTCCCACGTCCAATCCTGTTGCCTTGCCTTGTCCCCACCTAGATCCGAAGTCCGAGCCCAAGAAAAACCCAGGTTCCAATTCCCAGTACAGTCTTTGTCTCGGAGTCCTTGTTAGGTTCCAAGTTCCTAGTTCCTCGTCCAGGTCCTGCTTTCGTAGTCTCGTCCTAGACCAGGCTCTGTATCCTAGTCTCGTACAGGGCCTGTGCCTTCTCCACCGTCATTTATTTCCTACTTCCCTTGCTTTCTTGACACCCTAGCCTGGTATTTCAGAGTCTGAGTCTTGCCACCCTATGACAGATCTCACCAAACCCGAATGGGTCAGAACGGGAACAAGCCTTTCGCGCATTGTGCTGTTCTGAACCAATTGAACCGGTAATTTCATGCCTAGCTGAACCAATCCCATCTGCACACACAAGGTCCACATCCATTCATTCTCCTCATGAGGATTCTGATATCCTCCATCGCCGCTATTTCTACTATTGCCTTGGGGTCCGCGTGCGTCCTTTCCCGTTGCCTGGGATTGGCGGGACAGACAAAGGAAGAACGGCTTAGCTAAAAGGAAAGAACACCGAAGACATTTCGAAGGATCGACATCATAAAAAGGAAAAACTCTGGCAAATTCCAAAAATCCCTCTCTCTTGACTCCAACCAAAGGCTGCAGCCTGAATGAACTAAAGTGACTTTTATATTTCCATCGGACAATACATTCATCCCTTGACAACGATAGAGCTATTTCATATTGATTATTATTATACCCGCGTTTTTAGATTTAGTATTAACGAAGTATATTATCTGTATGATTGCATTGATATTATTTTTGTGTATTTTTATCAATAAATACTGTTAAAAATATTACCATCAGATTTCAACGGACCTCTCTATCTTTGCTGGTAAGTGACCCAGTTATGGGTTACGTAACAACTTGGGGTTCTCGTCTCGAGATCTGATACCAAATTGGGAGGCCCATGAATCGGGCTTATAAGTCCAAACTTGGATCTGGTTACGCGGGTAGCCAGACGGGTAATGTTGTGGTTTTTCGTGCCTCACAAATGACCAAGAGACGCAGAGGATTCTTCAAGAAGGGTTAAACATTAATTTGCAAATCAAACCTGAGACAGTCATTGAGCTAGTCGCTGATTGCCCACCGATCCCCGGACACAGCATTTTTTACAGTATTTGTCCAGTTGTATTGGCATATGTAATCTATCTATAGTTGCGTATTACACGTACTACACGTACTACACGTACTACACGTACATCCTGTCCCTATTATTCCTATCAATTGGCTTAATCATGTTCTAATCTACATCTCTTAGCTACCTCTCATTAACATACCATTGTCTTCTACATTTTTAAGACTTCAGTCTCCTACCAAATTGGGTACATGCATAGCAAATAATAAACTCGGAACTGAGCAATGTTCTAATCTACATTTCTTTAGCTCTCTCATTTACACACCATTGTCTTCTACATTCCTAAGATTTCATTCTACTAAATTGAGTACATGTGTAGCAAATAACTGACTTCATAGTAAAAATTTATACTTCTATACTCTTTTATACTCCAACATATCCCCCCTTTGAGACCCAGAGGGTCTCACACAGAGTGTCTGCGCAAAAAACGCTCAATAAACTCAAGCATTTATTCCCAAATCTCGGGTTAAACTATAACTTTCTGTGCCAAGGCCTCAAAGTATTCTTTTCCTGTTACCCTGGGCCGCTGAGCCAAAAACCTGTCCCCTTGTACCTGAGACAGGGAAAAAGACTCAGAAGCCTTTACTATCTACTCCCACATTGTCCTTTTGCTCTTGTCCATCCTGCAGGTATTGCAGGCTGTAACGATACATCTTCGGTGTTTCTTTCTCCACTAAGCTTGCTTCAGTAATTGCCACGAGCATCGGAAATTGTTTGGTTGCAGCACGCACTACAAGAGATTTGAGACAAGGAAGAAAACAGCACAGCACAAACGCACAGCTCAACAATACAATACTGACAGTTATTGCTATTTTAGACAGCCATGTTCCCCATCCTCCGAGTCTACTTTCTAACCAATCAAAAAAATGATGTTCAAATCCTGCATTCTGTTTAACCTCCGTCCGCAGATTCTTTAATTTATTCATTGCTTTAGTAAATGATCCTTCTGGGCTAGTATTGTTCGGTATGAAAGTGCAGCATTGTTCTCCAAACATTACGCACACACCCTCTTTTTCTGCCAAAAGTCAATCCAGTGCCTGTCTGTTTTGCCACGCCATCCTGCTGGTTGCATCTAGCTGTTGCCCTAAGGCCTCCAGTGCATCATCGGTGTAGTTGATGAATCTCTGTTGATTATAGTATATATAGTTTATCCATTCAACATTTTTGCTTGCCCCTTTCACAGGTGTGATAGCTTCCCAGCCTGCAGCAATCTCATGCGGTGTCAGGCATGTCATTCAATTAGTTTGCATGTGGTAACCCATCAATGCTAACGGTAAAGCATCGACCAAATTAAGTTTAGTGTCTGCACAAATTTTATTTAGTTTGGCTTTCAGGGTTCCATTAATTCTCTCTACCATGCCCTGTGACTGAGGGTGGAATACACATCCAAATCTTTGCTTTGTCCTCAGCGCCTGTAGTACCAATTTGACCACTTTCTGGATAAAAGCTGAACCACTGTCTGAGCTAACTTCTGTAGGTGTTCCAAACCTTGGGATCACTTCATTTGTCAGAAATTTTACCACTGTCTTTGCCCCTTGATCTTTTGAAGGTACCGCATCCACCCATCTGCTAAATCGATCGATTACTACCAGCATGTATCTTTTCCCTCTCGCTGTCTTTATCATATCTATGTAATCAATCACTAGATGTTTAAATGGTCCTTCAGGTACAGGAATGTGACCTATTGGGGTTGTAATTCCCTTCCGAACATTATCCTGTGCGCATACCTCGCACTGTGACAAGACAACGTCCACTGAAGCCTGTAAATAAGGTGACCAAAAACTATCCTTTATTTTCTTTATCCCCCCGTGCACAATGGTCAATCCCATGCGCTTCTGAAATCAGAATCGTCAGTAGAGGGTGGGCACTGCCAACAAACCGTCTTCTGTGCTCCACAAGCCTTCCGGGTTCTGCTTGGCTCCCCTTCCGTCTCCACATTGTCTGTTCTGCCAAAGTTGCCTTACCTTGTATTTCAATTAGGTCCTCTACCTCAGGTTCTGGAGTTAGGCTTACCTGGGGAGCAATGACAGCTGATGTACATCCAGACACTTTTCTGGCTGCCTCATCCGCAGCTTGATTTCCCTTTGTAATTACATCATTTCCCTTTTTATGTGCCTGGCATTTTACTATAGCCAATGCTTTAGGATTCATTATGGCTTTTATTAAGTCTAGAATTTGCTGACAATGTTGTATGGGATCTACGCTACTTTTTTTAAAACCTCTCTACTTCCGCACTGCCTCGAACAAATGGCAAACTCCATGAGCATATGCTGAATCAGTATAGATGTCCACTTTCTCACCTTCCATCATTTCACACGCAGCTGTCAGGGCTTTGATTTCCGCTAGTTGGGCGGAACACGGTTGGAGACAGGACTCCATCCTAATAATCTTATACCTCGACTGATCCTGTTGTACTACTGAGAACCCTGCATGATTTCCATCATAATCCCTATAACAAGAGCCATCTACGAACAGAACCTTTTTATCTGCATCCTCTAGAGGTTCTGACCGTAAATCTGCACTCAATTTGGCAAATGTCATCGTCTTCCCTACACAATCATGGGGTTCTCCTTCATAGTCCAAAGGGACAAAATCGGCTATATTACTGGCAGTGCATCTCTGTATTGATATGTCAGGAAATGTCAATAGCATCTGATCCGCTGCTATCCTGGCTGGCGTTAGCACAAATTTCCCTCTTTCCAACAATTCTGCTACTTTGTGGTGTGTGTACAGAGTCACAGGATAGCCCAGGGTTACAGATGATGCCTTTTCATATGCATAGTACAGCGCCGCCAATCCCTGATAACAGGGTGGATACCCCTTAGCCACCTCATCTAGTCTCGTACTGTAGTCTGCTATCGGCTGTTTTGCTTTTCCTGTGCCTGTCTCTTGTGTTAAAACCGCTGTGACATAACCCTCCTGTCGGTTGGATACATACAAATGAAAAACCTTCTCGTAGTCAGGCAAAGCTAATGCTGGTGCTGACTGCAATTCCTGCTGAATAGTATTGAAAGCTATCTCCGCCTCTCCATTCCACTGTAAGCCATTCTTCAAATTTGTATGTCCTGCTTCTTTCATTATCTTTCCCAAAGGTGCCACAATCTCAGCATATTCTCCTATCCAATCTGAGCTGTAACCTGCCATTCCCAAAAACTTCATCATCTGCCCTAAAGTCTGGGGTTTGGGGGCCTTAGTTATTGCCTCAATCTGATCTGGTGCTCTCGCCTTCACTCCCTTGGATATTACCCTGCCTAGGTACTCCACTTGCTGCGTGCAAAATTGCAGTTTCTTTTTGGATACTTTATGTCCTCCGTATGCCAGCTTCTCTAACAGTCCTGCTCACACTGTTCCTTACTGTGGGAGCAAATCAACAGGTCATCCACATACCGTAACAATGTACTTTCCAATGGCATGCCCTCTAGGTCTGCCTTCAACACCTGATTAAAAATGTGTGGTGAATGTTTAAATCCTTGCGGCATTCTGGTATAGGTATACTGAGCACCTCTGTAAGTAAATGCAAACAGATACTGACACTGGTCGGCTAGAGGAATGCTGAAGAAAGCCGAACACAAATCAATCACTGAAAAGTAACTTGCTTCTGGTAGGACATTAGTCAAAAGCGTGTGTGGGTTGGGGACTACCGCTGGCCAGTCCTCTACCACATCATTTACCGCTCGCAAATCATGCACCAATCTCCACTTAGATTTATCTGCTTCTAAGACCGGCAGCAACGCGGTATTACATGGACTGTTTGTTCTTTTAAGCACCCCTATTTCAAGCAATCCCTGCACTGTCGATGCTATTCCTTCTTCTGCTTCTGGTCTTAGTGGGTATTGTGGTCTCCTGGGTGGAATTGCTCCTTTTTTCAGCCTTATTTCCACCGGACGAGCTGTTTTTATTTTCCCTACGTCCTTGTCAGGCTGTGACCACAGAATAGACCGCAACTCATATAACCTTTTATCTTTCTGCTGGCCTGTATCCTTTCCCAGCAAGGGCAGGTCTGGTTGGGGAGTTATTTCGACCTCTCTCACTGTTCCTACCATATCTACACTTACCATTATTTTAATGCAATTGTCATCTTCTGATACCCACACCTCGGGCATGATTTTCCTCCACACTGTTACGGTTTCAGCACTCTTAACTAAGGGTCCTAAGTCTTTAGACTGATAACCCTTGTTTACCAACAACGTTATGTGGGGCACAGCCTCCGGTATCCTGTACCATTTTTCTAATAAGGTGTTCCACTTAACTTGTAAAGCTGCCCCTTGCTTTCCAATTATCACAGCCTCCCCGTCCAGGTGCTGTTGGGTAGATGCCTCCAGTTGCCATCTCTCCTCGAACTCCCTGTTCTGAGTCTCGTCAAAAATCACTGTACAATGTAGCTCAGATTTGGGCGCCCTTTTTCCATTTCTCCCAGGTTTCCTGAATCTGATCTGTGATGTCTCCTATCCAAAAGACATTAGCCTTCTTGTCTTCTCGCACTATCAATTGAGCCCCTGCTCTTTCCTCACTCAGCCCATTTCTAGTACAATCTAATTTTAATTCCAATTTCAATAAGGCATCTCTGCCTAACAAATTAATTGGAGTTCCTTTAAATACTGCCACCGGCAAAACAATTTCTTTATTTCCCATTCTCAACCGCAC
This sequence comes from Hypanus sabinus, assembly GCF_030144855.1. NCBI lineage: Eukaryota > Metazoa > Chordata > Chondrichthyes > Myliobatiformes > Dasyatidae > Hypanus > Hypanus sabinus. Next base: position 745,150 of record NW_026779721.1, read on the forward strand.
TGGAGCCGTGCACTGTGTCAACTGTGTTTTCCCCGAGAACCCTACCATCTTAATAAACTTTCCTGACATGGGAAGGTGAAGGGCAGACTGTGGCTGTACACAAGTGTACATGGCTCCGGTATCTATCATCATTGGTGTCAGTTGTCCTTCTAACATAACCTGAACAATGGGTTCCTCATCTGCCTCCCTTATCATTGGGTAATGTCCCTTCCCACTCAAGATCTCGGGGCACCCCTAATACCTCGCATAGGGGTTCGCAGGTCCACTTGGGCCTGTGGGGGCTTGTCCTTGACTAAACTTTAGTTCCCTTATCAGTTCCTGCTGGTGTGTGACAGGCCATGGTGTAAAGAGGCAATCTCTTCTCATGTGGCCTGGCTGATTGCATACCCAGCACAATCTCTCTACCTCTCTTTCCCCCTGTCTCTTCACTGGTCCCCTCTGCCCATAGCTCCTCTGCCCCCCTCCTTGGGACTTCCAGTCCTGTCTGGGCTGTTTGAATTTAGTCTGTTCCTGATAGGGCATTTGTGGGAATGCTCCTCCGAAGATGATTATTGGCATGGGGTTTTCCAGCCCTTGTCTTACAGTATGATCGGTCCCTCCATATAGCAGTGCTTTGTCCAGTTCGATGGCTGTCCTCGAACCGGTGGTTGCTGGCAGCAACTTTTTGTTTTTCTTTTTTTCCTTCTTTTTGAGTTCTTCAAGCTGCATTTGTATTAACATTCTTTGCACCTCTTCCTGCTGCTCAGCCAACCTTCGTTTGTCTTTCCGGTATTTCTCAACCGCATGGACTATGTGGTCTCTAAATACTTGTGGGGTCATTGACGTCAGCCCAACCACTTCCTCCAGTTTGGATTTTACTTGTCAAGGCATTGCATCCAAAATGTTATGTCAGAACATTGAGGTCATAAATAAGCTATTCTCCACCTCTTGTTCAGTCTCCAGTCTTCACCTTTTCAACTGGTTTTGGACGTAGGCTGCTGGGTTTTCAGTGTCTCCCAGTGGATCCCCTTTTAAGGATTTGGGGTCCAGTTTGGGTGGGTAAAGCCTGCCATACCCTCTGCCTCACTCTTTCAAACCCATCTCCATCAGTTCTTGGGTCGTTCGAGTTTACTATGCCAGCCATTTCCATTAGTTCGTTAAATTTGGAGGTTCCCATCAACCTTATCAACAGTGCCTTCAAATCTCCCATAGCCAATAATCGTCCTGCTGTTTCTTCTTCAAAGGCTCTAATCCATTTCCCTGCTCCTTCATGTATATTGGGCAGAGTGGTTTTCAGCCCTTCTAGGTCCTGGGATCCCAAAGGGATATACTGCACTTGTCCAGATCCTTTAACTAACAAAGGCATCATTCTTCCTCCTTCTTCCCACCTGACCTGGCTCTCCTCCTCGCCTGAATCCCCATCTGTCTCAGGGTATGTCTGTACTGCCTCCCACACAAATGTCTCTGGGCTCCTCTTCTTCGGTCTCCCTGTGGAGTCCTTCCTTTCTGTCTTGATTCTATACTTGGTTGGCCCCTAGAGTATTTTTCGCATCTCTCCTGACAATCCCCTCTAACTTACCTAGCTCTGTCTCTACTTCTGCAAGTTGTTCCTCTACCGCCTCCATCTGCCCTTCTAGGCTTATGCCTCCTCCCTCTTCCCCCAAATTCTCGCATCCTCTCTCTCTCTACTTAACTCTTGCTCCTCCAATGAGTCACCTTCTCTTTCTTCCTGTTCTGATGAGCTACTTTCTTTTCTAGTCTGTTTATTTCTATAGTATAACCGATACTCCTCATTCTCCTTTTCCTCTCTCAAGTATTTCATCCGTTCAATCTCTTCTCCCATTTCTCTCTTTGCCTGTTCTATCTTTATCCTTTCTGCCTGTATCTCTTTCCATATCGCCGCTTTTTCCTTCTCGTATTGTTTTTTTTTCCTCCTCATTGTCAAAAAACTGTACTTCTCCCTGCATGTTTACCATTCTCATCAGCAGGGGGCACTGCTTAGGGGTTCCTTCCGCATTATAGTGAGGGGGCTTTTCTGTTTCTTTCGCATCCGGGTACGGAGCTGAAGCCAGCTTCTCACCGTACCCTCCTCTCTCTCTGGTGTTTCTCCGGCACCTTAGTGTCTTCCTCGCTTGTAATCAATATTCTGCCTGTCCCCCTCAGCCTTTCCCCCTCCATTCTGAAGAGTTTTTGCACTTCCATTTCTCGTTCTCTTTTTTGTCCTCTTTGCTTAGATTTATCTTTTGGTTTGTAATTTTTTAATTAGTCCCTCCATATCTTTGCACAAGCTTACATCAAACTTTCCTTCTCTTGGCCACTTTGTTGCCAGGTTTTTGGTTCTTTTCCCCATTTTTCTGAAGTTTTTGTGATCTCATATTTAATTAACAGGAATTTTTTGCTCAGAATCTCTACTGCCATTCCTTTACCTGTCAGGTTATTCTCTCTTTTTAAGGTATTTCAGAGATTCACAGTTTGTTTACTGGATAATATTATTTACTTTAATTCTACGCCTTGTCTAACACCACTTTTTCTTAACTAAATTTACTCTAATTCTACGCCTAGTCTAACACCATGTGGAGTTTTTCTTCCTAGTCTAACACCACGTGGACTTTTTCCTTAACTAAATTTACTCTAATTCTGTGCCTAGTCTAATTTCCTTTCCCTGCCCGTTCAGCCCTTCTTTTCGTACGAAGCGGTACCTACAGTGATCTACCAACACCACATGGACCTTTTCTTAACGTCTTATTAAATTATTTGTACTTATCCCTCACTGCAGTGTTCTTGATCAATCCTCTGAGTCTCCTCTGTTAACCCCCAACTCTGCCAGATTCTTTGGACCGGAGAGACCCTTCGGCAGTGGTTCCACACTTCAGAGACCCCAAGACCTCCCCAAAGCCAACCGAATTCTTAGTCCAAATTGTCGCAGAAAGCGCTTACCTTTTGTTTGGGTGCACTCTTAATTCTGTTAGACTTGTGGGGTCCCGGAGGGCTGGGAAGCATCCACAATCTGCCGTTTCCTTTCTGCGGGTCTATTTCCGGTCCTGTTCCTGACGCCAATTATGTCGTGGTTTTTCGTGCCTCACAAATGACCAGGAGACGCAGAAGATTCTTCAAGAAGGGTTAAACTTTAATTTGCAAATCAAAGCTGAGACAGTCATTGAGCTATTCGCTGATTGCCCCCCCCCCCCCCATCCTCGGACACAGCATTTTTTATAGTACTTGTCCAGTTGTATTAGCATATGTAATCGATCTATAGTTGTGTATCACACGTACCACATGTACATCTTGCCACCATTGTTTCTACCAATTGATTTAATCATGTTCTAATCTTCATCTCTCAGCTACCCCTCATTATGACACCTTTGTCTTCTACATTCCTAAGATTTCATTCTACTAAATTGGGTACATGCATAGCAAAATAGCAAGCTTCAAAACTTGACCAAACTAATCTACATCTCTTAGCTACCTCTCATTAACACACCTTTGTCTTCAACATTCCTAAGATTTCATTCTCGGTACATGCATAGCAAATAGCAAGTCAAAGCTGCCTGCATAGTTTTGGTCCAGCAAAATTTATACTCCAATATATAACACTCCAATACACGTCAAGAAAGACTATTTGTGTGAGAGTGTTTCAGTTACTGTGGGGCGAAGAACCCATGCTGCTCAGCAGGAACAGGGAATAATACCAACGGAGAGAGTCAAGCTGAGCCAGGAGACGGCAGAAATGCCCCATTCTTATAGAGACAGGAAGAGCATCAGAGAATTAATGGTCATTCCAGATACCAGCACTCTGCCCAGTCAGGAGTTGATTTCTCTGTCCAGCTTGGGTAGAACCTCACTGTAACAGTGTGATACCAGATGAAACCTTGGCAACTCAAGTAATTTCATCTGAAATGTTGTCCTACACCCATTGATGGATTTTGTAAATCTTTTTACAGGTTAAAACTGAAAAGGAATTCGTCTCCAGGAAGCTCAAACACGGCACGCCAGTTTTGTTGTCTCTGTCTAGATGTTTAAAAAGTGGAGCAAGGGATCCAATTGACCACCCTTCCTGCTCAGACTGTGGGAAGGGATTCACTCGGTCATTTGACCAACTGTCACACCTGTAATTTACACAGGAGAAAGGCCTTTCACCTGCTCAGACAGTGGGAATGGATTCACTCGGTTATCACAATTGAAGTTAGGTCAGCAGGTTCACACACTGGGCAAGGCCATTCACCTGTTCTGTGTGTGAGAAGGGGTTCAGTCGGTCTTCCCACCTGTGAACACACCAATCAGTTCATACCACACCGGGCAGAGGCTGGTCATCTGCTGAATTTCTAGGAAAGGATTCACTCGGTCATCTGACCTAATGGCTCACCAGCGGGTTCACACTGGGGAGAAGCCATTCACCTGCTCAGTCTGTGGGAAAGGATTCACTCAGTCATCTACCCTACTGGTACATCAGCGAGTTCACTCTGGGGAGAAGCCTTTCACCTGCTCAGTCTGTGGAAAGGGATTCACTCAGTCATCCAACCTACAGAGACATCAGCGAGTTCATACTGGGGAGAGGCCGTTCACCTGCTCACTCTGTGGGAAAGGATTCACTCAGTCATGTACCCTACTGGTACATCAGCGAGTTCACACTGGGGAGAAGCCGTTCACCTGCTCAGTCTGTGGGAAAGGATTCACTCTGTCATCTACCCTACTGGTACATCAGCGAGTTCACACTGGGGAGAAGCCGTTCACCTGCTCAGTCTGTGGGAAGGGATTCACTTGGTCATTCACCCTAAAGAGTCATCAGCGAATTCACACTGCGGAGAAGCAGTTCACCTGATCAGTCTGTGGGAAGGGATTCACTCAGTCATCTACCCTACTGGCACACCAGCGAGTTCACACGAGAGAGAGGCCATTCACCTGCTGAGAATGTGGGAAAGGATTCACTCAGTCATCCCACCTACTGGCACACCTGACAGCTCAGAATGGGGAGTGGCCATTGTTATGAATCCCTAGGTTTTGTTTGCTGTGGACTGTCATTTTAAGTGAGAGAGAGAGAGAGGGAGAGAGAGAGAGAGAGGGAGAGAGAGAGAGAGATTAAGAAGGCAAATGTGTCTGACTTGCAGCTTGTTTACATCGCTCGCAGCTTGTTTAGTTTTAACTGAGGACACAGACACTCAGAGTCAGGCGGAGACGAAGGAGGAAAGAGGGAAGAATCGAAACCAGGGAACTAGTGGCAAAGGGCCACTGTTTGGAACTTTCCTTTGCCCACAAGGGTGGGCTAATTATCGATTCACCGTACTCAAATGTGTGGTTGTCACCTCATTTGATCCGTAGGAGTGGATCTGATTTGGTTTATTCTGCAGAGACCACTTATGTGTTAACCCTTGCCTGGCTGTGGTTTGGTAATTCATTTGAAGATGATACCCCTCATGATAAGTCACTTCGGGTGATAATTAGTTTGTGGATTTAGAAGGAAGACAGATAAAATCTACAGCGACTATTGGTCTCATTTTACCACCATGGAACCTGTGGAATACGACACAATTGCCTTCTCTCAACATTTTCCCTGGATTACAAATATCTCTCTCGTCACCTATTCTGCGGTTGAACTGAACTTTCATACTTTACCATCTCAAGACTCCAACCCTTGTCTCCCCCGAGCTCAATAGTTTGCGAGTTATATTTATACACATAACACTCACGAGGAAATTGCAGATGCTGGAAATTCAAACAACACACACAAAATGCTGGTGGAAAACAGCAGGCCAGGCAGTATCTATAAGGAGAAGAACTCTCAATGTTTCAGGCTGAGACCCTTCGTCAGGACTAACTGAAAGGAAAGATACTTAGAGATTTGAAAGTGGTGGGGGGAGGGTGAAATGAGAAATGATAGGAGAAGACCGGAGGGGGTGGGATGAAGCTAAGAGCTGGAAAGGTGATTGGCGAAAGTGATACAGAGCTAGAGGTGGGAAAGGATCATCGGACAGGAGGCCTCGGGAGAAAGAAAGGTGCGGGGGAAGCACCAGAGAGACATGGAAAACAGGCAAACAATTAAATATGTCAGTGATGGGGTAAGAAGGGGAAGAGGGACATTAATCGAAGTTAGAGGTCAATGTTCATGCCATCAGATTGGAGGCTACCCAGCCGGTATATAAAGTGTTGTTCCTCCAACCTGAGTTTGGATTAATTTTGACAGTAAAGGAGGCCATGGATAGACATATCAGAATGGGAATGGGACATGGAATTAAAATGTATGGCCACTGGGAGTAGTCTGTTGCTGCTGGTTCATTTCTAAAGCATTACGGTTTGTAACAAAATGGGGCCTGCACCTCGGATATGAACAAATTTAAGGATTGATTTAATATGGATTTCATTGGGGAAATCCCTTTTGATTAATTTGTGTGTGGAAAATCAGCAGCAATGGATGTTGATAGATATCTGGAAGTGTGAACCTCTCAGGCATTAGAGGACACCAGAAGGATTGAGTTGTTGAGTATTGCTAGAACGTTAATACTTGCTGAGGTGAAATTGACAATGAGGAGGGCAGTGATGCAGAGGATAACAGCTGAGCATTATGTATCTGAGGGTGTGTTTAAAGCGGAGGAGTTGGAGTTTCCTGAAAGTAAACCTCGTGAGCTTGAGCTCCAGTAGAAGTTAGAAAAATTGAAGATGGAGGCTCCGGAAAGGCAGAGACAGTTTCAGGCTGGAAAGGCAGAAAAACAGACAGAAAATTCTCTTACAAAGTGTAATTAAAGGGAAGCCTATTCTGCTTTGACAGTAGCTGAAGCAGCTGATTATTTACTTATTTATGCTGCCCCAATCATCGTCACTGGGCTATAAATATGCAGGAGCTGTGTGTGGTTCAGTGCTTTGCTCAAGGACACACACGCTGCTTCGGCTGAGGCTCGAACTCATGACCTTCAGATCGCAAGTTCAACACCTTAACCACATGGCCACGTATTATGACCACACATTATGACATAGTGAAACAGGCTGTGCTCAAACCTTACGAGTTGGTCCCAGAAGCAGACAGGCAAAAGTTTAGAAATTTGAAGAAATCTATGAACCAGACATACGGAATTTGCTTATGAGAAATTTGTGTGTTTTGACTGCTGGTGCACATCTGAACATGTAAATGATGATTTTAACAGCTTGATAGTGTTGGTTTTAATTGAAGAATTCAGAAGGTGCGTCCCTGATGACATAAAGACGTATTTCGATGGAAATGATGAAACATTTTCATATGAGTTGAATTGTCTTTTCCTAAACCTTACTTATATTATCTTTAATTATTTGGATGGAGGTTCAGAGTTATTCGCACTACTGTATACGTACTTAACATTATTGAATGGCCCATGTTGGTTAGTGTTTTTTTTTCTGGGGTCTTTTTTTTCTTTTTATTTCTTTGTTCATCAATGTTATGAGTTTGGGAGGTTATCTATTTTTATTATTATATATCTGAATGTCTATTTAAACTGTTAATTATGTACTCTCAAACAATTTGTATTCACGTTTCATTTATGTTTGTTTAAAATTAATAACAAGATTTAAAAAGAGAACAAGAGAGAAGAATTGGTCAAAATTGATTTGAAAAGAACACGGGCAGGCATGAAAACAGAACAGCAATGGCTGGAATTTCTGGAAGCAATTCGGGAGGCACAGGGTATATGCACATCACAAAGAGCAAGTAGTATTCTAAAGGTAAAGTGTCAAAACCGTGGCTGATAAAGAGAAACCAAAGACAACGTAAGAACCAAGGAGAGGGCACAGAGCAAAAATTATTAGGAAGTTAGAGAATTGGGAAGCTTTTAAAAACAAACAGAATGCAACTAAAATAATTAAGAAGGAAAAGATAGAATACATAGATGTGCTAGCCTGCAATATTAAAGAGGATACGAAATTTTTCTTCAGGTACATATATTGTAAAAGAGAGGCTGAAGTGGATATCGGACCACTGAAAAATGATGCTGTAGAGGTAGAAATGGGGTGGGGCTGCAAGATGATGGCAGATGAACTGAATAAGTCTTGTACGTCACTCTTATCTCTCGAAGACACTGGCAGGAATATGGAAGTCCCAGATGTCAGTGGTCAGAATGTGTAAAGTTACGTTACACGGGAGAAGGTTCTTTGGGATACAGAGATGGTCTGAAGGTAAATAGGTCACCTGGACCAGATGGTGTACACCCCTGAGATCTGAAAAAGGTGGCTGAAGTGATGTGGAGGCATTAGCATTGATCTTTCGAGAATCGTTAAGGAAATAAAATCCAAAGATTTTTCCTTCACTGCTCCCCCTCTCCCAGTTTCACCCATCACCTACCACATCTTCCACCCCTCCAACCCCCACACTTGCTTCCTCTGACGTCTCATCTTTTTTGTTCCCAGTCCTGATGAATGGTCTCGGCCCGAAACGTCGACTGTTTGCTATTTCCCATATGTGCTGCCTGGCCTCCCAGGTTCCTCCAGCATTTTGTGTATGTGTTACTTGGATTTCCAGCATCCACAGATTTTCTCCTGTTTTTGATAAAAGCAAAAGCAGGGTCATGTAATATAGCAAGAAAACAGTGGGAAGTGAGAGGATTGGAAATCTTTTACATAACCAACAGGAGACAACAAAAAAAAACACACACACACACTCACACACACAGGAGAGACATGATGAAAAATTACGGTAAGTGATCCAATAATATCAGGTATCAAAAGTTGTTCAGATATATAAAGAGTAAAAGAGAGGGAAGAGTTGATATTGTACCACTGGAAGATGATGCTGGCGTGTTAGTAATAGAGCAAAGAAATCGCTGCCGAATGTAACAAGTATTTTGTGTCAATCTTCACTGTGTAAGACACATGCAGAATAATACTATAAGACATAGGAGCAAAATTAGGCCATTCAGCCCTATTGAGTCTGCTCCGCCGTTCTATCATGGCTGATCCCGGTTCTCACTCAACCCCATGCACCTGTCTCCTCGGCATATCCTGTAATGCCTCGACTGATCCATAAACTATTAGCTTTTGCCTGAAATGTACACACAGAGTTGGCCCCCACCGCCAACTGTGTCAGAGAATTCCACAGATTCACTGCTCTCTGACTAAATAAAATCCTCCTCAACTGCTCTAAAAGGTTGCTCCTCCGCTTTCAGGCTGTGCCCTCTGTTATGGCTACCCCCACCATAGGAAAAGGCCTCTCCTCATCCACCCTATCCGGACCTTTCCACATTCGGTGGGTTTCAGTGAGATTCAAGATTCAGGATGAGGTTTATTACCACCGGCATTTGGCGTGAAATTTATTGACAGCAGCAGCAGTTCAATGCAATTCATATTCTGGCATAGATAATAATAATAAATGAATTAAAACAATAATCAAACAGCAGTTCAATGCAATTCATATTCTGACATAGATAATAATAATAATAAATTAATTAAAACAATAATCAACAAGTAAATCAATTATGTGTGATGAATAGATTATTAAAATGTGTAAAAACAGAAATACTGTATATTGAAGAGTGTCCAAAGCTTTCAAAGTCCATTCAGGAATCAGATGGCAGAGGGGAAGAAGCTTTTCCTGAATCACTGAGTGTGCGCCTTCAGGCTTCTGTATCTCCTACCTGATGGTAACAGTGAGGAAAGGGCCTGTCCTGGGTGCTGGAGGTCCTTTATAATGGACTCTGCCCTTCTGTGATACCGCTTCCTGAAGATGTCCTGGATACTTTGTAGTCTCGTACTACAAAGAGGTGACGAGATTTACAGCCTTCTGCAGCTTCTGAACACCCCCCACACACATTTACTAAACATAAGTCAGTGCAGGAGTACAGGCCCAAAGCTGGCAAACGCTTCTCATGCTTAACCCCTTCATTCCCGAAATCGTCTTCTTGAAGATCCACTGGACTCTCTCCAATGATAACACACATTTTCTAAGATAGAAGTCCCGCATACTCTAACTAACGGAATGTTAGCCTTCATTGGTAGAGGGATTGAATTCAAGAGCAGGGAGGTAATGCTGCCACTATACAGGGTACAGGTGAGGCCGCCCCTGGAGTACTGTGTCCAGTTCTGGTCTCCGTACTCGAGGAAGGATATGTAGTACTGGCTTTGGAGGCAATGCAGAGAAGGTGAAACAGTTTGATTCCAGGGATGAGGAGGGATTGAGTCGCCTGGGACTTTTCTCTCTGGGGTTCAGAAGAATGAGAGGGAATCTTATAGAAATACCCAGAATTTTGAAAGGGATAGATAAGATAGAAGTAGGAAAGTTGTTTCCATTGGTAGATGAGAGTAAAACTCGGGGACATTGCCTCAAGATTCAGGAGAGAAGAGTTAGGACGGAGATGAGGGGAAACTGCTTTTCCCACAGAATGGTGAATCTGTGGACTTCTCTGTCCAGGGAAGCAGTTGAGGTTTCCTCACGAAGTATATTTAAGATATAGTTAGATAGGTTTTTGCAGAATAAGGTAATGAAGGGTTATAGGGAAAAGGCAGGTAGATGGAGCTGATTTTCCTGACGGATCAGCCATGATCTTATTGCATGGCGGGATATACTCAATGGGCCAATGGCCGACTCCTGCTCCCATTTCTTATGTTCTGACGTGCGGCCTGAAGAGTGTCTTGTAAAGTATCAGCATTATCTCCTTGCTGATATATTCTACTTCACTTTAAATAAAGCCAGCATTGTATTTGCCTTCTTTACCACAGACTCAACCCGGAAGTTAATCTTCTGGGAGTCTTGCCCAAGGTCCTGGTGTCGTAGTGACGTCAGCGCCGGACTCCGTAACGGAGGTTCCCGGGTTCGAATACAGTCGGGCCTCTCCCGAGTACGCTTTCCATCCGTGCCGGGTTGAGTGTTGAGCTCGCAATTCGACCTCATAAAATAAAGAAAAATACTGTGAAATGTCTATGTGAGGAGAAGCGCCCTACACAACCTTCCGATTCGCGCCTTGTAAGGCATGAAAATGCCCGACGCTGCCCTGAGTCAGTCCTGAGTCGAGGACATTATCATCATCATCACGTTTCCTTCTGTACTTCTGTGGCTTGAACATTCTCCCCAATCACATAACAGTTCACTATTGTTCCTTTTGCCGAAATGCACTACCGTACTTTTCCCAATAGGGTATTCCATCTGCCACTTTCTTGATCGTTCTTCAAATTTGTCTGTGTCCTGCTGCAATCGCATTGCTTCGTCAGCACTACCATCGCCTCCACCTACCTTTGTATCATCCACAAACCTTGTCACAGCCATCAGTTCCATTATCCAAATTATTGACAAACTGTGAAAAGTAGCGGTCCGAATACTGACCCCTGAAGACCACTAATCACTGCTGGCCAACCAGAAAAGGCCCCTTTTATTCCCACTCGCTGCCTCTTGGCTGTCAGCCATTCCTCTATCCATGCCAGTATTACTTCTGACATTTATCCTGTTAAGCAGTCTCATGTGTGACACCCTATCAGAAGCTTTCTGAAAATCCAAGTAAATGAAATCCACTGTCTCTCGTTTGTCCATCCTGCTTATGACTTCCTCGAAGATCTGTAACAGACTTGTCAGGCAAGATTTCCCTGTATAGAACCAAGCTGGCTTTGACATTATATCATTAGTCTCCTAGTACACCAAAACCTCAACTGTTATCATGACTCCACACTTTCCCAGCCACTGAGATTAGGCTAACGACTATAATTTGCTTTACTTTGCCTTCCTCCCTTCTCAAAGAGTGGATTGGCATTTGCGATCTTCCTGTCCTCCGGGACAATGCCAGAATCAAATGATTCTTGACGTGTCATGACCAATGCATCTGTTATCTCTCCAGCAACCTCTCTCAGGACTCTGAGATGTAGTCCATCTGGTCCAGGTGACTTATCCACTTTCAGAACCTGAGTTTGCCGAGCACGTTTTCCTTTGTAAAAGCAATGGCACTCACTCCTGTTCCCTGACACTCCTGGATCTCTGGCACACTGGTGGTGTCTTCCACAGACAAGACGGATGCAAAGTATCTATCAAGTTCATCTGCCATCTCTTCCCCATTTGTACCCCATGAGCATCATTTTCCAGTGGTCCAATATCAACTCTCACCTCCCTTCCGTATATTTTATAACTGGTTTATATTATTGTATAGTTTGCTGTCTTATTTCACCTTTCCCCTTATAGCTTTTATTTTAAATTTGCCTGTTGTTGGATATTAAAAGCTACCCAGCTATCCAACCTACTACTCATTTTTGCTACCTTATATGCTTTTATACAGTCCTTAACTTCCTTTGTCAGCCACGATAGCCTAGCCCCGCTGTTTGAGAACTACGTCTGTGGGACATATCTATCCTGTACATTATGAACTATTCCCAGAAACGTCAGCCATTTCTGCTCTGACGTCATCTCCACCAGCATCCTCCAATCCACCTGGGGAATCACCTTTCTCATGCCTCTGTAATTCACTTTCATTCCATTGAGATACCACACATGTGACCTGTGCTTCTCCCTCACAAATTGCAGTGGGAATTCAATCATATTATGATCACTGCCTTCTAATGGTTCCTTTACATTAAACTCCCTAATAAGATCTGGGTTATTACACAACACCCAATCTAAGATCGCAGTTCCCCGAGTAGGCTCAACCATCAGCTGCTCTAAAAAGCCATTTCGTTTGCATTCAATACATCCCTTCTTTTGCGATTTAACGCCAATCTGACTTTCCCAATCCTCCTGCAGATTGAAGTCACCCACTACAGTTGTGTCATTAAATTTATTACATAAATGCCAAACATTCACCTGGGGCAGAAGTGAGGATACATGCTTTTACCAAGGAGAGAAGGTGTTTTTGAAGCTGAAAGGCCTGAAGGTAGATAAGACAACGCAGAGTTCAGAAAGAGGAAGCTGAAGAGATTGTGAAGGCATTAGAGTCATAAGACACTACAATACAGGAAAATGCCATTCGGTCAGTCTAGTCCGTGCTAAAGCATTAATCTTCCGAGTTCCAACAAATTCCACCTGGACTATCGCCCTCCATATGCTTCTCATCCAGTGACCTAAGCAAACTTCTCTTAAAGATTACAATCGTCCCTGCCACTTGCTCTGGCAGCTCGGGGCACACTCTCCCCGCCTCTGAATGAAGAAGTTCCCTCGTAGTTTCCTCTTCAAGTGATGAGTAATGATCTATCACAAATCACTAGATTTTAGAACGGTTCTGGTGGATCAGAAATTTGCAAATGTCACTCCACTCTTTAAGAAGAGAGGGGGCACAAGAAAGAAAATTATTGGACAGTTAGTGGTCAGGAAGATGTTAGAGTGTACTAAGAGTGTGTTTTTTGGGTACTGTAATTGGGGAAACATGATGAAGTAGGCCAAAGTCAGTCGGATTTCTTCAAGGAAATCTTGACTGACAAATCTCTTGGAATACTTTGCGGAAATAACAGGCAAGGTAGATAAAGCAGAGGCAGTGTATGTTGTTTGCTTGGATTTTCAGATGATCTTCAACAAGGTACCCCATGCAAGGCTGATTGAAAAAGTAAGGAAGCATGGGATCCAAGGACACATTGCTTTGTGCATCCAGAGCTGCCTTGCTCACAGAAGACAAAGAGTGGTTGTACACTGGTCATATTCTGCATGGAGGTCGGTGACCAGTGGTCTGCCTCAGGGATCGGTTCTGGGACCCCTACCCTTCGTGACTTTTATAAATGACCTGGATAAGGATGTGGAGGTACAGGTTAGCAAATTTGCTGATGACACAAAGGTTGGGTTAGGTTGCAAGGGGATATTGATAGTCTGCAAACCTGGGCTGAGAAGTGGCAAACGGAGTTCAACCCAAAGAAGTGTGATGTGGTTCATTTTCGTCTGTCAAATATTATAGAATATAGTATTAATTGTAAGCCTCTTGGCAGTGTGGAGGAACAGAGGGATCTTGGGGACGGAGTCCATAGGACACTCAAAGCTGCTATGTAGGTTGACTCTGTGGTTAAGAAGCCATACTGTGCATTGGCCTTAATCAACCGTAGGCTTGAGTTTAAAAGCCGAGATGTAATGTTGCAGCTATATAGGACTTTGTTCAGACCCCACTTGGAGTACTGTGCTCAGTTCTGGTCGCCAAACTACAGGAAGGATGTGGAAGCCATAGAAAGGTTGCTGAGGAGATTTACGAGGATGGTGTCTGGATAGGAGAGCATGTCTTTTGAGAATAGGTTGAGTGAACTCAGTCTTTTCTCCTTGGAGTGATGGAGGATGAGCGGTGACCTGATAGAGTTGTTCAAGAAAATGAGAGACATTGATCGTATGGATAGTTAGAGGCTTTTTCCCAGGGCTGAAATTGCAAGCACGAGGGCATAGTTTGAAGATGTTTGGAAGTAGGTACAGAGGAGATGTCAGGGGTAAGTTTTTTACACAGAGAGTGGTAAGTGTTTGGAATGGGCTGCCGGCAATCGTGGTAGAGGCGGACACGATAGGGTCTTTTAAGAGACTCCTGGATAGGTACACGGAGATTAGAAATACAGAGAGCTGTAGGTAACCCTTGGCATTTCTAGAGCAAGGACATGTTCGGCATCGCTTTGTGAGCCAAAGGGCCTGTAACGTGCCGCAGGTTTTCGAAGTTTCTAAGGTGCTGCACGTGAGGCTGCTTAACAGGATCACAGCTCATGGAATTACAGGAAAGAAACTTGTACTGACAAGGGAGAAAGAGTCAGAATAATGTGGGCAATTCTGTTTTGCTGTCGGTAACTCATGCTGCTCTGTAGGGGTCAGTATTGAGACCGCATCATTTCATGTTAAATGTGAATGAGATGGATGACAGAATTGATACCTTGGTGACGAACATTGCAGTTGATACAAAGATAGGTACGGGACAGGTAGTTTAGAGCAAAGCGGGAGTCTGCAGAAGGACTTCGATAGGTCTGGAGAAGGCCAGCAAAGTAGCAGTTGAAATACAGTGTATGCAACTCATGTACATTTGGTAGAAGTATTTGGCGTAGAAAAAAAAATGGGAGAAACTTGAAAAAATTAGATGTGCATAAGTGCTTGTGAGTCCTTGAGCAAGAGGCCCTAAAGATTTGCTTGCAGATTGAGTTGATTAAGGATGACAACTGCAATGTTAACAATATAAGAGCAAGGATGCGATACAATAGCTTTATAACGCATTGGGCAGATCACTGTTGGTGCATTATGAGCAGATTCCGATCTGTACTTACGTCTTATTATCTGAGCAAAAGATGTGCTCGTAATTGAGTGGGTCCGGAGAAGTTTCAAAGAATGATTCCAGGAAGACCAAGATGAGGAAGTACGTGGGAAGGGATTCACTCAGTCATCCAACCTACAGAAATTTATCGATATCCACTGCTGCTGATTTCCACAAATAAATCTAAAGGGATATGCCCGATCAAATAGCTAATTAATCGATCAATAGCCCCCAAAACAACACGGCCCAGCCGGACACATAACAGTTGACTTTACATCTCACAACAGTGGATTCAGTAATGAAACCCGTGATTAATGTTGCTGTCCCTCTGAAATCATAAGAAACGCAGATTAAGGTGCATTTAAATGAGAGCGCATCCCCACAGGTGACGTCGCACAGACCCCCCTCGCGCCTGACGTCACGCATGGGCTTCCCACACCGGGATCTGCCCTTACATGCACAGCGTCTTACGTCATCCATGCGCTGGTGAGCTCGGGCTTTATCAGTTTAATAGCTGGGCTAACAGTCACGTGACCAGCCCTCCCCCCACCGCTGTCAACAAAGGATTCAGGGGCTGCGCTATTCCCATTGGTGCAAAGCGATGTCAATCACTTGTTACCACCAGTCGCAGAGGTGGACAAGTCCAGAGGGTGTTACCCCCGCTGAGTTCGCCTCCCGCTCCGGCCTCAAACTCCACATCACAGCGGAGTAAATGTCCGTTTTTTGATTTATTTCCATTTCCCTCCAAGGGAAGTTGGGGCGTTTGTGAAGCGTCTCCTGCAGCCGGAGTCTGATATGTCGCCGAGAGGTGGAGACCGCTCGGCCTGTCGGTTTGATGCCAGTTCCCTGGGGAGGGAGAGGAGGGATTTAATTGACAGGAAAAAGATGGTGTGAGAGGGAGCGGACAAGATGTTTGCCCCGGTGGAAATCTGTGGAAATGTCTGAGCCCACGGTGGTGGCGAGCAGAGGGATTCACATAGGGGAGGAAACACCGACAGACGGTTGACCTGCAAGTGGGGCCAATGACGGGGGTAGGAGGTGAGTCGTTGGGGCAACACGGGGCTGCGGAAGATGGACATTTTTTTGCACAGAGGATTAAAAAAGTGATTGGAGAGTATTTGTATTAGAGAGTGCAATGAAGTTTCAACAGACTGATCCCTGAAATGGTTGGGTCATCATATAAAGAAAGATCAAATGTGATAACCCTTTCATTTAGAGAATCGAGGACTGAGAGGTGAACACATTGCAATGCAAATCATTACCGGTTGAAACAGGGATCCCAGTCTCTGAAAAAGGGGGTGGATGCCTATATTTTATAATAAAACCCCTATTGGTTTACCTTTAACTCCTCTCCCAGTTTTATGCTTGCCCTGGTCCTTCACACCCCCTTACCTGCTTAAGATTCAGCCCATTAGCAACAGTCAGCAATTCATTCTTTTTGGCTTTTCCTAATGCCTCAGGGGTTGGCGCTTCCAGAAATTTATAATTGTCCATTGCTGCTGATTTCCACACACAAATAAATCAAAAGGGATTTCCTCAATCAAATCGATAATTCATCGATCAATAGCCCCCAAATTTGTTCATATCCCAGACGCAGGCCCCAAATTTGTTACGAACCATAATGCTTTAGAAACAAGCCAGCAGCAATAGACTACACCTGGAGTCTGGTTTTGATGTTAAATCTGTCTTTATTAGAATCTACTTGTAAAATTGCAACTTAAACAAGATAAACAGAAGTTAACAGTGTTACGTTTATAAATGTGTGTAAATATAACTCCCAAACTATTGAGCTCGGGGGAAACAAGGCTTACAGTCTTGAGATGGTAAAGTATTAAAGTTCAGTTCAACTACAGAATAGGCGATGAGAGAGAGAGACTTATAATCCAGGGTAAATGGCGAGAGAAGTCAAATATGTAGAATTGCACAGGTTCCACGGTGGTAAAACGAGAGAACAGTTGCTGGAGATTTTGTACATCATCATTCCAAATCCACATACAAATTATCATCGAAAGTGACTTGTCACAAGCAGTATCGTCTTCGTGAACTACCACACCACAGCCAGGCAAGGGTTAATACATAAGTGGTCTCCACAGGATGCGCCAAATCCGATCCACTCTTAAGGATCAAATGAGGTGACAACCACACATTCGATGTACGGTGAATCAATAATTAACCCATCCTTATGGGCATAGGAAAGTTCCAAACAGTGACCCTTGGCCACTAGTTCCCTGGTTTCGATCCTTCCATTTTTCCTCCTTTGTCTCCGTCTGACTCTGAGTGTCTGTGTCCTCGGTTAAAATTAAACAAGCTGCAAGCAATGAAAACAAGCTGCAAGTCAGACTGAATCGGCATCCTAATCTCTCTCTCTCTTAAAATAACAGTCCACAGCAAACGAAACCCAGGGATTCATAACAACGGCCAGTCGCCACTGTGAACTGACTGGTGTGCCAGTAGTTGTGATGACTGAGTGAATCCCTTCCCACAGACTGAGCAGCTGAACGGCTTCTCCCCAGTGTGAACTCGCTGATGACTCTGTAGGGTGGATGAACGAGTGAATCCCTTCCCACAGACTGAGCAGGTGAATGGCTTCTCCCCAGTGTGAACTCGCTGGTGACTCAGTAGGGTGGATGACTGAGTGAATCCCTTCCCGCATTCTGAGCAGATGAATGGCTTCTCCCCAGTGTGAACTCGCTGATGATTCTGTAGGTGGGATGACCGAGTGAATCCCTTTCCACAGACTGAGCAGGTGAATGGCTTCTCCCCAGTGTGAACTCGCTGATGATTCTGTAGATTGGATGACTGAGTGAATCCCTTCCCACAGTCTGAGCAGGTGAATGGCTTCTCCCCAGTATGAACTCGCTGATGACTCAGTAATCTGGATGACTCAGAGAATCCCTTCCCACAGACTGCGCAGGTGTATGGCTTCTCCCCAGTATGAACTGACTGGTGTGCCAGTAGTTGGGATGACCGAGTGAAACTCTTCCCACAGTCTGAGCAGGTGAATGGCTTCTCCCCAGTGTGAACTCGCTGATGACTCTGTAGGCTGGATAACTGAGTGAATCCCTTCATACAGACTGAGCAGGTGAACGGCTTCTCCCCAGTGTGAACTCGCTGATGACTCTGTAGGATGGATGACCGAGTAAATCCCTTCCAACAGACTGAGCAGGTGAATGGCTTCTCCCCAGTGTGAAATCGCTGATGACTCTGCAGGCTGGATAACTGAGTGAATCCCTTCCCACAGACTGAGCAGGTAAATGGCTTCTCCCCAGTGTGAACTCGCTGATGACTCCGTAGGATGGATGACTGAGTGAATCCCTTCCCACAGACTGAGCAGGTGAATGGTCTCTCCCCAGTGTGAACTCGCTGGTGTCTCTGTAGGGTGGATGAGTGAGAGAATCCCTTCCCACAGACTGAGCAAGTGAATGGCCTCTCCCCAGTGTGAACACGCTGATGACTCAGTAGGGTGGATGACTGAGCGAATCTTTTCCCACATTCTGAGCAGGTGAACGGCCACTCCCCAGTGTGAACTCGCTGATGATTCTGTAGTTGGGATGACTGAGTGAATCCCTTCCCACAGACTGAGCAGGTGAATGGCTTCTCCCGAGTGTGAACTCGCTGATGACTCTGTAGGTTGGATGACTGAGTGAATCCCTTCCCACAGACTGAGCAGGTGAATGGCCACTCACCATTATGAACTGACTGATGTGCCAGTAGTTGGGATGACTGAGTGAATCCTATCCCACATTCTGAACAGGTGAACGGCTTCTCCCCAGTGTGAACTCGCTGATGATTCTGTAGGTTGGATGACTGAGAGAATCCCTTCCCACAGACTGAGCAGGTGAACGGCTTCTCCCCAGTGTGAACTCGCTGATGACTCTGTAGGTGGGATGACTGAGTGAATCCCTTCCCACAGACTGAGCAGGTGAATGGCTTCTCCCCAGTGTGAACACGCTGATGTCTCTGTAGGTTGGATGATGCAGTGAATCCCTTCCCACAGACTGTGCAGGTGAATGGCCGCCCCCTCGTGTGAACACGCTGGTGTGCCATTAGGTCAGATGACTGAAAGAATCCCTTCCCCGAAATTCAGCAGATGACCAGCTCTGCCCAGTGTCATCTGACTGGTCTGTCCGCAGGTGGGATGCCCGATAGAATCCTTTCTCACACACAGAACAGATGAATGGCCTTGCCCAGTGTGAACTTGCTGATGTACCTTCAGTTGAAATGACCGAGTGAATCGATTCCCACTGTCTGTGCGGGTGAACGGCCTCTCTCCTGTGTAAAATGCCCGGCTTGCGAGTTGGTCAGATGACCAAGAGAATCCCTCCCCACAGTCTGAGCAGGAAGGATGGTCGATTGAATCCCTTGCTCCACTTCTTAAATATCTAGACAGAGACAAGAAAATTGTTGTGCCTTGTTTGAGGTTCCTGGAGACATATTCCTTCCAGTTTTTAACCTGTAAAAGATTTACAAAATCCATCAATGAGTGTAGGACAACATTTCAGATGCGATTACTTGAATTGCCAAGATTTGATTTCGTATCACACTGTTACAGTGAGGTTAAACCCAAGTTGGAAGATAAATCATCTCCTGACTGGGCAGAGTGCTGGTATCTGGAATGACCATCAATTCCCATATGCGTTTCAAGTTCCAACTCCTTAAAGTGCAGGGTTACAAGCTGCAGCTGGATGCACTTCTTGTAAGTGAGGGCATCAGGGACACTACAGGTCCCCCCATCTTCCCTCTAATTTGTAATAACAAGTGTGTACATAAATCTTGCACTGTGCATTTTTTTTTACCCAGTGACAAGATGTGCACGGTGAGTTTTATGTAGAGAGGTATTCATTTTCACAGCTAGAAAATCACAGTCAATAGAAACTTTGATCTCCTCTGGGTTCAATCCACACTCTCACACAACCTATGTAGTAGGCCTGTAATGGGTAATGAAGGATTTTCTCACCAAAGTTTTTGCATATTGTCCATATGTTGTTTGCTTGCTAAGTTATGCTTTAACAAGTCAGATTTCCAAATATCATTCCACTTCTTCCCACTTGCAAATTCTCCAGCAACTTTTGCAACACCAAAATACACACAAGTATCACCAGTTTCTGTATTCTACATAAATATTTCCCCTGAACCCTCCCCACCCCAATGAATGACAGTGGTGAACTCAGTTTCTATATTCCCCTGAAGCCTTCCCCAATTCTCCAGCAATGTTTGCATTGCCACAACACACACATCAGACAAAGACTGACAGTGGTGAAACTCAGTGATTGCAATGCCAATGAATACGAAGGGAAGGGCAGTAGTCTTTCTGTCTCACTGGAGTCTGGCACATTTGTGATGTGAAAGCTACTTGCTGCCCAGGGCAAAGGTGCTTGATATCATTCAGTACCCAGAGAGAATGGGACAATACATGCTCTCACCGGTAGAAAAGTCCAGAACCAGAGGAGGTAGAACAAGCAACAGACACAAAATGCTGGAGGAACTCAGCAGGCCAGGCAGCAGCTATGGAAAAGAGTACTAATGCTGAATTCCTCTAGCATTTTGTGCATGTTGCTTGGATTTCCAGCATCTTCAGATTTTCTCTTATTAGTGATTGGAGGTAGAACAAAGGTGATTTTCTCAACTGGTGATGTAAAAGATTTTGTTCCCTTTCTCTGAGTTCCTAATCCTTGCCTTTATTATAGCTGGAGCTCAGCTCTGTCTGAAAGATCAATCGGTTTCCATTCACTCAGCAGCTGGAAGCTCCCCGGGGCCCGTGTACGGATCGTGCTGCTGAGAGACAGGGACAAGAGCAGGATTGTTGGCCACGGTGTCCAGATTTCACAGGAATTGTCACGAAGTTGGTGTTTAAGATAAAAACACGGAGAATCGCTATTACCTGCACCCGACATTTTCAAACCCTTCTGTGTACTGCGCATTTCATCAGCGCTTCAGCATCGGCAAAATTCTTAACGCATAGCCCTATGGGTAATCACGGTGCCATTAAACATTTCTGTCAGCACCGGTTCAATGTCCATGCCTCTTTTTTTTTAATATAGAGTGTATAGAAAAATCTGCAGCTCTTTTAATGCAGAAAGTGGCTCCCATAAACAATATACTCAATATCAACGTGTATCTAACGCCAAAGTAAAATGCAGATATAAAACACAGGAGATTCTGCAGTTGCTGGAAATACAGAGACGCACACACACAAAACGCTGGAGGAACTCTGCAATTCAGAGAGCAACGAAGCAGCGGAGTACATAGTCTAGGCATGCGGAAGGGGCTCTGCCTAAACATTGTCTTTTTAATTCCTCTCCACATTTGCTGCCCGAAATTATCCACCTTTTTTTCCTGTCAACCAGTTTCCAAATGTTTCTGACCTTTTTTTTGTAGCCATATCCTGCTGGTCTAATTCCTCCTCCTCCTCCTGGTAAACTCTAGACCCCATCGCTCTCTGGAGCCCCAAAGCGCTGACTCAGGCTGGCAACTTTTTGGTTTTTGACTCTGCACCATCGAAGATTCACTTGCTAGTCTGCTGTCAGACTTTAGAGGTGCATTGTGTTACGAGACTGCAGGTTCGTTTACTGTGAGTGTCACTTTAGGTGCCTGAGTGAGGCGGGACTGTGACATTAGACACAAGGAGAGAGAGAGAGAGAGAGAGAGAGAGAGAGAGAGAGAGAACGTCAAAACCACAGTGAGCTCATCGTCTTGTTCAGCCCGGAGAAAATCATGCAAGAAATTCATGCAGGTGTATAAGATGATGGGAGGCATTGGTCGTGTGGATAGCCAGAGGCTTTTTCCCCAGGGCTGAAACAGCTAACACGAGGGGGAATAGGTTTAAGCTGAAAAACTTAAAACATGTTGTAGTTCATCCATGCAATCTTTAAATGCTTGCCATTGCATATGAATGTTGCGGAACCAACTAGAGAGCAGGCCATTCTACATTGGGTATTGAGCAAAAAGGAAGGGTTAGCTAGCAATCTTGTCGTGCGAGGCCCCTTGGGTAAGAGTGACCATTATATGGTGAAATTCTTCATTAAGATGGAGAGTGACATAGTTAATTCAGAAACAAAGGTTCTGAACTTAAAGAAAGGTAACTTTGAAGGTATAAGATGTGAATTAGCTAAGATAGACTGGCAAATGATACTTAAAGGGTTGACGGTGAATATGCAATGGCAAGCATTTAAAGATTGCATGGATGAACTACAACAATTCTTCATAGAATAAGCCAGGGAAGGTAGTGCACCTGTGGCTGACAAAGGAAATTAAGGATAGTATCAAGTCCAAAGAAGAAACAGATAAATTAGCAAAAAAAAAAAGCGGCACACCTGAGGACTGGGAGAAATTCAGAGACCAGTAGAGGAGGACAAAGGGCTTAATTAGGAAAGGGAAAAAATATTATGAGAGAAAGCCGGCAGGGAACATAAAAACTGACTGTAACAGCTTTTACAGATATGTGAAAAGAAAAAGTTTGGTCAAGACAAATGTAAGGACCTTTACAGTCAGAAACAGGTGAATTGATCATAGGGAACAAAGACATGGCACACCAGTTGAATAACTACTTTGGTTCTGTCTTCACTAAGGAGGACATAAATAACCCTCCGGAAATAGTAAGGGACCGAGGGTCTAGTGAGATGGAGGAACTGAGGGCAATACATGTTAGTAGGGAAGTGGTGTTAGGTAAATTGAAGGGATTAAAGGCAGATAAATCCCCAGGGCCAGATGGTCTGCATCCCAGAGTAGCCCAAGAAATAGTGGATGCATTAGTGATAATTTTTCAAAACTCCTTAGATTCTGGATTAGTTCCTGAGGATTGGAGGGTGGCTAATGTAACCCCACTTTTTAAAAAAGGAGGGAGAGAAAAACCAGGGAATTATAGACCGATTAGTCTGACGTCGGTGGTGGGGAGAATGCTAGAGTCGGTTATCAAAGATGTGATAACAGCACATTTGGAAAAAGGTGAAATCATTGGACAAAGTCAGCATGGATTTGTGAAAGGAAAGTCATGTCTGACGAATCTTATAGAATTATTTGAAGATGTAACTAATAAGAGTGGATAGGGGAGAGCCAGTAGATGTGGTATATTTAGATTTTCAAAAGGCTTTTGACAAGGTCCCACACAGGAGATTAGTGTGTACACTTAAAGCACACAGTATTGGGGGTATGGTATTGATGTGGATAGAGAATTGGCTGGAAGACAGGAAGCAAAGAGTGGGAGTAAACGGGACCTTTTCAGAATGGCAGGCAGTGACTGGTGGGGTACGCAAGGCTCAGTGCTGGGACCCCAGTTGTTTACAATATATATTACTTATTTAGATGAGGGAATTAAATGCAGCATCTCCAAGTTTGCGGATGGCACGAAGCTGGGCAGCGGTGTTAGCTGTGAGGAGGATGCTAAGAGGATGCAGGGTGACTTGAATAAGTTAGGTGAGTGGGCAAATTCTTGGCAGATGCAATTTAATGTGGATAAATATGAGGTTATCCATTTCGGTTGCAAGAACAGGAAAACAGATTATTATCTGAACGGTAGCCGATTAGGAAAAGGGGAGGTGCAACGAGACCTGGGTGTCATTGTACACCAGTCATTGAAGGGAGGCATGCAGGTACAGCAGGCGGTGAAAAAGGCGAAAGGTATGCTGGCATTCATTGCAAAAGGATTTGAGTACAGGAGCAGGGTGGTTCTACTGCAGTTGTACAAGACCTTGGTGAAACCGCACCTAGAATATTGTGTGCAGTTTTGGTCCCCTAATCAAAAGGTTCACCAGATTGATTCCCGGGATGACAGGACTTTCATATGAAGGAAGACTGGATCGACTAGGCTTATACTCACTGGAATTTAGAAGATTGATGGGGGATCTTATTGAAACATATAAAATTTTAAAGGGATTGGACAGACTAGATGCAGGAAGATTGTTTCCGATGTTGGGGGAGTCCAGAATGAGGGGTCACAGTTTAAGGATAAAGGGGAAGACTTTTAGGACCGAGATGAGGAAAAACGTCTTCACACAAAGAGTGGTGAATCTGTGGAATTCTCTGCCACAGGAAACAGTTGAGGCAAGTTCATTGGCTATATTTAAGAGGGAGTTAGATATGGCCCTTGTGGCTAAAGGGATCGGGTTTATGGAGAGAAAGCAGGTACAGGGTTCTGAGTTGGATGATCAGCCATGATCATACTGAATGGCGGTGCAGGCTCGAAGGGCCGAATGGCACCTATTTTCTATGTTTCTATCCACCGTCAACCCTTTAAATATCATTTGCCAGTCTGTCTTAGCTACATCAAGTCTCATATCTTCAAAGTTGCCCGTCGTTAAGTTCAGAACATTTGGTTCTGAATTAACTATGTCACTCTCCATCTTAATGAAGAATTCCACCATATAATGGTCACTCTTACACAAGGAGCATCGCATGACAAGATTGCTAATTAACCCTTCCTCATTGCTCAATACCCAGTCTAGAATGACCTGCTCCCTAGTTGGTTCCTCGACATGTTGGTTCAGAAAACCATCCCGCGCACATTCTAAGAAATCCTCTTCCTCAGCACCCTTACCAATTTGGTTCACCCAATCTATATGTAGATTGAAGTCACCCGTTATAACTGCTGTTCCTTTTTTGCACGCATTTCTAATTTCCTGTTTAATGCCATCCCCAACTTCCCTACTAATGTTAGGTGGCCTGTACACAAATCCCACCAGCGTTTTATGCCCCTTAGTGTTATGCAGCTCTACCCATATCGATTCCACATCCTCCAGGCTAATGTCCTTCTTTTCTATTGTGTTAATCTCTTCTCTAACCAGCAAGGCTACCCCACCTCCTTTTCTTTCCTGTCTATCCCTCCTGAATATTGAATATCCCTGGATGTTGAGCTCCTATCCTTGGTCACCCTGAAGCCATGTCTCTGTGATTCCAACCATATCATATTCATTAATAACGATCTGCACATTCAATTCATTCACCTTATTACAAATGCTCCTTGCATTGACACACAAAGCCTTCAGGCTTGTTTTTACCACACTCTTAGCCCTTATACAATTATGTTGAAAAGTGGCCCTTTTTGATTTTTGCCCTGGATTTGACTGCCTGCCACGTTTACTTTTCACCTTACTACTTATTGCTTCTACCGTCATTTTTCACCCCTCTGTCTCTCTGCACTTGTTCCCATCCCCCTGCCACATTAGTTTAAATCCTCCTGAACAGCAGTAGCAAACGCTCCCCCTCAGAATAGGAAGACAGACAGCCCTCAGTGATTCCTGTGTATGCTCCCTGGAAGCCTCAAGAAACGATAATGATCATGAATCAGGCCCCAGATAGAAAACAAAAAACAGTGCAGTTTGCTCAGTGTGTCCACGGTACCATACAAATGTTTAATGCGACTCCTCAAGATTTAACTGCTGCATGATTCTCTCAGCTGATGAGAGGCAAAAAGGGAAGGCGGAATTGAGATACAGCTATCAGGAGTTACAGGTGAAAACCATAATGAGAATGAACAGACTGACCAGATTATTCAAGCCTTTGAAAGGTCTCTCCAACAACCTGTAAACATCACTAAAGTACCTAAATGCAAACCTGAGCCTGGGGAATCGGGACCAGACTATTGAGAGTGATTTGTGGCCTGCTAAGGCACCTTTGCAGGAGACCATGCCTTTAATGATGGGAATCTGTCCCCCCAGTTCAATGCCCTACTGCTCCAATGCTTACCAACTAAGTTAGCCAACATGATTAAAACAAATAATATGGATTGCCCTGACAATGACCAAAATCGAATGTGATGAGCTTTGACATATCATTAGGACACAACTTTCGAATCCCGATCAACCCCGAAGGGAACTTATATTAAAGGTGAATATGCTCAGCGGGAAGGACGCGAGCGGGCTATATCTGAGGAACAGAAATGGGAACAAAAACCTACCAAGGGACAGGTGGGGACAACAACCCATTTAGAAATTGACAAGAAGATCCTTCCAACCATGACTGCCAACGCTCAGGAAGAGCCCAATGTAATATTGCAAGTTGCTGGAAATCCAGTTCCATTTATGATTGATATGGGGCAACCACAACACCCTCGATCAGGAAATAGTATCGGAAAAGGGATTCCAGCTATCAGACGCTACAATCACTCTGTCTGGGTTCGAAGGCACAGAACGTACCTATTCACGTACCCAGCCACTGCAGGTGGAATTCCAGGGGAGCCAGTGTGAGGTTTCATTTACAGTCACCAGACAGGGGTGTAATCTCGTAGGGAGAGAATTGCTCTGTCCGTTGGAAGTCGAGATTCTATACACGGACAAGGATATGATGCTGGAACTGCAAACAACTGATAGCTTCCTCTGACCACCCAGTGGTGGGCTCTTTATCTGGGCTCCAGTACATTTAAACCCCTTCTGCCAGTGGCCAGCTCTCATGTGACTCTGTGTTATGACCCTACCTGGTGCTCATCTGAGGAAACCCCTCGAGGGACAGAAGTTCCCAGTCACAGTGATTGGAGAGGTTAAAGGAAGAGACGGCATTGCATTTCTGGCCGAGGTTCCAGATTTCTTTTGGCGACAGACAGGATTGGTGGTTCCCCATACCACCTTCAGGGTTTGCCCTGGGTTCAAGCCAAAGAGCCTAGGGTTCCTTGTCTACACCCTGACGAAACAGGCCTCTAGCACCGAGGGAGACTGGCAAGACTTGGCCGTGGGCCAACTCCGATACCAGAAGGAGTCTGAGGTGAAGACGGGACATCTGGTAAGACATTCTTTTAATAGTGACTGAACCCAAGATGTAGTACTCCATCTCTGGGCAATTTCAGTCCATGAAGTCAGCCCTCCTTTCCGGATCACAGTGAAAGAAGGACAGACTCTCCCATCCATTCTGCAATACCCCCTCTAGCCCATCCGGATCACTGTGAAAGAAGGACAGACTCTCCCATCCATTCTGCAATACCGCCTCTCGTCCGTCCGGATCACTGTGAAAGAAGGACAGACTCCCATCCATTCTGCAATACCCCCTCTAGCCCATCCGGATCACAGTGAAAGAAGGACAGACTCTCCCATCCATTCTGCAATACCCCCTCTAGCCCATCCGGATCACTGTGAAAGAAGGACAGACTCTCCCATCCATTCTGCAATACCCCCTCTAGCCCATCCGGATCACAGTGAAAGAAGGACAGACTCTCCCATCCATTCTGCAATACCCCCTCTAGCCTGAGGCAACGTTTTATGAGGATGGAAACTCTTTTGTGGATGCAGCAGGATAACAATATTCTGACTATGCGATAGTAAAGGACAGTGAAGTAACTGAACAGGCCTCTTTTGAAGCAGCTGTCTCTGCCCAGAAGGCTGAGCTGTTTGCTCTGACTCGTGCCTGTATCCCAGCAACAGACTAAAGTGGGAATGTTTACACAGACTCCCGTTATGCATTTGGAATTGTACATGACTAGGGGGCTCTCTGGGAACGTGGAGATTCCTGACTTCCTCTGGCCACCCCATTAGTAATGACAACTTACTCACCGCTCTGCAGCTACCTCGAGTTTTGTTCTTCTCAGGGGGATGCCTCTGAGGAGGAGTGAAAACTGTGGTCCCATATGGGGTGCCAGAAATTCCCCTGCCTAAGTTTTTGGATCACCTAGTGGGACAGGTTTGTGTTCCAACACAATTTTTACCAATACAATTTTTGACACACCTGGGAAAGGAGGGAATGGTTTGTAACCTGTACCCTGCACACCCGGTACAACTCCCTTGACAGGTGGATCTTTTTTGTGTCTACAAGTTGATTTTATTGAATTGCCTAGAGTACATTGCGATAGATACTGCTTAGTTATTATAGATGTGTTTAATAGATGGATTGAAGCTATTCCAACCACCTTTAATACTGCTGTGACTGTTGTGAAGGTATTATTACGGGAAATAATTCCCAGGTACAAGCCAGAGATGCTGAGTTCAACAATGGCCCACACTTTATGGTGAAAGTAAATGAAGGAGTATGTAACAAACTAGCTATCAAGCAACAATTCCACTGTGTACACCACCCACGGGACACTGGCAAGAGTGGAAAGAGCCAATGGCACTCTGAAGAGTAAATTGGCCAGACTAACAGCGGAGACTGGACTCACTTGGTTGAAGGTCAGACTATTAGCCCGATTCAACATGAGGGTTACCCCACAGAGGAAAACAGGGTTGTCACCAGCTGAAATCATTTCTGGACGGCCCATGAGTACACCCTGGGAACAAAGTCTCAGGATTAAAGCCAAAGTGTATAAGAATAAAGAACCTTGGTTCTCGATGGATATTGGAACTCTGATAAAGAAGAGAGAGATGTATGACATGTGTAAGATACAGGGAGCAAAGAAGGTCCTTGAGGGGTATAAAAAGTGCAAAAAAATACTTACGTAAGAAATCAGGAGGACTGAAAGAAGACATGAGGTAGCGTTGGCAGTCAAGGTGAAGGATAGTAAGAGCTTCCACAGGTATATTAATAGCAAAAGGATAGTTAAGGGATAAAATTGGTCATCTTGAAGATCAGAGTGGTTGGCTATGCATGGAACCAAAAGAAATTGGGGAGATGTTAAATGTTTTTTTTGTGTCTGAATTTACTAAGGAAACTGACATGGAGTCAATGGAAATAAGGCAAACAAGTATTGAGGTCCTGGAACCTATACAGATAGAAGAGGAGGAGGTGCTTGCTACCTTGAGTCAGGTAGATAAATCTCCAGGACCTGACAGGGTATTCCCTCGGACCTTGAAGGAGACTAGTGTTGAAATTGCAGGGGCCCTGGCAGATATATTTAAATGTCGTTATCTACGGGTGAGGTGCCAGAGATTTGGAGAAATGCTCATGTTGTTCCGTTGTTTAAAGCAGGCTCTAAAAGTAATCCAGGAAATCATAGGCTTGAAAGTTTGATGTAGGTCATGGGTAAGTTATTGGAAGGAGTACGAAGAGATAGGATCGACAATTATTTAGATAGACAGGGACTTATTAGGGAGAGTCAACACGGCTTTGTGCATGGTAGGTCATGTTTAACAAATATATTAGAGATTTTCGAGGAGGTTACAAGGAAAGTGGATGAAGGCAAGGCAGTGGATGTTGTCTGTATGGACTTCAGTAAGGCCTTTGACAAGGTCCCGCATGGGAGGTTAGTTAGGAACATTCAGTCACTAGGTATACATGGTGAGGTAGTAAATTTGAATGGGAATTGAGAAAGGGAGAAGTCAGAGAGTGGTAGTGGAGGATTGCTACTCTTGAGTGGAGGCCTGTGACTAGTGGTGTGCCACAGGGATCAGTGCTGGGTCCATTGTTATTTGTCATCTATATCAATGATCTGGATAATTATTTGGTAAATTGGATCAGCAAATTTGTTGATGCTACAAAGATTGGAGGTGTAGTGCACCGTGAGGAAGGTTTTCAAAGCTTGCAGAGGGATCTGGACCAGCTGGAAAAATGGCAGATGGAGTTTAATACAGACAAGTGTGAGGTATTGCACTTTGGAAGGTCAAACCAATGTAGAACATACAAGGTAAAAGGTAGGGCACTGAGGAGTGCACTAGAACAGAGGGATCTAGGAATACTGATCGAAAATTCCCTAAAAGTGGCATCACATGTAGATAGGGTAGTAAAGAGATGGTACATTGGCCTTTATAAATCAAAGTACTGAGTAGAAGAGTTGGAATGTAATGGCGTGGTTGTATATTGCAATAGTGAGGGGGAATTTGGAGTATTGTGTGCAGTTTTGGTCACCGAATTACAGGAAGGATATTAATAAGGTTGAAAGAGTGCAGAGAAGGTTTACAAGGATGTTGCCAGGACTTGAGAAACTGAGTTACAGAGAAAGGTTGAATATGGTAGGACTTTATTCCCTGGAGTGTAGGAGAATGAGGGGTGATTTGATAGAGGTGTATAAAATTATGATGGGTATAGATAGAGTGAATGCAAGCAGGCTTTTTCCACTGAGGCTAAGGGAGAAAAAAAACCAGAGGACATGGTTTAAGGGAGAAGGCCGAAAAGTTTAAACGGAATATTGGAGGTGGGGGCTTCTTCACAACTGGGTCTGACTGGTACTGGCATAACTGGTTCTTCTGGGCACATTCTGTCTCACTCCCAACTATTTTGTACCTTCCTTTGCACATGTATGTAATGCCTAAAGGACCAGTGTTTGAGTAAATGAGACTCACCAAACTTTCTCCTGACTGAATCACTGGAAACTCCGAGTCAGATGGGTTCTCTCCAGTCAGTGCTCTCAATCCTCGGGCTGGTTCACTTGTTGCTGTTCCCTCATCTTCAGTCATGCGTTTTCTTCCAATAAATCTCTCACCGCAGGTTTAACTTTAACATGAAAGATAATGAAGCACGTTAACAATGAAAAGGAGGACCAAACATATCTGCTTAATGTTACTAGGAACAAAACTCACTGAAATTTAAACATTGAAGGCAAATATAATGATCTCAATGAACAATCTTTTATTGTCCCTCACATGTCACAGACGATACGGGATAAGAAGGAGCCATCATCCAGTCACGGTAAGACATAAGACACAGGAACAGAATCAGGTGATTCGATCCATCTGGTCTGTCCCCCACTCAACCAGGGCTGATTTTTATTCCAACACCATATTCCTGCCTTCCTCCTGTAACCCTGAAGCTACTCAGCAAGCAGCAGTATATTAATCTTCACAAATATACCCAAATGGCAGCCTCAAACAAATTCTGCGGCAACAAATTCCAGATATCAGACATCTTTTGGCCAAAAAATTTTTCTCATCTCAGTTTTAAAGGGAAGCATCTTTATTCTGAGACTGTGCTGTCAGATCACAGACTCTCTGTCTGATGGAAACATCCTCTCCATGTCCACTGTATCCAGGCTTTTCAGCATTCGGCAGGTTTACTTAACCATACATCCCTCCACCACCCCCACCGTCCCTCTGAACCCCACTGAGCCCAGGTCCAGAACCGTCAAATGCTCCTCATACATAAAGCCGAACATTCCTGAGATTATTCATGTGAACCTCATTAGCAACAACTGTACCGGACACATTTCCAGGAATAACAGACAAATCGGTTCCAGGATAATTGACAGGGAAAAGTTGTGCTTTCTTTACTGTTATACTATCACTCCATTTCCAGGTTAAAACTGGTCCATTTCAGGAAATTTGTATTACAGATCCTAGGATACAGATCTTGTCTTGCCTATACTGGACCGACCGCCGTCGCTGGGCTATAAACGTGCAGGAGTAATGTGTGGCTAAGTGCCTTGCTCAGGGACACACCACGCTGCGTGGTGCTGAAGCTCGAACCATTCTTCCCCTTGACATCCCAGTCCATCGCTAAAGCAGGCAGTAAAATCAAAGGTCCCCACAACCTGGGACGTTCACCTTTCTCACCCACCCCAGTCCGGGAGAAGAAACAACAACCAAAAAGCCCCAGTACAAAAGCGAGGAGCCTGAGGAAGCGAGGCGAGATCAGGGAAGTTAATGCCTGAACACAGTCAGTGGCCAAAATCAACCACGTGATCTTGCGTCACAAAGTGGAGGCGGGGCGAATCTGCGGCACAAGACACAAGTGACCTGACTGCGAGTCTTCTATTTAAATTCTGCGGAAACAGACAGCCTGGGCTCCTGGTTTGGATCGTTCAATGCAGATTAAGTTAAGTCGACACATTTCTGACGAGCCCAGATAGCTGGAAAATAAATGATTAACTGGCCCTCAGTTCGGTGCTCACGGCCAACATCGGATCTCCCCGCTCGGGATCGGTCTCAATACTCACCGATGGGAAAGTGATATCTTCGGCCCGCAGATAGTGATCCCGAGGGAAGAGACGAAAGTCTTTCCCGAACACACAGCCGACCCACTTCAGCTCTGAGCGGAGAGGAAAACACCGTCCACCCGGAGACTGTGAACATGCGCGAAGAGATTGTTACATCATCGGGAGGCGGGGCCTCGGAAACACGCGCAGATGCTGCCCATCTGCGGTTAAATGGGAGGGGCAAACGGGGTCACGTGTCAGGATTGGCGACACCTCCCCCCTCCCCCAGGCAGAGACTCCAGCTACTCATTAGTCTGTGGAAAGAAGCAAACTTGCCGCTCACATCTCATCTCGCCTTAAATATATTAGACATTTCAACCCCCAGGAAAAATATATCGTCTGTCCACTCTATCTATTCCTCTCGTAATGTTATAAACGTCCATCCAGTCTCACCCCAGCCTGCGCCGCTCTGGAGAAAACAACACGTTTGTCCAGCCTCTCGTTATAGCTCATGCCCTCTAATCCAGGCAGTGTCCTGGTAAACCTCTTCTGCGCCCTCTCCAAAGCCCCGACATCCTTCCGAGAATGGGGGCGACCTGAACTGTATGAAACACACCAGATGTGGTCTAACTAGTTTTATAAAACTGTGTTACGAACTGAAACGTTTTAGAAACGAACCAGCAGCAATAGAGTTCACACTGGAGTCTGGTTTTGATGTTAAAATCACTCTTTTTATTAGTATCTACTTATAATAAAGTAACTTAACGAAATAAAGGAAAGTTAACAGTGTTAAGTGTATATGTGTGTAAATGTATTTCCCAGACTATCGAGGCTGAGGGAACAAAGCTTAGAGTCTTTAAATGGCAAAGTAGGAAAATTCAGTAATCTACGGAATAAATGATGGGAGAGAGATGCTTGTGATCCAGGGTGAAACGTAAAGAAAAGGCCGTTACTTCAAAATAACCGTCGACGAAGTTCTTATCCGTTGAATCTGTCCACGTACGAGTTATCAGCGAAAGTGACCTGTCATAGGAATACCGTCTTCCAGGGGTTACCACACAACATACCCAGGCAAGGGTTAACACAATATATTCCACAACCCACTCCTATGGATTATCCGAATTGACAGCCACACACATTCGTTGTGGTTCCGTGTACCGATGATCAACCCACTCTTGTGGGCACAGGAGAGTTCCAAGCCTCAGCTGCGACTATCTGAAGCGATCAGCTTTTCCTGTCTCTCTCTCTCTCTCTCTCTCTCTCTTTAGACTGGCCGACTGCCTGTCTGCAGATCGCTCTCTCTCTCTCTCTCTCTCGGTTAAGTCCACTGTCAGCCTGTGACTGACGTCATAGCCCCGCCTCCTCACGCCGGCCCTCTTAAAGAAACAGTCACAGTACGACCGCAGGCTCGTAACAGCCGCAACACAACTTCCCGACTTTTGAACTCAGTGCTTCAACTAATAAAGACAACCATGTCATTTGCCTTCTTAACCACCCGATCAATCTGTGCAGTCTCTTTCAGGGAGCGATGCACTTGGAGTCTAAGATCCCTTTGATCATCACCACCGTTCAGGGTTTTGCATTTAACAGTGTACTGTCTCATACATTCGACCTACCGAGCTGCCAAGATGATCATCACTAATCAAATCTCACTGAGATTCCTCAGGTCCTGTTGAATTTATTGCCAAGTGCACAAGTACGGGAAGGTACAGGAACAGAGAAACACTGACTTGTGACAGCATCACAGGCAAGTACATTCAGATAACACACGGAACACAAATTATACAATTCTCTATCAATAACAATCTATAGATATGTTTTATGTCATTATCGATATATAAAATACATTATGTCATGATCAATATGAAAATGTGCATTTTGTGTCAATAACAGACTTGGAAATGTTGAATTTGTTCCCTGTCTCCATTCCTCCTGTAATCCACAATCAGATCCTTTGTTTTTGTTACAATGAGGGAGAGGTTGTTTTCTTGACACCACTGTGTCGGGGTGATGACTTCTTCTCTATACGCTGCCTCGTTATTATTTGGGATTCGGCCGATCAATGTAGTGCCGTCAGCAAATTTAATTAGCAGATTGGAACCCGCCACTGCAGCCCCACAGTGCACTATGTACTGATCGCAAAGCTACGAAATTGCATGTGAATAGCCTCCCCTCCCTCAACACTCTTTCTGCCTCACCAGCAGACTGGGACATCTCACATCTCGCTGCCTCCGCCAGGACATTAAACTGTGAACAACTGTGGTCAGGGACTGATCTCTGGGGTACTCCAAACGCTACCTCCTTCCAGTCTGAAAACGACCCCCTCATCCAGACACAGACTACCGGCAGTTTATCATCTCCAACGAAAAAGCCGAATCACCTACTCCTGAGGGTCAATACCATTGCTGACTCTGAGTTTACCACCGTCGAATGCCGGGAGGGACATAATAATCAGAAAGTCTCTGTTCACAGCCGTGTAAATAAAATGTGATCTCAGTAGGGGTGTGGCGCATGCTCAGAATGCGAAGGAGACAGACAAGCTGAGCCAAGTCACAGACTGATGAAGGAGAGGAATGATCCATTTTGATACAGAAAGGGAAGCAGAGAGTTTGATATTGTTCCTGATGCCGGAACTGTGGGCAGTTAAACGACGAAATCTTGTTCCTCTAAATTGTTTTGAGATGTGACAGTGTTTTAATCAGAATTCACCATGGAAACTAAAATTATTTCAGTTGAAATGTTGTCCTTCACCCACTGATGTGCTTTGTAAGCTTTTAACAGTGTAGAAAAGGCAAAGGATTTGTCTATGGGACTCACAAACACAACAGCTCGTTAGTTCCGCTGTATCTGTCAGTTCACCGGCGCTTGAATGCCACCGATCCTTGAATGTGGAGGCGGAGATGCTGGAGAAGACAGCGCCCCACTCGCGACAAGGAGAGCCCGATCACGTGTCCATGTCCGTGATCTGATTGGATACATCGCCATGACGTTATAGCAGTGTGACGTCATTCACTGGCTCTCATTTAGGAAGGGATTCAGTCGGCCATCGCAGATACACCAACAGCTTCGCTCTGGGAAGCGGCTGTTCACCTGCTCCGTGAGTGCGAAGAGACTCATTCAGTTAGCCCACCTTGTGATGCTCCGGTGCGTTCACAATAAATAGAGGCCACATTTCTGTCCGGAGTGAGCAAAGAGTTTTACTCACTCATCCCAGCTGCTGCAACACCAGCAACTTCACATCAGTGAGGAAGTTCAAATCAGCTCCGTGTTAAATGTTTAACCATCACGGTGACTGAAGGCAGCTGCAGGTCCATGAGGGACTGTTACTGTCAGATTCTGCAGTTCTTGCGGCTGCTCATCGCACCCAGGACTGAACCCTGGTCACTGAGCATTGGAGGAGTCTGTTCTGCTGATGTTAGCCTTAAACCAGACTGGTGTTTAATATTGTGGATCTGTGAAAGATAAATCAGTTTGTATCAAATCCCGCGTCTCGCTTGAGAGGCCACTCGGCCCAGCTGGTCCCTGCCCATGGTTCTTTTCCATATCAGTATATGAAAATATATCCCTGCCGATGCCGATGAGAGGGAGAGGGAGAGGGAGAGGGAGAGAGAGAGAGAGAGAGAGAGAGAGAGAGAGAGAGAGAGAGAGAGAGAGAGAGAGAGAGAGAGAGAGAGAGAGAGACAGACAGACAGAGAGAGACAGAGAGAGAGAGAGACAGAGAGAGAGAGACAGAGAGAGAGAGAGAGAATGAATGAATTATGGTTCATCTGCAAGCTTGTTTACACTTTTACAAGGACACTGTCAGCTTCTGTGTTCTTACAGAGAGAGAAGGGAGGAACTGTTTGATGGACAGCTGGGGGTCAGCACGGTGAGATAAGTAGGAGGTCCGCTGATAGACCTCCAAACACATGGTTTTGGACACTGAATGAGCTTTGTTGTGTCCACAGAAAAAGGTGGGTTTTGGAAGATCGATCAGGAGCATCGATCAGTGGCTCTCGCAGTGTGAAAAGGCTGTGACTGGTGGGGAGTTATTCGTGTGTCCATCCCTCGCCTGGGTTAATAACTTCACCACAGAAGAACGGTCCCGTTTGTAGTGGTCACAGTCGGTGACTTCCAAAGGATTTCGGAGGACGACGGGACTATCGACGGCGTCAGCTTACCTGAAGACTCAAACCTCTCTCCCTCTCCGTCACTACTCGACTCAATCCCACGAACTGAACCGAACTTCACTCATCACCGTAAGACGGTATCCATTCACCCCGAGGCGTGAAGAAGCTTGGCTTTCCTATTTCCACACACACACACACACACACACACACACACACACACACACACACACACACACACACACACACACACACACACACACACACACACACACACACACACACAACACACACACACAAACACACACATATAATTATTGCTAACCTGGTTGATATATCTGCATTTATATTGCTGTATCGCGTAGTTACTAATAAACAGCATTAGTTTACAGCAATACCAGGCTCCACGGTGTTTTCTATTTCTGCTGGTTCTTTGACCCGTCACGGTGTACCTAACAGTATCTACTCCAAATATAAAAGATTAAATGAAATAAACAGAATTTAACAGTGTTATGCGTATATATAGCTCCGAAACTATCAAGCTTGAGAAACAATGCTTAAAGTCTTCAGATGGTAAAGTTGAAAAGTTCAATAATCCACGGAATAAGCGAGTGAGAGAAGAGATTTGTAAATCAACACGAAAATGTAGAGAGAAGGCAATTACGAAGAATTCCACACATTTTCCACGCTGGGTAAACGAAATCACAGTCGCCGAAGATCTTATCCGTCGATTAGTTCCGAAATCCACTTAGAAATATCACCAGGTGACAGTGATAGGAATATCGTCTTCAAGTGATTACCACAGAACACCCCGATTCCAGGTAAGGGACAACAAAAGTGACACCACAGGATACTCCAGCAAATCCACACATATGGATTATACGAAGTCACAGTCACACATCCGTTGTGCACTGCGTGCCGATGATCAGATCAACCCAACCTTTTGGGCATGGAAGAGTTGCAGCCTATAGCAGGCACACGCTGAATTTCCAACAACTTGTCTCCCTCTCCCTCTCCCGCTCCCGCTCCCGCTCCCGCTGCCGCAGCTTGTGTCTGACGTCACAGCCCTCCTCACTCAGGCACTTAAAGCGACACTCACAATAAACGAACCTGCGGTCTCGGAACACAATGCACCTCTAAAGTCTGACAGCAGACTCGCGAGTGAATCTTCGATGGTGCAGAGTCAGAAACCGAAGAGTTGCCAGCCTGAATCAGGGGCTCCAGAGAGAAATGGGGTCCAGAGGAGGAAGACGAATAAGACCAGCAGGATGTGGTTAAAAGTGAAAGATTAGAAGCATTTGGAAACTGGTTGATCAAAAAAAAGGTGGTTAATTTCAACAAAACACAGGTGGAAATCAACTGATCAGGCAGAAATTTTGGAGAGGAATACATAGAAAACGTTTAGGCAGAGCCCCTTCCGCATGCCTAGCCTGTGTACTCCGCTGCTTAGTTGTCTCTGAATTCAGAGTTCCTCCAGCGTTTTGTGTGTGTGCGTCTCTGTATTTCCAGCAACTGCAGAATCTCCGATGTTTTATATCTGCATTTTACATTGGCATTAGATACACGTTGATATTGAGTATATTGTTTATATATGTTTCTATACCCAGGATAAAAAAAAAATGAGGTATGGACATTGAACCGGTGCTTGCAGAAATTTTTAATGGCACCTTGATTACCCATAGGGTCATGCGTTAAGTATTTCGCCGGAGCTGAAGCGCCGATTGAAATGCGCAGGCGTCAGACTGAGGACGTCCCTGAGTTTCACGCATGCGCGCAGTCTACAGAAGGCTTTGAAAATGTCGGTTGCAGGTCGGAGCGATTCTCCGTGTTTTTATCTTAAACAGCGACTTCGGGACGATTCTTCTGAAATCCGGACACCGTGACCCGCAATCCCGGGACAGTCCTGTCCTCTTCCCTCTCTCTCAGCCCCACGATCCGTACACGGGCGCAGGGGAGCTTCCGGCTACTGAATGAATGGGAACCGAGGGATCTCTCAGACAGAGCTGAGCTCCAGCTATCTAAATGCAAGGATTAGGAACTCGGAGAAAGGGAACAAAATCTTTTACATCAGCAGTTGAGAAAATCGGCATTAGTACTCTTTTCCATAGATGCTGCGTGGCCTGCTGAGCTCCTCCAGTATTTTGTGTGTATTGCTTCCTCTACCTCCTCTTGCTCTGGACTTTTCTACAGGTGAGAACATGTTTTATCCCATTCTCTCTGGGTACGTAATGACATCAAACACAACATCAAACCTGGGCAACACGTAGCTTTCAAATCACAAATGTGCCAGACTCCAGTGAGACAGACTACTGCCCTTCCCTTCATATTCATTGGGATTTCATTCACTGAGTTCACCACCGTCAGTCATTGGGGGAGGGTTCAGGGGGAATATTTATGGAGAATACAGAAACTAGTGATGCCTGTTTGCATTTTGGTGATGCAAAAGTTGCTGGAGAATTTGCAAGTGGGAAGAAGTGGAGTGATATTTGGAAATCTGAATTTTTAAAGCATAATTTAGCAAGCAAACCACATATGGACACTGTACAAAAGCTTTGCTGAGAAAATCCTCCATTTCCTGTTCCAGGCCTGCTACATACGTCATGTGAGAGTGCAGATGAACTCGATCAAACCCAGAGATCAAAGTTCCTATTGACAGTGATTTGCCAGCTGTGAAAATGAATACCTCTCTATATAAAATTCACTGTGCACATCTTGTCACTGGGTAAAAAATGCACAGTACAAGATTTATCTGCACACTGGTTATTACAAATTAGAGGGGAGCTTACTACAAATTAGAGGGGTATTGGAGGGAGACCTCCAGTGTCCCTGATACCCTCACCTACAAGATGTGCAGCTTGTAACCCTGAACTTCAATGAGCTGCAACTTGAAATGGGTGAATTCCAGATCATCCAGCAGTTGGAGGGGGTGATAGATATGACATGAAGAGAGGTGAGTTACTCCCAAGGTGCAGGACACAGGAAACTGGGTGAGAAACAGGAAGGGGAATGAGGTTAAATAGGCATCGCAGAGTACTCTAGTGGCCATCCCCCACAACAACAGGTGGACCACTTTAGAAGCTGTTGGGGGGAATTAACTGGCAGAGGAAAGTCAAAGGGCTGATAGGGGATTTGTCAGTTAGAGGAACAGAACAAGAGGGGACGAATATCCTAGTGGTAAGGCTTGCTAGTGGTAGTGAGCAGGGGAGGGGGTTAAATAAAATGTGGTTAAAATAAGTTGTAGGGGGAATGGGAGCCAGAGTGACAGAACAGATAATGGAGAGGGTGAATTGAATTGACTTTATTAGATACATACTTCATAAACATGAGAAGTAGAAATATTTACCTTACATCTCCATCTGAATGTGCAATGTGTAATTTATAGTAATTTATAATAGATAGTTTGTACATAGGACAGTCAATATAACATTGAAATGCAATTGTATCAGCATGAATTAATCAGTCTGATGGCCTGGTGGAAGATGATGTCCCGGAGCCTGTTGCTCCTTTTGCTGTGATACCGTTTCCTGGATGGTAGCAGCAGGAACAGTTTGTGGTTCTGGTGAATTGGGCCTGTTTGTCCCTGATATTCGTTGGGCCCTTTTTACACACCTGTCTGTGTAAATGTACTGAATCGTGGAAAGTAGATTGTGCAATGTATAATTTACTTGTTTATATTTGGAGACATTTTTTGGTGTATAAAATGATGAGGGGTATTGAGCGTGTGAGTGGCCAGAGGAATGTTTTTCCCCAGGGTTGAAATGGTTAATGCCGCTTTTCCACACACCCATAGACCCTTTGTCCATCTCCTGAGTAAATAGAGATGGAAAAATATTTAAGGTCTTCCCCCATCTGCTTTGGTTCCACACGTGGATTGCCATTCCGGTCTTCCAGAGGACCAACTTTGTGCCTTGCAATCCTTTTGCTCTTAATCTATCACCATAATCCCTGAGGATAATCCTTCACCTTTTCTGTGACAGCAACCTCATGCCTTCGTTTAGACATCCTGATTTATTTCTTATGTGTTCTCTTGCATTTCTTATACTCCATAAGAAACTGACTGCCTATCCCTGTTTTGCAATTCCATTTTGTGCTTTACCAGGGTCTCAATATCTCTTGCAATCCGAGTTTCCCTGCAGTTTCTATCTTTACCTTTTATTCTGACATACCCGCTTACTACTTTCAAAATTTCGCTTTGAAGGTCTCCCATTTACAAAACACACCTTTGCCAAAAAGCAGCCTGTCCCAATCCACAGTTGCCAGATCCTAGTGTTGATTCCAGGTGTTGATCCATGCCCTGAACTCATCCACCTTTCCTACGCTGCTCCTTGTATTGAAATATACAGGGCTCAGCATATTCACTGAACCACGCTCAACTTTTTCATTCCTGACTTTGCCTGAGACCTGAACAACATCTGTCTCCAAAAACTCTCCACTATCTGTTCTGTTATTCAGGCTCCCATTCCCCCTGCAACTTTAGTTTAACCCTCCTTACCCCTACCTCCCACCATGCAGATCTGTCACCCCTTTGGCTTTCCTCTGCCAGATCAATAAAAAGGAGGTGCATACCAGGTACAGGCAGATAAGAGCAAATGGGGTACTTATGAAATACAGGAAATTCAAGTGAACACTCATGAAAGAAATAAAAGAAGGCATGATGTTGCCCCAGCAGACAAGGTGAAGGAGAATCCTCAGGGATTCTGCAGATATGTTAACAGCAAAAAGTTTGCAAGGGAAAAAATTAATTCTCTGGAAGATCAGAATGGTAATCCATATGAAGGGATAACATAGACTTGGGGAGATTTTTTTTGCATCCGTATTTACTCAGGAGATGAACACAGAGTCTAGAGAAGTGAGGCAAAGCCGCATAAACCATGGACCCTGTACAGATTACAGAGGTGGAGGGGTTTGCTGTCTTGAGGCAAATTAGTGTGGATCAATCCCCAGGGCCTGACAAGTTGTTCACTAGGACCCTGCAGAAGACAAGTGCAGAAATTATCGGGGCCTTAGCACAGGTATTTAAATCATCCTTAGTGACAGGTGAGGTACTGGAGGATTGGAGGACCGACAATGTTGTTCTGCTGTTCAAGAAAGGCTGTAAAAATAAACTAGGAAATAATACGTTGGTGAGCTTGACATCAGAACTGGGAAAGTTATTGGAATGTGTGCAGGAACCAGGTATATACTCTAAGTATTTGGATAGGTGTGGACTGGTAAAGGATAGACAGCATGGCTCTAGCCAATCTGATAGAGTATCTCAAGGAAGTTATCAGGAAAGTGGATGAAGGCAAGGCAGTGGATGTTGTCTACATGAACGTTAGCAAGGCACTTGACAAAGTCTCATATGGGAGGTTGGTCAAGAAGGTTCAGTCT
This sequence comes from Hypanus sabinus, assembly GCF_030144855.1. Lineage (NCBI taxonomy): Eukaryota > Metazoa > Chordata > Chondrichthyes > Myliobatiformes > Dasyatidae > Hypanus > Hypanus sabinus. The sequence goes on from NW_026779721.1 coordinate 786,423, forward strand.
CTCAGCATTCAAGATGAGACAGTAAATTGGATGAGACAATGTCTTTGGGAGAAGCCAGAGTGTGGTAGCAGATGGTTGCCTCTCTGACTGGAGACCTCTGACCAGTGGTTACCACAGTGATCAGTGCTGGATCTGTTGTTGTTTATCATCTATATCAGTAATCTGGATGATAGTGTGGTTAACTGGATCAGCAAATTTGTGGATGACAACAAGACTGGGGGTTTAGCAGACTGCGAGAATACTATCATGGCTTGCAGTGTCATCTGGACCAGGTGGGAAAATGGTTTGAGAAATGGAAAATGGAATTTAATTCAGACCAGTGTAAGTTGTTGCACTTTGGTCTGACCTACCAAGGGAGGTCTTTCACAGTGACTGGTCGGACACGGAGGAGTGTTGTAGAAGAAAGGGACCTGGGAATACAAGTCCTTAATTCACTGAAAGTGGTATCACAGGTAGATAGGGATGGAAAGAATGATTTCAGCCCATTGCCCTTCATGAATCAAAGTACTGATAACAATAGATGGATGTTACGTTGACTTCTAGAAGACATTGGTGAGGCCTAATTTGAAGTATTGTGTGCAGTTTTGGTCACCCACCTACAGGAAAGATGTAAACGAAGTTCAGATATTTCAGAGAAATTTCACAAGGATGTTGCCATGTCTGGAGGATTTGGGTTATAAGGAAAGATTGAACAAATCAGGACTTTATTCCTTGGAATGCAGAAGATTGAGGTGAGATTTGATTGTGATAGAGAGGCACAGATAGTGTTAATGCAAGCTGGCTTTTTCCATGAAGATTGGGTGGGACAACAACCAGAGACCATGGGTTCAGGGTGAAAGGTGAAATGTTAAGGGGAACATGAGGGGAAACTTCTTCACACAGACGGTCATCCGGCTGTGGAATGAGCAGCTAGCACAAGTGGTGCATGCGAGCTCCATTTCAACATTTAAGAGGTTTGTGTTGGTACCTGGATGGTAGAGGTGTGGGAGTGGGCTGTTTAATAGTTCAGCACAAACTAGATGGCCCAAAGTGTCTGTTTCTGTGTTCAAATTTTTTATGATTGTGACAAGAACCTGAAATAATACAAAAATTCACTCTAACCCATTTTGACAGCTGTGCGAACCAACCAGTCATTTCAGCAGGAATTTTTTATATGGCGTTAAAACTGTGGCACTTTAAGTTAATAATACATAAAAGAAGATCCCAGCTGCACGTCAAGAAAAACTATTTGTGTGAGAGTGTTTCAGTTACTGTGGGGCCAGGAACCCATGCAGTTCAGTGGGAACAGGGAATTATACCAATGGGGAGAGTCAAACTGAGCCAAGGCACAGATTGGAGACGGCAGAAATGCCCCATTCTTATAGAGACAGGAAGAGCATCAGGGAATTGATGGTCATTGCAGATACCAGCACTCTGCCCAGTCAGGAGATGATTTCTCTGTCCAACTTTCATTGAACCTCACTGTAACAGTGTGATACAAGATCGCTTTGGCAACTCAAGTAATCTCATCTGAAATGTTGTCCTACACCCATTGATGGATTTTGTAAATCTTTTCACAGGTTAAAAATGAGAAGGAATTCGTCTCCAGGAAGCTCAAACACGGCACAACAGTTTTGTTGTCTCTGTCTAGATATTTAAGAAGTGGAGCAAGGATCCAATTGACCATCCTTCCTACTCACACTGTGGGGAGGGATTCTCTCGGTCATCTGACCAACTCGCAAGCCCGTCACTTTACACAGGAGAAAGGCCTTTCACCTGCTCAGACAGTGGGAATGGATTCACTCGGTTATCACAATTGAAGGTACATCAGCAAGTTCACACTGGGCAAGGCCATTCACCTGTTCTGTGTGTGAGAAAAGGTTTAGTTGGTCATCCCACCTGTGGACACACCAATCAGTTCACACCACACTGGGCAGAGGCTGGTCATCTGCTGAATTTCTGGGAAAGGATTCACTCAGTCATCTGACCTAATGGCTCACCAGCCACTTCACACTGGGGAGAAGCCATTCACCTGCTCAGAGTGTGGGAAGGGATTCACTGATCCATCTAACCTACAGATTCACCAGCGAGTTCACACTGGGGAGAGGCCGTTCACCTGCTCAGTCTGTGGGAAAGGATTTACAGAGTCATCTGCCCTACTCGTACACCAGCGAGTTCACACTGAGGAGAAGCCATTCACCTGCTCAGTCTGTGGGAAGGGATTCACTCAGTCATCTGCCCAACAGAGACATCAGCGAGTTCACAGTGGAGAGTGGCCGTTCACCTGCTCAGACTGTGGGAAGAGATTCACTAATTTATCCAGCCTACAGAGACATCAGCGAGTTCACACTGGGGAGAGGCCGTTCACCTACTCAGTCTGTAGGAAGAGATTCACTCATTTATCCAGCCTACAGAGACATCAGCGAGTTCACAGTGGAGAGAGGCCGTTCACCTGTTCAGTCTGTGGGAAGAGGTTCACTAATTTATCCAGCCTACAGAGACATCAGCGAGTTCACAGTGGAGAGAGGCCATTCACCTGCTCAGTCTGTGGGAAGAGATTCACTAATTTATCCAGCCTACAGAGACATCAGCGAGTTCACAGTGGAGAGAGGCCGTTCACCTGCTCAGAATGTGGGAAGGGATTCACTCAGTCATCCCACCTACGGAGTCACCAGCAAGTTCACACCGGGGAGAAGCCGTTCACCTGCTCAGTCTGTGGGAAGGGATTCACTCAGTTAGCTAACCTACAGAATCACCTGCGAGTTCACACTGGGGAGAGGCCATTCACTTGCTCAGTCTGTGGGAAGGAATTCACTCATTTGTCCAACCTGCAGAGACATCAACGAGTTCACACTGGGGAGAGGCCGTTCACCTGCTCAGTCTGTAGGAAGAGATTCACTCATTTATCCAGCCTACAGAGACATCAGCGAGTTCACAGTGGGGAGAGGCCGTTCACCTGCTCAGTCTGTGGGAAGAGATTCACTAATTTATCCAGCCTACAGAGACATCAGCGAGTTCACAGTGGAGAGAGGCCGTTCACCTGCTCAGAATGTGGGAAGGGATTCACTCAGTCATCCCACCTACGGAGTCACCAGCAAGTTCACACCGGGGAGAAGCCGTTCACCTGCTCAGTCTGTGGGAAGGGATTCACTCAGTTAGCTAACCTACAGAATCACCTGCGAGTTCACACTGGGGAGAGGCCATTCACTTGCTCAGTCTGTGGGAAGGAATTCACTCATTTATCCAACCTACAGAGACATCAGCGAGTTCACACTGGGGAGAGGCCGTTCACCTGCTCAGTCTGTGGGAAAGGATTCACTCTGTCATCTACCCTACTGGTACATCAGCGAGTTCACACTGGGGAGAGGCCGTTCACCTGCTCAGTCTGTGGGAAGGGGTTCACTCACTCTTACAACCTACAGAGACACCAGCGAGTTCACACTGGGGAGAGGCCATTCACCTGCTCAGAATGTGGGAGGAGATTTGCTGACTCTTCCACCCTGCAGAGTCATCAGCGAGTTCACAGTGGAGAGAGGCCGTTCACCTGCTCAGAATGTGGGAAAGGATTCACTCTGTCATCTACCCTACTGGTACATCAGCGAGTTCACACTGGGGAGAGGCCGTTCACCTGCTCAGTCTGTGGGAAGAGATTCACTCATTTATCCAGCCTACAGAGACATCAGCGAGTTCACACTGGGGAGAAGCCATTCACCTGCTCAGTCTGTGGGGAGAGATTCACTCAGTCATTCACCTTACAGAGACATCAGCGAGTTCACACTAGAGAGAGGCCGTTCACCTGCTGAGAATGTGGGAAAGGATTCACACAGTCATCCCACCTACTGGCACACCTCTCAGCTCACAATGGGGAGTGGCCATTGTTATGCATCCCTAGGTTTTGTTTGCTGTGGACTTTCATTTTAAGAGAGAGAGAGGGAGAGATTAAAAAGACAAATCAGTCCAATTTGCAGCTTGTTTACATCGTGTGCAGCTTGTTTAGTTTTAACCAAGGACACAGACACTCAGAGACAGACAGAGACAAAGGAGGAAAAATAGAAGGGTCGAAACCAGGGAACTAGTGGCCAAGGGTCACTGTTTGGAACTTTCCTTTGCCCACAAGGGTGGATTCACCTTACATCGAATGTGTGGTTGTCACCTCATTTGATCCATAGGAGTGGATCTGATTTGGGATATCCTGTGGAGACCACTTATGTGTTACCCCTTGCCTGGCTGTGGTGTGGTAGTTCACTTGAAGATGATACCCCTTATGACAAGTCACTTCGGATGATAATTAGTATGTGGATTTGGAAGGATGACAGATAAAATCTACGGTGACTGTTGGTCTCGTTTTACCACCATGAAACCTGTGGAATACAACATAATTGCCTTCTCTCAACATTTACCCTGGATTACAAATATCTCTCTCTCATCACCTATTCTGTAGTTGAACTGAACTTTCATACTTTACCATCTCAAAACTCCAAGCCTTGTTTCCCCTGAGCTCAATAGTTTGGGAGATTTATTTCTACAGATTTATACACATAACACTCATGAGGAATTCTGCAGATGCTGGAAATTCAAACAACAGACACAAAATGCTGGTGGAACCCAGCAGGCCAGGCAGTATCTATAAGGAGAAGAAATGTCAACGTTTCAAGCTGAGACCCTTCATCAGGACTAACTGAAAGGAAAGATACTAAGAGATTTGAAAGTAGTGGGGGGAGGGTGAAATGCAAAATGATAGGAGAAGTCTGGAGGTGGTGGGATGAAGCTAAGAGCTGGAAAGGTGATTGGCAAAAGTGATACAGAGCTGGAGATGGGAAAGGATAATCGGACAGGAGGCCTCAGGAGAAAGTAAGGTGCGGGGGAAGCACCAGAGAGACATGGAAAACAGGCAAACAATTAAATATGTCAGTGATGGGGTAAGAAGTGGAAGAGGGGCAATAACAGAAGTTAGAGAAGTCAATGTTCATCCCATCAGGTTGGAGGCTACCCAGCCGGTATATAAGGAGTTGTTCCTCCAACCTGAGTTTGGATTAATTTTGACAGTAGAGGAGGCCATGGATAGACATATCAGAATGGGAATGGGATGTGGAAATAAAATGTGTGGCCACTGGGAGTAGTCTGTTGCTGCTGGTTCGTTTCTAAAGCGTTATGGTTTGTAACAAAATGGGGCCTGCGTCTGGGATATGAACAAATTTAAGGATTGATTTAATATCGATTTCATTGGATAAATCCCTTTTGATTTATTTGTGTGTGGAAAATCAGCAGCAATGGATGTTGATAGATATCTGGAAGTGTGAACCTCTCAGGCATTAGAGGACACCAGAAGGATTGAGTTATTGAGTATTGCTAAAGTGTTAATACTTGCTAAGGTGAAATTGACAATGAGGAGGGCACAGATGCAGAGGATAATAGCTGAACATTATGTATCTGAGGATGTGTTTAAAGTGGAGGAGTTGGAGGTGTTTCCTGAAAGTAAACCTAGTGAGCTTGAGCTCCTGTGCAAGTTAGAAAAATTAAAGATGGAGGCAGAGGCAATTTCAGGCTGGAGAGACAGAAAAGCAGTAAGAAAATTCTCTTACAAAGTGTAATTAAGGGGAAGGCTTAGCAAGCCTATTCTGCTTTGACAGTAGCTGAAGCAGCTGATTATTTACTTATTTATGCTGACCCAGTCATCGCCACTGGGCTATAAATGTGCAGGAGCAGTGTGTGGTTCAGTGCTTTGCTCAAGGACACACACGTTGCCTCGGCTGAGGCTCGAACTCATAACTTTCAGATCGCTAGTTCAACACCTTAACCACATGGTCACACACCACACATTATGACCTAGTGAAACAGGCTGTGCTTAAAGCTTATGAGTTGGTCCCAGAAGCAGACAGGCAAAAGTTTAGAAATCTGTGAACCAGACATACAGAATTTGCTTGTGAGAAATTTGTGTCTTTTGACCACTGGTGCACATCTGAACATGTAAATGATGATTTTAACAGCTTGAAAGAGTTGGTTTTAATTGAAGAATTCAGAAGGTGTGTCCCTGATGACAGAAAGATGTATTTAGATGGAAATGATGCTGCCACTATGCAGGAATCTGCTGGATTAGCAGATCAGTTTGCCTTAACTCATAAAGTTATGTTTACCCTGAATAAGAGTTTCCAAAAGGTACTTGTCAAGATTTGGGTAAACCTAATGAGCTCACCCCAGTGGCCTATACCTGCATTCGGTGAACCCTTTTTCGAAAGTTATAGTGGATTGTGTTGGCCCATTGCCAAAGACCAAAGCTGGCCATCAGTATCTGCTAACTATTCTGTGTACTGCATCCAGATTCCCAGAGGCAATGCCTCTCAGAAATATTAAAGCTAAAACTGTGGCGAGGGCTCTTACCAAGATTTTCACATTATTTGATTTGTCTAAAGAAATCCAGTCTGATCAAGGATGTAATTTTACATCTGGATTATTCCAACAGGTAGTTTCTGAACTGGGAGCAAAACAAATTGCATCATCTGCGTACCATACAGAATCACAAGGGGCTTTAGAAAGATTTCATTCTACCCTCAAAACAATGATTAAGACATACTGTGTTGAAAATGGAAAAGACTGGAATGAAGGAATACATTTGCTTTTGTCCACAAAGAGAGTCAGTACAGGAATCACTGGGCTTTACTCCATTTGAAATTGTATTTGGTCGCAGAATGACCTTTGACCTTGTTAAAAGAAACGGTGGATTGATGGGGATGTACATGTTAACTCGTTAGACTACGTTTTGATCTTCAAAAATAAACTACACAAAACCTGTAGTCCAGTGAGACAAAACTTAAAAATTTCTCAAAACAAAATGAAGTGTTGGTTTGATAACAGGGCTCGAGAAAGAAAATACCAGGTGGGAGATAAGGTGCTTGCCTTATGTTGACGAATCCACTTCAGGCGAAATTCAATAGACCGTATGAGATAGTCTCTCAAATTAATGATGTGAATTATGTAATTAAAACACCCGACTGACGTAATCTAACACAGGTGGTACACATAAGTATGATAAAACCTTTTTTGAACAAGTAGGTACCATCTGTGTGTGTTGTTGTCAAAACAAATGAAACTGGCAACCCTGAGAATGAAACAATTGACTGGTCTGAGACTTTTATCAAGCCAAACATGGTCCCAGTTAGGTTAATGAACTCGGTTGTTCCAGAAAACATTGCTAACAGGTTGTCTCATCTGCAGCCAAAGCAACAACAACAGCTGAAGGAATTATTTTTGAAGTTTAAAGATTTATTTCCCTTTGTTCCCAAGCAAACCACGGTCGTAGTACATGATGTAGATGTTGGTCAAGCTAAACTGATTAAACAACACCCAAATTGCATGAACGTAGGAAAGTGTAAATTGGCTGACCAGGGAATTGAGTATATGCTGGAGAATGGTATTATTAGGCCTTCAAAATGAGATTGGAGTCACCCTGCATTATTGTGCCCAAACCTGATGGTAGTGTTAGATTTTGCACTGATTATAGAAAGGTAAATGCAGTAACAAAAACAGATGCCTATCCTATCCCTAGAGTGGATGATTGCATCGATAAGGCTGGAAAAGCTAATTTCTTACGATTGATCTGTTGAAAGGGTATTGGGGTGTGTTCCATTGATGGACAGAGGTAGAGAAATTTCTGCATTTGTGACACCATCTGGGTTGTATGAATACAATGTTTTGCCTTTTGGAAGGAAAAATGCTCCAGGAGCATCCCAGAGAATGATTGATTTTGTAATTCGAGGGTGAGAACACACAGATACCTATATTGATGACTTAGCTACAGGGAGTGGCACTTGGGAAGAGCATATCTCTGCAGTAGAAAAGCTATTTGACAGGCTTTCCCAGGCCAGCCTTACAGTTTACTTGGCTAAGAGTGAATATGGCCATGCCAGTATGACCTGTCTTGGCTATGTTGTAGGTCAAAGCAAGTTGGCTCCTGTTCTGGCAAAACTCCCAGCAATTTCTCAAGTTCCTATTCTGACTGCTAAGAAGGCTCTTAGAAGGTTTCTGGGAATGGATGGATATTATCGTAAGAACTCTGCTGCTATCACTCTTCCTCTGACCAATCTCCTGAAGAAGCGTGAAAAGTTTGTTTGGACCGAGCCCTGTCAGGATGCATTTGATCGATTGTTATCAGTATTTGAGATTAGGCCAATCAATGTAGTGCTGTCAGCAAATTTAATTAGCAGATTGGAGCTGTGGGTGGCAACACAAGTCATGGGTGCACAGAGAGGAAAAGACAGGGTCAAAGTGACAACCCTGTGGGGTATGTGTGCTGAGGGTCAGAGAGACAGAGGAGATGGAGCCCACTCTTACTTCCTGCTGGCGATCTGACAGGAAGTCCAGGATCCAGCTACACAAGGCAGGGTGACGGCCAAGGTCTCTGAGCTTCTTGTCGATACTTCACGCCTTTGTCTGACTACTGCTCTGCCCATGACTGCAAGGAACGTCAGAGAACTTTGGAGAGCAGAGAACATCAGAGAAACAAGTCTCCACTCCATGGACTCTTCCTACACTTCCCCTCCCTTGGAAAAGCAGGCCATGTACTCAAATAACCTCATAACCTAGACATTCTTGTTGCAAACCCACTCCCCCATCGGGGAAGAGATACGAAAGCCTTAAAGTGCGTAACACCAAGCTGAAGTATGCCTTCCTGTCTACAGCTACAAGCCAAATGAGTGATAAAATGGACTCGACCTCACAATGTAACTCGACGTGACCCTGCACCATATGTCTACCTGCACTGCACTTTCTCTGCAGCCACAATGCTTTCTTACAGTGATTATTTTGTTGAATATCAGCTCAATGTACTGTTGTAATGTATCCATCTGCGTGGATGGTACATCAGGCAAGATTTTCACTGTAGCTCAGTACATGATGATAATAAACAAATTTCCCATTTTAATTGTGTGGAAATATTAGACAGACTGAGCTTCTGCTCTGGAAGCTCAGAAGGAAACTGAACTGTTGTCATTTCTGTGGAAAGCAAATATATGGAAAATGCTTCAATCTCACATTGCGATCAGCGGTAACTGGGATCAGGTGACCGGTGGTGGGTCTCCCATATCAATATCAGAATCAGGTTTAATAGCACCGGCATGTGTCATGAAATTCGTTGTCCCTGCGGCAGCAGTAGAACCTGATTCAGAACAATAGATTTTAACAATTGTGATTTAAAATATGAATATACATATATATATAGTACAAAAATGGAAAAAAATATAATAAGCTATTTTAATTGTGTGGAGCAATTTGACTGACTGGGTTGTTGCTTTGGAAATTCTGAAGTGAAGATGAACTAAACTTTACACATTTATGAGAAGCTCAGAGAAATAGAAAAGGCTAAATTCTCACATAAACGGGTCAGACACCCAGAAACATTGGCTGCACTTCAGCACCACAAAACAGTGGAATGAAACATGCAGAAACTATTGCAGAGATAAAAGCACTGTCCACCCACAACGAGAGGACGTGACAGATCCGGATCTCACTGACTTGTCTGAACGGGTGAAAGGTGAAGCTACATGTACACGTAGAGCAGTGACCCGCAGATGCTGCAGATCTGCAGAAAAACATGAACGGGGAATGGGATCAGGTGACGGGTGGAGGGTCTCCCTCCTGAACCGCTGACTCTGCTCCTCTCTCCTCACATGCTGCCCGACCCATCCACCGCATTCCCCACATTCCCCATATTTATCCCAGATACATGTTTATTTTTCCACTCCATATCTTCCCCGATCCCTTTCCCTCCACCTCCAGGTCACAGAGTCACCGGCTCAATTCCCATCCAGGTCCAAAACATATTTCAGACCCAAACAGGAAATGTTCACGTTTCATTGAAATCAATTCTGTGTTTATAAACACTAATTTCTATTCACATTCCTCCGGAGCCTTGCTGGACAGGAACACTGAAACATCAAGTGAGAAGCAGCAGGAAGAGGCCATTCAGCCCCTCTAACCATCAGCAAGGTAGTGGCTGCTCTACCATCTCAGCCACATGTGTCTGCCCAATCCTCGTTTCCTCCACCCCTTCGGTCTCCACTCATCTGCCGGCCTCTGTTTTACATGGGGACGATAACTGACTCTTCACTGCCCTCTGTGGAGGGTATTTACAGACATTCACCACCCCCGCAGTGGAGACATTTCCCCTCATCTCAGTCCCGGACCCTCCACCCGTTTCACAGACTGGGATCCCTGGTTCAGCTGGTAATGATGTTGTGCATTTCAATGTTCACCTCTCAGTCCTCGATTCTCCAAATGAAAGGGTTATCGCATTTGATATTTCTCCATATGATGACCCCACCACCCCAGGGATCGGTCTGGTGAATCTTCATTGCACTCTCAATAACAAACATTCTCTATCATCTTTGTTAATCCTCTGTGGAATTAATTTCCATCTTCTGCAGCCCCGTGTTGCCCCGATCACTCACCTTCCACCCCTGTCACTATTTCCACCTTCCCACCTCCCCACTCACCTGGATCCACCTCTCTCTCCCCAGCTCTTGCCCCATACCCACCCCTCACCTCTTCCTTGACTATTTCACGTCCACTCTCAGTCCAGAGGGAGGGTCTCGGCCCGAAATGTTGACGGTTCATTTCCCTCCACAGATGCTGCCCGACACACTGAGTTCCTCCGGCAGTTTGTTCTTTGGTCTGTAAACCCGTGTTCGTATGGGGAGCGGGATTTTACACCATATTCCAGGTACAATCTCAACAAAGCACAAATAATTGTCACTTTGCCCGGACCATTGGCCCCGCTTGCAGGGCAACAGTCTGCCGGTGTTTGCCCCCAATGTGGTGAATCTCTCTGCTCGACAACACCGTGGGCTCAGACATTTCCACAGATGAGCCCCTCCTGTCCCCACCGGGACAAACATCCTGTCCGCCCCCTCTCTCACCATCTTCATCCTTTCAATAAAATCCTCCCCGGGGAACCGGCATCAACCCGACGGGCCGAGCGGTCTCCTCCTACCTCTCAGCGATACATCAGACTCCGGCCGCGGGAGACGCTTCACAAACGCCCCAACTTCCCTCGGAGGGAAATGGAAATAAATCAGAAAGCGGACATTTACTTTGAGGTTTTCTCCGCTCTGAGGAGGCGGTCGGCGCTCGAGCCGGAGACGAACTCAGCGGGGTAACGCCCTCTCGGCCTGTCCGCCTCCGCGACTGGTTGTAACCAGTGATTGACATCGCTTCGCACCAATGGGAATAACACAGCTCCTGAATCCTCTGTTGACAGCGATGGGGGGAGGGGCTAGTCACGCGATTATTAGCCCAGCCGTTAAACCGATAAAGCGCGAGCACAGCAGCGCGTGGATGACGTAAGACAGCGCACGTGAGGGCAGATCCAGGTGTGGGGAGCCCATGTGTGACGTCAGGCGCGTGCGGGGAGGAGCTGTGTGACGTCACCTGTGGGAGAGCGCTGGCATTTAAAAGCACCTTAATGGACTTTTCAGTGGGACAACAACATTAATCACGGGTTTCATCGCTGAATCCAGTGTTGTGGGATGTAAAGTCCCCTGTTATGTGTCCGGCTGTGCCGTGTTGTTGGTGGAGTGGGCAGCGTGGTGTTTGTCTCGATTCGGGTCACAACACCAGAATTGCCAGCGGGGTCCTCACACAGTGTACTCGTCAACAGAGGACCTCTCGTCCCTGCAGTCTTTGTCTCCTGGTAAACTCAACACCCTGACAGTGTGGACCATAGATACCCCCTCCTCTCAGAGTCAGGGGATCATTCAGACAGCTGATCGCTGAGGGGAATTATATTTATTGGTCATTAAATTTCACCCAGATTCGTTTGGACGGATTTGATGTGGAGTTCGGGGTGTCACAGTGAAAGGGCCGGACGGCCGAACTCTCTCCGCTGTCCAAACATCCTTCCAGGTGAGGCGACACTTCACCCGTGAATCTTCCGGGGTCGCCTGTTGTGTCCGCTGCTCCCGATGCGGCCGCCTCCACACTGGTGACACCGGCTCCTCCACAGTTGTGCGGGGTAGGGGTGATTTTTGGGGTTGATGATTGGGATGCTGTTCTTCTTGATGCGGGGGTGGGGTGAGAGTTTGATTTTTTCTCTGAACGACTTTCATGCTTTTTCGTTCTTTCATGGCTCTCTGGAGAAGAAAAAAAAAACTTGCAGTTGTTTATGGATACCTGATTTGATAATAAATTAACCGTTGAACTCTCCACTCCAAGCAGGACTTCCCGGTGTCCAAGCATTTTCATTCCGATGCCCATTCCAGTCCCAACTTGTCAACCCATCGTGTCCTCTTGTGCCAAGATGAGGCCACCCTCAGGAACCAGGATCACATCTCATATTCCGTCTGGGTATCCCCTTCCCCAACTTGATAGCATAAGTATCGATTTCTCCTTCCTGTGAACAAATTTCCCTCACACCCCTCCCTCCCAGACTTTTCCCGTCCTCTCACCTGCTTATCTCTTCTCTCTGGGTCCACTGCCCCATCCCTTTCTCCTGTTCTCCAATCTCCTCTCCTATTAGGCTCTATTTTCTTCTGTCCTTGAGCTATCCCACCTACCTGGCATCACCTATCACCTTCCTGCTGGACATTTCGCGCCCTCCCCGACTTTATTCAGATTTTTCCCCCATTCCATCTCAATCCTGAAGCAGGGTTCAACTGGAAACTTCGACTGTTGATTCTTTCCGGTAGATGCTGCCCGGCCTGCTGAGTTCCGCCAGCATTTTGTTTGTGTTGCTCTGAATTTCTAGCATCTGGGGACTTCGTCGTGTTTGTGATTTACCTCTCCGTTGCCCCTCCCGCCTCCGGCCAGTGGTGGCTCCTGCATGGACCTCCAGAGACTGTTCGCGCTGCATGGGCCTCCGGCCACGGGTGGCGCTGTGTGTACCTCCGCCCACCGGCGACTATGTGCAGACCTACAGCCACCGGTGGCGCTGTGCGTACCTCCGGCCACCGGCGACTATGTGCAGACCTCCGGGCACAGGTGGCGCTGTACGTACCTCCGGCCACCGGCGACGATGTGAAGACCTCCGGCCACTGGCGACGATGTGAAGACCTCCGGCCACTGGCGACGATGTGAAGACCTCCGGCCACCGGTGGCGCTGCGGAGAACCTCCGGCTAAACGCATGCGGTTTCTCACTGCATCTGTTGTTAGCGGTTCTCCGATTCGAGCGGGGGTGAGTCGGATTTGAGCCCGAGATTGTGTGAATCTGGGCCGGTTGCATTGCGCTCTGCGGCTGGAGCAGGGGTGCATTGCCAAATTTTTGCTGCCGGAGCTGTACGAGGGGTGATTGATAAGCTCGTGGCCTAAGTTAGAAGGCCTGAAGTTATACAGCTCTCGGTACCTGCACGTGTAGTTCAACTCTTTGTGTGATAATGCAGAAAGTTTGAAATTAATAACTTTTGTGGTATTTCTGTTTCAGATAATTGAAAATAGCTAGGATTTGTAAACACGAGGAAATCTGCAGACGCTGGAAAGGTTTTGTAAAATTGACTTCTTCCACCTTCAGCCACGAACTTATCGATCACCCCTTGTATGTCACACCCAATTTTTGTACCTGCTCATTTCATGTACTGAACAACTTCCTTGCCCCATTCACGTAACACATATGTAATGAGCAGTTAGACAAATTGGGTGTCTCTCTCTCTCTCTCTCTCTCTCTCTCACACACACACACACACACACACACACACACACACACACACACACATATGAGAATATGGCTTTTTATAATGTCAAGCACTATACCAAGATGAAAGAAATATATATGAATTCCAGAGCTCCACAGACATATAGTGATAGTTAAGACATAAGTTAAGATTATAGCCAATCACTGCATTTCGGTATATAACTAGTACAATAAAACATATAATATTTAATTTAATAATATGAATGACAAAGCATCGCACGGTTGCATTCACTACATCACAAAATATAATTATCAAGCAAGTTAACGTTGTTTGCTTAGGGTTGTTTGTGAGATAAATTTAGTTTTGTATTAGCAAGTAATCCACGGATCACCACAGTCACAGCTCCAGGATTTCACCAAAAACAATCAAATAACCTATCCTAATGTTATTAGTGGTAGTTTCCCCACCAGCTGCCAACCCCTCTCCCCTCTCCACTTCCGTAAGATTCCCTCTATTTAATATGCAGCCGCTGTTAAATTCCCCGCTTGTTTATTTTGACTGTGTTTTACAGAGGTGCTGGAGTGGTGCTCCGGTGAGCTCCGACAGCACTGCACCCCTGTTAGATCCAAGTAAACTGGACCCGGGGATCAAGCTGTCCCGGTTTATGAGGTGTTGAGCGAGTATTTCTGGTCTGGGATCTAGTGTTTTTTACAGAGGTGCTGGAGTGGTGCTCCGGTGAGCTCCGACAGCACTGCACCCCTGTTAGATCCAAGTAAACTGGACCCAAGGATCAAGGTGCCCGGGTTTATGAGGTGATGATCGAGTATTTCTGGTCTGGGATCAGATGTTTGTTTCTGGAGTTCCTTTGGAAGCAATGACTGCCAGTCTGAGGAGGGAATGAGTTCCCATTCCATCCCTCACAAGGAGAGGCTATGAGTAAATGGGCTGTTCTGTGTTTGAACCAGTAGAAATAGACTCAGGGGGTTCAGTGTTCAAACTGTGTTTTGAAGTTCCTCCTCGCTGTCACCTGTCTGTTAGACAGTGGAAATCAAACAGAAACTCAAGTTGCTGGAGATCTGCACTAAAAATGAGAAATTCTGAATCCATTCTGATAAAAGGTTGTGAACCTGAATCGTTAAATTTGTTGCTCTTCCCACAGCAGTTCCTTACCTGTTGAGCGATTCTGGTGATTCCAGTTTGTTTTTATTACATTCACTCTGGAATGGTTTAAATTTCCTGATTTAAACTTGGGAATGTGTTTGGTGCAGTTGTTGCTAACAAGGTTCACATGAATAATCTCAGGACTGATCGGCTTTATGTATGAGGAGCACTTGATGGTTATGGGGCTGTGCTCGATGGAGTGAAAGGGGTGGGGGTGGTTAAGTAAACCTACCAAAGGCTGAAAAACCTGGGTGCAGTGGACATGGACAACCAGAAGCCATGGAATGACCGCAGAGGTGCGTGCGCTGCTGAGGTCCCGCGACTCCGCCTTCAGAGCAGGTGACATGGCGGCTCTAACAACAGCGAGGGCCAATCTGTCCCGAGCCATCAGAGGGGCAAAGCGTGCACATGCCCAGCTAATCCACAATTGCTTCCAGGACAGCGGTGATGCGCGGCACATGTGGAAGGGCATCCAGGACATCACCAATTACAGGACAACATCACCTGACTGTGCAGGTGATGCCTTCCTCCCAAACACGCTGAATAACTTATACGCTTGGTTTGAGGCGGAAAGTGACGTGATGGCGAGGAAGTCCACCCCTCCTGCGAATGACCCGGTGCTGTGACTCTCCGTGGCCAATGTGAGAAGAACCCTGTGCAGGGTCAACCCACAGAAGGCTGCTGGACCAGTCAACATCCCTGGTAGAGTGCTCAGAGGATGTGCAGACCAGCTAGCAGATGTTCTCACTGACATCTTCAACATCTCCCTGAGCAGCGCCACCATTCCAATGTGCTTCAAGGCCGCCACCATCGTCCCCGTGCCGAAGAAGTCTCCAGTGTCCTGCCTAAATGACTACCATCCTGTTGCACTCACATCCATCATCATGAAGTGCTTCGAGAGGTTCGTCATGAGGCATATCAAGACCCTGCTGCCCCCCTCACTGGACCCCCTGCAGTTTGTGTACCGTCCCAACCGCTCAAAAGATGACGCCATTGCCACCACCCTCCACCTGGCCCTAACCCACCTGGACAAAAAAGACACATACGTTCGGATGCTGTTCATAGACTTCAGTTCAGCATTCAACACAATCATCACTCAGAAACTGATTGGAAAGCTGAGCCTACTGGGCCTGAACACCTCCCTCTGCAACTGGATCCTAGACTTCCTGACTGGGAGACCTCAGTCAGTCCGGATCGGGAGGGCAATCCCCAGGGCTGTGCTCAGTCCACTGCTGTTCACTCTGCTCCTCGGTAGAGATCGTAAAGAGCACCAAGTTTCTTGGTGTTCACCTGACGGAGAATCTCACCTGGTCCCTCAACACCAGCTCTATAGCAAAGAAAGCCCAGCAGTGTTTCTGCGTTTTGCGAAGGCTGAGTAGAGTCCATCTCCACCCCCCCCCCCACCCACATCCTCATCACATTCTACAGGGGTTGTATTGAGAGCATTCTGAGCAGCTGCATCACTGCTTGGTTCGGAAATTGCACCGTCTCGGATCGCAAAACCCTGCAGCGGATGGTGAGGTCAGCTGAGAAGATAATCAGGGTCTCTCTTCCCGCCATCACGGACATTTACACTACACGCTGCATCCGCAAAGGAAGCAGCATTATGAAGGACACCATGCACCCGTCATACAATCTCTTCTCCCTCCTGCCATCTGGGAAAAGGCTCCGAAGCACTCGGGCTCTTTCGACCAGACTATATAACAGTTTCTTCCCCCAAGCTATCAGACTCCTCAATACCCGAAGCCTGGACTGACACCTTTCCCTACTGTCCTGTTTATTATTTATTGTAATGCGAGTACTGTTTTTGTGCACTTTATGCTGTCCAGTGTCGGTCTGTATTCTAGTGTAGCATTCTCTGTGTTTTTTTTATTACGTAGTTCAGTCTAGTTTTTGTAATTAACGCCATGGTCCTGAAAAACTTTGTCTCATTTTTACTATGTACTGTACCAGCAGTTATGGTCGAAATGACATAAAAAGTTGTCTTGACTTGACATGGAGTGGATGTTTCCATTAGACGGAGAGTCTGTGATCTGACAGCACTGTCTTGGAATAAAAATGCTTCCCTTTAAAACTGAGATGAGAAAAATTTCTTCAGCCAAAAGATGGCTGATCTGTGGAATTTGTTGCCACAGAGGTTGGTTGAGGCTGTCATTTGGGTATATTTATGGCAGAGATTAACATATTCATGATTGCTGAGAAGCTTCAGGGTTACAGGAGGAAGGCAGGAATATGGTGTTGGAATAAATCTCAGTCATGGTTGAATGGTGGAACAGACTCGATGGATCGAATCCCCTAATTCTGTTCCTGCATCTTATATCTGACCATGACTGAACGATGACTCCTTCCTATCCCGTATCAGGTTCTGTGACGTGTCGGACAGTTACCGATCTGTTCACTGAGATCATTATATTTGTCTTCAATGTTTAGGTTTCAGTGAAAAGAAGTGTTTTGTTCTCCTTTGTATTAAGTTCACCCCTCCTGTGAATGACCGGGTGCTGTGTCTCTCTGTGGCCGATCTGAGAAGAACCTTGTGCAGGGTCAACCCACGGAAGGCTGCTGGACCAGTCAACATTCCTGGTAGAGTGCTCAGAGGATGTGCAGACCAGCTGGCAGATGTTCTCACTGACATCTTCAACATCTCCCCGAGCAGCGCCACCATTCCAACGTGCTTCAAGGCCGCCATCATCGTCCCTGTGCCGAAGAAGTCTTCAGTGTCCTGCCTAAATGACTACCATCCTGTTGCACTTACATCCATCATCATGAAGGGGTGATACAATAAAACACCTCGACCTGGGGAACTGCCACATTCAGTGTGAAGGAATCCAGCGGCTGGGACCCGGGCTACACAAGTGCCAGGATTTGAGGTAACTTGGTTTGTCTTTCACTCCGAACTGTGAAACTGTCTCATTCATCAGGAATTTCGGTAAATTTGTAGTAAATCAGATTGTGAAGAATTGTGACAAATGCCCAGGGGATCAGTCAGTAATTCCCCAAGGATGGGAGGGTTCTGCGGATCCTTGTGGATGGATGTTGGAGACTTCATCAGATCAGTGAACAACGACCATTGGTTTAATGGTAGTAAATCACAGGAATTTGATATTTCTGATGACATCAGGGATTCTCACTGGAAGATTGGGAACGAAACAAACGACCCGTAACATCCATCGTATGTCAGAACTCGAAGTATGGCTAAAAAGTCTGCCGACGCAGAGGGTTCTGTGCAGCATGATTCTGATACCCATGATAGCCAAAATCGGGATTCAGGTTATGATGAGTTGTCAGGGACTTTTCTGTTTTCATTGTTTCAACAGGATTCAGGTAGTAAGTCTGATGAGAAAGATTTATCCCTGTCTAGGAAGGAGTTTATAGCAGAACAGAACCGAGACCCTGAGATTGAAGCTTTGAAAGAAACAGCTCTCTCAGATGATGAGATTAAGAAAATGCCAGTTGGGTATTATCTCAAGGATGGAGTGTTATTGAGGAAGTGGAAGCCACCTGCTATAGAAGTGAGTGAGGCATGGACAATTGTTCACCAAGTTGTAGTTCCTGAAGTTTATAGGACTGAAATTTTAATGTGGCCCGCAGTATGCCCTTAGGTCAACATTTTGGAGTGAATAAAACTGTAAACAGGATTATGAAATAGTTTTACTGGCCTAATTTGAGGAAAGATGTTGTGACCTTTTGCAGAACCTGTCACACTTGTCGAGCTGTGGGTAAACCTAATCAGGTCACCCCAGTGGCCCCACTGTGGTTTATACCTGCATTCAGGCGAAATTCAATAGAGCGTATGAAATAGTCTCTCAAATTAATGTTGTGAATTATGTTATTAAAACACCCGACCGACGTAAACTAACACAGGTTGTACACATAGATATGATAAAGCCTTATTTTGACATGCAGGCACCTAATGTGAGTATTGTTGTCAAAACATATGAATCTGGCAACACTGAGAGTGAAACAATCGACTCGTCTGAGAATTTTCACAAGCCAAACGTGGACCCAGTTAGGCTAATGAACTCAGTTGATCCAGAAAACATTCAAAACAAGTTGGCTCACCTGCAGACAAAGCAACAACAACAGCTGAAGGAATTAATTCTGAAGTTTAAAGATTTATTTCTCGCTGTTCCCAGGCAAACCACGGTCGCAGTACATGATGTAGATATTGGCCAAGCTAAACCTATTAAACACCCATATTGCATGAACGTAGAAAAGTGTAAATTGACTAAGCAAGGAATTGAATATATGCTGGAAAATAGTATTATTAGTCCTCCAGCATCAGATTGGAGCTCACCCTGCTTTATTGTGCCCAAACCTGACGGTAGTGTTAGATTTTGCACTCATGATAGGAAGGTAAATGCAGTAAAACAAACAGATGCCTATCCTATCCCCAGGGTAGGTGATTGCATTGATAAGGTTGGAATAGATAATTTCTTACAAAGATAGATCTGTTGAAAGGGTATTGGTGTTTCCATTGATGGACAGAGGGAGATAAATTTCTGCATTTGCGACACCATCTGGTTTGTGTGAATACAGTGTTTTGACTTTTGGAAGGAAAAATGCTCCAGGAACATTCCAGAGAATGACTGATATCGTAATTCGAGGGTTAGAACACACAGATGCCTATATTGATGACTTAGTTACAGGGAGTGACACTTGGGAAGAGCATATCTCTGCAGTAGAAAAGCTGTTTGACAGGTTTTCCCAGCCCAGCCTTGCAGTTAACTTGGCTAAGAGTGAATTTGGCCATGACACTGTGACCTGTCCTGGCTATGTTGTAGGTCAAAGCAAGTTGGCTCCTGTTCGGGCAAAAGTCCAGGCAATTTCATAATTTCCTATTCTGACTGCTAAGAAGGCTCTTAGTAGGTTACTGGGAATGGATGGATATTATCGTAAGTTCTGTAAGAACTCTGCTATTTTTGCTCTTCCTCTGACTAATCTCCTGAAGAAGGGTGAAAAGTTTGTTTGGACCAAATCTTGTCAGGAGGCATTTGATCGATTTTAAGTTATTATGTGAGATTACGCCAATCAACATAGTGCTGTCAGCAAATTTAATTAGCAGATTGGAGCTGTGGGTGGCAACACAAGTCATGAGTGCACAGAGAGTAAAGGAGGGCGCCAAAGAGACAACCCTGTGGGTTATGTGTCCTGAGGGTCAGAGAGACAGAGGAGATGGAGCCCACTCTTACTACCTGCCGGCGATCTGACAGGAAGTCCAGGATCCAGCGACACAAGGCAGGGTGAAGGCCGAGGTCTCTGAGCTCCTTGTCGATACTTCGCGCCTTCGTATGGCTACGGCTCTGCCCATGACTGCAAGGAACTGCAGAGAACTGGAGAACAGAGAACATCAGAGAAACAACCCTCCACTCCTTGGACTCTTCCTTCAGTGCCCCTCCCTCGGAAAACCAGGCCATGTACAAAGAAACTCATAACCTGAACATTCTTGCTGCAAAGACGCTTCCACATTGGCAGAGAAATAGAAAAGCAAAGTGCGTAACACCAGGCTCAAGGACGGCTTCCTGTCTGTGGTTATAAGCCAAATGAATGATAAAATGGAGTCGGCCTCACAATGAAACTCGAAGTGACCCTGCACCATATGTCTATCTGCACTGCACTTTCTCTGCAGCCATAATGCTTTGTTACAGTTATTGTTTTGTTGTATATCAGCTCAATGTACTGTCGTAATGAATAGATCAGTGTGGATGGTACATCAGGCAAGATTAGCTCAGTACATGATGATAATAAACAAATTCACCATTTTAATTGTGTGGAAATATTAGACAGACTGAGCTTCTGCTCTGGAACCACAGAAGGAAACTGAACTGTTCTCTTTCTGAGGAATGCAAATAAATTGAAAGGGCTTCAATCTCTCATTACGAACTGCGGTACCTGTGATCAGTGACTGGTGGTGGGCCTCCCGTATCAATATCAGAATCAGGTTTAATAGCACCGGCATATGTCATGAAATTTGTTGTCCCTGCGGTAGCAGCAGAACATAATTCATAACCATAGATTTTAACAATTGTGATTTAATGTAAGAATATTAATATGACATAAATTATATAAATAGTACAAAATGAAAAAGAGATGTAATAATCTAGTTTAATTGTGTCGACTGTTTGACTGACTGGGTTGTTGCTTTGGAAGTAGTGGAGTGAAGCTTAACTAAACTGTACACATTTATGAGAAGCGCAGAGAAATAGAAAAGTCTAAACTCTCACATAAATGGGTCATACACCCAGAAACATCGGCTGCACTTCAGCAGGTAAAAACAGTGGAATGAAACATGCAGAAAATATTGCAGAAAAAAGACATACTGTTCGCCACAACGAGAGGCCGTGAGAGATCGGGATCTCACTGCCTTGTCTGAACGGGTGAAAGATGAAGTTACATGTACACGTAGAGTAGTGACCCGCAGATGCTGCAGATCTGCGGAAAAACGTGAGCAGGAAACGGGATCACGTGACCGGTTTGGTTCCCCCACCCCCAGACAGAGATCCAGTTACCCACCACTCTGTGGAAAGAAGGAAATTTGCCGCTCACATCTCCTCTCACCTTAAATGTATTAGACATTTCAACCCCCAGGAAAAATATATCTTCAGTCCACTCTATCTATTCCTCTCGTAATCTTATAAACGTCCACCCAGTCTCACCCCAGCCTGCGCCGCTCTGGAGAAAGGAACACAAGTTTGTCCAGCCTCTCGTTATAGCTCATGCCCTCTAATCCAGGCAGTGTCCTGGTAAACCTCTTCTGCGCCCTCTCCAAAGCCTCGACATCCTTCCGAGAATGGAGGCGACCAGAACCGTATGAAGCACTCCAGATGTGGTCTAACTAGTTTTATAAAACTGTGTTACGATCTGTAGCGTTTTAGAAAAGAACCAGCAGCAATAGAGTTCACACTGGAGTCTGCTTTTGATGTTAAAACCACTCCCTTTATTAGTATATACTTATAGTATAGTAACTTAACGAAATAAAGGAACGTTAACACTGTTATGTGTATATATTTGTAAATATAACTCCCAGACTATCGAGCCTGAGGGAACAAAGCTTAGAGTCTTGAGATGGTAAAGTAGGAAAATTCAGTAATCCACGGAATAAATGATGGGAGAGAGATATTTGTAATCCAGGGTGAAACGTAGAGAAAATGCCGTTACTACAGAATAAACGCCGTCGAAGTTCTTATCCGCTGAATCTGTCCAGATACGAGTCATCAGCGAAAGTGACCTATCACAGGAATGCCGTCTTCCAGGGGTTACCACAAGTACATGCCTGGGCAAGGGTTAACACAAGATATTCCAAAACCCACTCCTATGGATTATACGAAGTGACAGCCGCACACATTCGTTGTGGTTCCGTATACCGATGATCAACCCACTCTTGTGGGGATGGGGGAGTTCCAAGCCTCAGCTGTGACTAACTGAAGCTATCAGCTTTCTCTCTCTCTCTCTCTCTCTCTCTCTCTCTCTCTCTCTCTCTCTCTCTCTCTCTCTCATGGTTCAGTCCACAGTCAGCGCTGTCAGCCTGTGACTGACGTCATAGTCCCGCCTCCTCACGCCGGCGCTCTTAAAGAAACAGTCACAGTACGACCGCAGGCTCGTAACAGCCGCAACACAACTTCCCGACTTTTGAACTCAATGCTTCAACTAATAAAGACAACCATGTCATTTGCCTTTTTAAACACCCGATCAATCTGTGCAGTCTCCTTCAGGGAGCGATGAACTTGGATCTAAGATCCCACTGATTATCAGCACTGTTCAGGGTTTTGCATTTAACAGTGTACTGTCCCATACATTCGACCTACCGAGCTGCCAAGATGATCATCACTGATCAAATCTCACTGATATTTCTCAGGTCCTGTTGAATTTCAAGTCAAGTCAAGTCAAATCAAGTCAACTTTTATTGTCATTTCAACCAGAACTGCTGGTACAGTACATAGTAAAAATGAGACAACGTTTACATGACACAGTACAAAAAAACTAGACTGAACTACGTAAGAAAAAAAAACAGAGAGAAAGCTACTCTAGACTACAGACCTACACTGGACTGCGTAAAGTGCACAAAACAGTACCGGCATTACAATAAATAATAAACAGGACATGAGGGAAAGGTGTCAGTCCAGGCTTCGGGTATTGAGGAGTCTGATAGCTTGTGGGAAGAAATTGTTACACAGTCTGTTCGTGTGAGCCCGAATGCTTCGGAGCCTTTTCCCAGACGGCAGGAGGGAGAAGAGATTGTATGAGGGGTGCATGGGGTCCTTCATAAAGCTGTTTCCTTTTCGGATGCAGCGTGTCGTGTAAATGTCCGTGATGGCGGGAAGAGAGACCCCGATGATCTTCTCAGCTGACCTCACTATCCGCTGCAGGGTCTTGCGATTCGAGATGGTGCAATTTCCGAACCAGGCAGTTATACAGTTTCTCAGGATGCTCTCAATACAACCCCTGTAGAATGTGATGAGGATGGGGGGTGGGAGATGGACTTTTCTCAGCTTTCGCAAAAAGTGGAGACGCTGCTTGGCTTTCTTTGCTATGGAGCTGGTGTTGAGGGAACAGGTGAGATTCTCCATCAGGTGAACACCAAGAAATTTGGTGCTCTTTACGATCTCTACAGAGGAGCCGTCGATGTTCAGCGGGGAGTGGTCGCTCCGTGCCCTCCTGAAGTCAACAACCATCTCTTTTGTTTTGTTCACATTCAGAGGCAGGTTGTTGGCTCTGCACCAGTCCATTAGCCGCTGCACCTCCTCTCTGCAAGCGGACTCGTCCTTCTTGCTGATGAGATCCAACACGGTCGTGTCATCGGCGAACTTGATGATGTGGTTCGAGCTGTGTGTTGCAGCACAGTTGTGGATCAACAGAGCGAACAGTGGACTGAGCACGCAACCCTGGGGAGGCCCCGTGTTCAGTGTGATGGTGTTGGAGATGCTGCTCCCGATCTGGACTGACTGAGATCTCCCAGTCAGGAAGTCGATGATCCAGTTGCAGAGTGAGGAGTTCAGGCCCATTAGGCTCAGCTTTCCAATCAGTTTCTGAGGGATGATTGTGTTGAATGCTGAACTATAGTCTATGTACAGCATCCGAACGTATGTGTCTTTTTTTTCCAGGTGGGTTATGTCCAGGTGGAGGATGGTGGCAATGGCGTCATCTGTTGAGCATTTGGGACGGTACGCAAACTGCAGGGGGTCCAGTGAGAGTGGCAGCAGGGTCTTGATATGCCTCATGATGAACCTCTCGAAACACTTCATAATAAAGGATGTAAGTGCAACGGGAAGGTAGTCATTTAGGCAGGACACTGAAGACTTCTTCGGCACGGGGACGATGGTGGCGGCCTTGAAGCACGTTGGAACAGTGGCGCTGCTCAGGGAGATGTGAAGATGTCAGTGAGAACATCTGCTAGCTGGTCTACACATCCTCTGAGCACTCTACCAGGGATGTTGTCTAGTCCAGCAGCCTTCTGGGTTGACCCTGCACAGGGTTCTTCTCACGTCGGCCACGGAGAGACACAGCACCTGGGCATTTGTAGGAGGGGTGGACTTCCTCGCCGCCACGTCATTTTCTGCCTCAAACCGGGCGTAGAAGTTATTCAGCGCATTTGGGAGGGAGGCATCACCTGCACAGTCGGGTGATGTTGTCCTGTAATTGGTGATGTCCTGGATGCCCTTCCACATGCGCCGCGTGTCGCCGCTGTCCTGGAAGTAACTGTGGATTAGCTGGGCATGTGCACACTTTGCCCCTCTGATGGCTCGGGACAGTTTAGCCCTTGCTGGTATTAGGTCTGCCTTGTCGCTTGCTTTGAAGGCGGAGTCGCGGGACCTCAGCAGCGCACTCATCTCTGCGGTCATCCATGGCTTCTGGTTGGCAAGTATAGTGATGGTCTTGGTCAGAGTAACATCATCAATGCACTTGCTGATGTAGCTAGTCACTGATGCCGTGTACTCCTCTAAGCTGGTAGAGTCGCCATCAGTTGCAGCCTCCCTGAACATGTGCCAGTCAGTGTGCTCAAAGCAGTCTTGAAGAGGTATTCACCTATTCACCTGATATTCACCTGCTTCTGAACTGGTCCGGCGTGCCTGACGAGCAGTCTGTATGCTGGGATTAGCATAACAGAGATGTGGTCTGAGTATCCGAGGTGAGGACGGGGCTCTGCCCGGTACTCGTCGGGGATGTTTGTATAACCCAGGTCAAATGCGTTCTCCCCCCTCGTTACAAAGTCCACAGACTGATGGAATTTGGGGAGCACTGACTTAAGGTTCGCGTGGTTAAAATCACCGGCGACAATAAACGCTGTCAGGGTGTGCTTTCTGTAATTCGCTAATAGCCCCGTACAGTTCACAGAGCGCCTCCTTAGCATTAGCGCTGGGGGAAATGTAGACACCGAAATTAAGGACGAGGGTGAATTCCCATGGCAAATAAAATGGTCTGCATCCAACTGCCACAAACTCCACTAACGATGAGCAGTGTCTGGAAACCAGCACAGAGTTCTTACACCATTCCGTGTCGATGTAAACACATACACCGCCACCGCGGACCTTCCCGGAGACAGCTGCATCTCTGTCCGCACGAAACAAGGCTAGCCCGTCTAGCCGGATGGCAGCGTCCGAAATCCCATCAGTGAGACACGTCTCTGTGAAGACGTACGCGCAGCAAACTCTGTATTCCCGCCGAGTATTACGTTGGAGTCGGATGTAGTCTATTTTATACTCCAGGGAGCGGACATTGGAGAGCAAAATGGACGGGAGAGCCAGCCGGCTAGGGTTTTCTTTTAGCCTGGCACGGACCCCTACCCGTTTGCCTCGTTTCTGCTTCCTCGCACATCGCTTTCTACATCTCCATCTCCATCTCCGGCTCCCAACATCAGGCAAGTCCGAGGATTATAGGCCCGTTCACCTCAGCAAGCCGACGTCGCGTACTTCAGCCAGCAGATTTTTGTGGAGGTTTGTTTTTGGCCGATCTCTGTATTGTAGTAGAGTCTGACGATGGTAGATAGCCGCTCTGTTATCCATGTGCCCTAATCGAAAATTGTGTATCAAACTTAAAATAGAAAATTAAATTAAAGTAACACCAGGTCTGAAAGGCCGCTGCTGCAGTGTCGCTCCGCCTCTTGGGATAACCCGCCAAAATCAGTTACTGCTTCTCATAAATCCTGTTTCTAAGAATGATCTCCGGTAATTTGCCCGTCACTGAAGTAGGACTCACAGCTTCCCGCAGTCACAAGAGGACTAATCTATCCTAATGTTTTTTTCAAAAGTTCCAGTCCATTTTCTCTCTTAACTTCGATATGCTGTCGCACATCGGCCTGATAAACGCTCTCCTCGCAAATGTCTCTCTCACTGGAGAATACTGAACTGAAGACTTCATTCAGGACCTGCCCTTCTTCCCCCGAGTTCAGGGGCTCGTTTAATCTTCTGTCCCCGACCGGTCCTACACTCACTCTGGCCATCCTTTTCTTCACATACATCCAGAATGGATTGGTGCTTTCCTTAAAGTTACTGAAGACCTTCTGTAGTCGTTTCTAATGATACTAAATCCATTCTTCAGTTTGTCCCCGGCTACTTTGTAAATCTACAGTCATGTCTGATCCTTGCTTTCTAATCCTGAGGTCAGCTTCTGAAAGCTACTTCCTTCCGCTTGACCAGACGCTTCACATCTCTTTTCTCCCTTCACCATACCATCCTTTCCCTGCCTGAATGGGGCAAACCTATCCAGAACCCCGTGTAAGTGCAGCCTTAAATACCTTCACATTTCTGTTCTGCATTTCGCAGGACATATCCGTTCCCGATTTATGCTTCGATGTTCCAGCCTAATATCATCATAATTCCACTTACACAGTTATGTACTTCTGGAACTGACACAGGGCTGTGGGACGGGAGCGCGTAGTGTGATTAATGTTCGACCCTGACACGGGGCAGTGGGCAGAGAGTGGGGCAATGGGATGGGTATGGGGAATGACTCCAGCTTGTGGGGACACAGCGGAGCATTGAGATTACTTGGTGACTGACACGGGTCTGTGTGATTAGTGTATGTAACCCCTTTACGAAAGGAGGGCGATGGACCCCTTATAATTTGCCTATCGATACAACCGATCGACAGACGGCGCAATGGCCACTGCTGTACACACCAGCCTTGCGCATCTGGAGAAGAAGGATGCTTATGCGAGAAAGCTATTCTTGGATTACATTTCAGTATCCAACACCATAGTTACCCCGACATGAAGCTTAGAGATCTCGTCCTTGACCCTGCCCCTCAGATCTCCAGCAGGTTGTAATAATGGGCTCCTTCATCTCCACCCCTCTGATTCATCACAGGAGTCCCTCAGGGCTATGTACTGAGTCCCCTCCCTTACTCCCTGTGTACCCTTGACTGTATCGCCACCCACAGCTCCAATCTGTTAATTAAGTTTGCCGACGACACTACATTTATTGACCTAATATCAAAAAATAACGAAGTGGCCTACAGTGAAGAAGTTATCACTCTGACACAGTGACGTCAAGTAAACAACCTCTCCGTCAATGTCGCAAAAGCGAAGGAGATGGTTGTGGATTTCAGGAGGAATGGAGACGGGCGAACCCCTATTGACATCAATGGATCTGCGGTTGAGAGGGTGAACAGCTTTAAGTTCCTGGCATCCACATCACCGAGGACCTCACGTGGCCTGTACAGGCCAGCTCCGAAATGAAAAAGGCACAACAGCGCCTTCTTCACCTCAGACGGTTGAGGAAAATTGATATGGCCCCGAAATCCTAAGAATTTTCTGCAGGGGCATCATGACTGGCGGCATCACTCCCTGGTATGGGAACTGTACCTCCCTTAATCACAGTACATTACAGTGAGTTGTGCGGACAGGCCAGCGCATCTGTAGATGTGAACTTCCCATGAATCAGGACATTTACAAGGACAGGTGTGTAAAAAGGGCCCGAAGGTACATTGGAGACCCTGGTCAGCACAACCACAATCTATTCCAGCTGCTACCATCCGGGAAGCGGTACCGCAGCATAAAACCCAGGACCAATAGGCTCCGGGACAGCTTCCACCAGGACATCAGGCTGATTAACTCAGGCTGATTTGTTTGTACTCTATACTACATTGACTCTCCTATTTACTATAAATTATTATAAATTACACTGATTGCACATTTAGATAGAGACGTGACGTGAAGGATTTTACTCCTCATGTATGCAAAGGATATAAGAAATCGTTAATTTAAATTCATTTCAGAGTGAAGCACGATGAAGTATTAGTTTTATTATATTTTCTAAAGACCTTTCTTTATTACTGCATAAATAGTTAAATTGATGTACGGAACTAGAGTAAATTAAAAACATCGAAGAGCTTCCCCTAACGGCCCAACACAGTATTTCCGCGTTCTCACCCCACCCTTCCTTTGACCTCAGGACCATGGAGCCTAGGAGCACGAACAAACCCACCAGTGTCGGGTCTACGAGCTTCCACTTATCGGGTCGCCGCTTCCCCATGGATCAGACCCTCGAAGGTGAGGTAAGTCTCCAACTTTCACCCACCATTCCACAGCCCCTTCGTTCTGAAGACCCTATCGACTCGAAACGCCTCGCAAGCAAGTGGCAGCACCTCACTCTCCGGGGAGCGAAACCCCACCAGCAACGATTGCGGCGGGCTGGAAGTGGGAGCATTTCCCGCCCCCTCCTGCATTTAGCAGACTCTGGAGTGGCAATGCACTGTTCAACTGTGCAGCGACAACTGCACAAATATGACCTTCATGGAAGAGTCGTCAGAAGAAAACTTTTCCTGCATCCTCACCACAAAATCCAGCGTCAGAAGTTTGCAAAAGAACATCTAAACAAGCCTGAAGCATTTTGGAAACAAGTCCCGTGGACTGATGACGTTAAAGTAGATATTTTGGTCTGAATGAGCAAAGATATGTTTGGAGAAAAAAGGTGCAGAATTTCATGAACACGGGGTGGATCGATCATGCTTTAGGCTTGTGTTGTAGGTAGTGGAACGGGGAAGCATTTCACTGGTGGAGGGAAGAATGAATTCAATCAAATACCAGCAAATTCTGGAAGCAAACATCACACCCTCTGTAAAAAATCTGAAGGTGAGAAGAGGATGGCTTCTGCAACAGGATAATGATCCTATGCACACTTCAGAATCCACAATGGACTACCTCAAGAGGCGCAAGCTGAAGGTTTTGCCATGGACCTGACAGTCCCCCGACCTAAACATCATCGAACATCTGTGGCTAGACTTCAAAAGAGCAACGCGGCCCAAGAATCTCACAGAACTAGAAGCCTTTGCAAGGAGGAATGGGCGAAATTCCATCAACCAAGAATTGAATGACTATTAGATGTCTGCAGAAAGCCCGTACAAGCTGTGATACTTGACAAAGGGGGTGTTACTAAGTACTGCCAGGCAGTGTAACCAAACCTTTGGTTCGGGACCTTTTCCTTTTTTTTTTGTTATTTTGAAACTGTAAAAGATGAAAATAACATGTAATCTTTCTTAAAATATTAAAGAAATGTGTAATCTTTAAATTTATGCTTTTGGAAATCAAGTCATCTTTTACTCGCTTAGATATTTTGACTAGGGGCGTCCAAACTTTTGCACGCCACTGTATAAGGAAGAAAAGTGAAGGCAAGTGGGGCGAGAGGAGTAAGACGGGTGAGGGTGGAGGAAAGAGGCTGAGGGAGAGGGGGTGTGCTGAACGATTAGAGAGGGGTGAGAGAATGTCGAGGGTGAGTGAGGAAGAAAGGAGGGTCGAAGGGGTAGATTGTGCTGTGGAGAAGAAGATGCTCGGGGAGCTGCTCACGTTCAGACACGGTGTTGGGGGAGTTCCATTCCTTCTGTGGCAATATAGGACCGGGTGGTTAACACGAAAATCTCGAAAACACACAATAAAAGACGAACAAAGTCAAGACGATGAAGGCAGAAATTAAGATAAACCAGAAATTATTCAACACATTACAGTATCCTGAAACAGTTTAACTCAAGCTGATTACTTACACAGGCACAATCAAGTGGCAGGTATAATCACCAAAATCATGCTTTAAATTGTAAACTCATGAAAGAGACGATCCATTACTCTAAACCGAATCCTGAGGGAGGTTTGGAGTTGTAGTCCGACGATTTTATCATGACCAATCGATTCCTAGATATAGGGCAATACATCAGACACATCCAGATAGAATATTACAGGATTAAACAGCAAAAGCAATTTACTTAATAGTCAACCAATAAAAAAAACAAGAGACAAATCTGCAGGTATGTGTCTGTCACTCCAAACACACATAATAGACAGAAACAAATTGAGAAACTTGAGAAACAACAAAAATATGCTGACTTGAAAAATAAAATTGAAAGACTATGGTATATGAAAAGCGTATACAATGTCGCAATTGTAATATCCACTGGTGGCTTCATCCCAGACTCACTGCACAACAATAATTACACCTGCACATCAATATTCATGTAAACCTCCAGAAAGCTACAATAATGAACATCACTGGAATAGTAGGAGAGTTCCCAGCAATTGAAAAATCAGTTTTACCAGTTTTAGCTCTGAGAACGAAAGAATTATTAACATACATGCGTTTGTACTGGAGTGAATGCAGAGGAGATTCAAAATGCATTTTACTCAGACGGAAATTTGGAAAACTGCCAAACTGGACAGTTACAATTCGGGTCTGTGTCCAGCTGGATGTTGTCTGCTCATCGCGTGTTGACGGATCCGATGTAGGGTGCAAACAGCTAAATCTCATTGCGGAGCTGCCCACTCACTGCGAGTTCGGAACAGTCCCGATCTGACCGTCGGGGTGCTCACTGTGAACTCCGTCCGCTCTCCGTGTGACGGCCATATTTCCAGCAGCTGCTCCGTCACTTGAGCGCTGAGTATTTACACTGCAGGGCGGGATTTATTATTGAACGTGGTTCGGCGATGATGACAGCGGGGTTATGGTCAAAAATCAAAATAAGATGCAGG
The DNA here is from genome assembly GCF_030144855.1 of Hypanus sabinus. Taxonomy (NCBI): domain Eukaryota; kingdom Metazoa; phylum Chordata; class Chondrichthyes; order Myliobatiformes; family Dasyatidae; genus Hypanus; species Hypanus sabinus. The sequence continues at coordinate 817,126 of NW_026779721.1, forward strand.
ATGAATTTAATCACTGGTCGGAGGTGAAGGTCGCAGGGTGCGGCGCCGAGGGTTCTGTTCTCATGATGTGTTTCCCTCGGGCTGCAAACCAGTTTTATTCTCCCCGCTGCCACGTTCTCCAATGTCCGCCGGTTTTGCACTGTCAAGGTGGGAAAAAGCACCCTACCGCCACTGAGAAGAACTTCGACATTTTATTTATTATTTAGTTGACATGACCGGATATCTCGCTGCGCTGAGGAAATGCTCTCTGAATTTAGACTGAGTTACCCCATAAATAAACGTGTTTATGCAGCAAGTTAATACCATCAGCATGTATCCAGAGTGTTAAACATTTTCCAAGCCTTGGAGGGAGTCCGAGCAAAAACGGACGTTGGGGCGGCAATGACGGGAGAATGAGAGCACAGTGGACAGTGGAGTGGAGACACACGGGGAAGAGAGAGATGGGTAGAGAAACTGAATGAGAAAGACTGGGCGAAAGACGGGAGATAGGGAGAGGTTGAGAAGCAGCGAGTGACAAGTACGGGGCATGAGATAGGAGAGGGATACGGGTTAAAGGAAAGTGACGGAGGAGAGAGAAACAGGACGACGGAAAGTTGGAGATAGAAGGAATGGACAGAGAGACCGCAGGGCAGAAAGCCTTTGGGAGGGGTGGGGGGAGAGAGATTGAGAGATGCGGGGTGCGAGAGAGAGAGACAAGGCGGGAAACGAAAGCTGAAGTGGCAAAAAGACTGAGGAGAGAATTAGACTGGTAGGAGAGAGAGAGAGCAAGAGAGAGAGAGAGAGAGAGAGGGAGAGAGAGAGAGAGAGAGAGAGAGAGAGAGAGAGAGAGAGAGAGAGAGAGAGAGAGAGAGAGAGAGAGAGAGAGAGAGAGAGCGGAAGCGGAAGAAAGTATGGAATGAGAGCCCATTCAAGGAGAGAGACTAGAGTCAAGCAAGAGGCGGGAATGATCTCCCGAATGATCCGAATTTCATTCAGATCCAGCTCCAGCTCCCTAACATGGTTTGTCAGGAGCTGCAGCTGAAAGCACCTTTTACAGGTGTAGTCATCAGGGACAATTGTGCTCGCCATGATTTCCCACAGACTGCAAACGGAGCACTCAACTACCCTAACTGCTGCCTCAATTACCTATTCCTATGGTGTTTAAATTAATTAAAGGAACTTACCCGGCCTTACCTCACTGGGAGCAAGTCCGTCCTGAGCCTCTGCTCGCCGAAGCCTCACGCGCCAAACCTTCCTACTCTGTCTCCCACTACTCCGTCGCCCACGCCGTTGATCTGCTCGTTTTTTAAATCTCCCGCTGCTTCACGGCCCACTTTCACGCGCTTGCGCAGTCGTGCCCCGTTCAACAGCCGAAGAGATGACTGACCCTTCTCAATCTGCTCGCTTTTTAAATCTCCCGCAGCCTTACAGAGGGCGGCTCAATCCCGCCCAATCTGGTGGACTCTGTACAGAATACTCGAAATGGGGAGATAGCACCCTGCATGTTTCCGTGTTCGTCTCACAGTCAATTAACAAAGGAACGCTCCATATTGTCCTCCCTTTTTGCAGCTGCGATACTGTCCCTGGTTTCCCATCGCGCACACTTTACACTCTGTTACCCGACCCTGTCCATTTTGAAACATCTAAAACCCGGAAAGTCCTGAAGCCATCCCTGCCCTTGTGACAGTCGAGTGTCTGTGATAGTTTGGAACAAACTACAACCAGTGTAACATTCACGTCAGCATTTTTGAACGATTGGATCGCAACCTACCTGAACAGTGTGAAGTCAGCAATCTTACGCCAATTCCGCAATTTCCAGATAATCAAGCATATACCAGAAAATCTGCAGATGCTGTCATCCCCCTTTCTTTATCCCTAGGCCTTCTGTCCCATGATCCTCCGCCTTCTCCATCTCTGTATCCCTTTTGCCAACCAACTTCCCAGCTCTTAGCTTCATATCTCCCCCTCCTGTCCTCTCCTATCATTTCTAATTTCCCTCTCCCCCTCTCACATCAAATCTCTTACTCACTCTTCTTTCAGTTAGTCCTGCCGACGGGTCTCGGCCCGAAACCTCGACTGTACTTCTTCCTAAAGATGCTGCCTGAACTTTTGCGTTCCACCAGGATTTTGTGTGTGTTGCTTGATCAGGCGTGTGATTGTTTGAATTTATAACATATTTGCCAAGCCTGTTTATTGTAAAACGGCTTTATTTGAAAACTCCGCTGAATTGTCATCAGACAGTTACGTTATCTGCACAGATGGCCATTTAATGTAAACACATACTTCATTCCATTCCTCAGCTCTTCTCTGAATTTCCTCTGTGTCAGTGTATAGATACAAGTATTGGTGCACATGCTGAGTACTTGAAACATGAACCCAAATTGCTGTAGGATGTATACCGGGGAACTCAAATATCTGTTCTCGTAAAAATAGTTTTGCACTTGCCATTTCAGGGTATGGGCTAAATAGGGCATCCAAAATAATATAAAATTTGCTGAAATAGAGAACAGCAAAATCATCGATTTTCTGCGTTTTTCCAACTCGGCATCTTTCTGATTGTCGCTGCCGTGCCGAAGCTTTCTGCGGACTCTATTTGCCACAACGATATGCCTTACGGTTAATCCGTTAAACAACAGGATTAATCCGATTGGTAGCAATGGAGTTAAAATAGTGACCAGCAATGAGAATCCTCTCCACTCGGGTGAAGTAACGTATTCATAAGTGGTCGTGCACCGCCACGGCGTGTTGTCAATGATGACGTAAGGTTCAAGGGCAAAGTAAAACGGGACACTTCTCCCGCAGCTCACTATAACCACGGTCACGATAACCACCGTTGCTGTTCTCTCGGTGCAGTATCGCTCCCGCAGCTTTCGGCAACATATTGCGATGAAGCGATCGAAGGTAAAACTGACCGTAAACCAAACAGAACAGTCCCTCGTGACCACCCGAAATACAAGTGTCAGAGCGCATACAGGAGTGATGAGCAGGGATCTGGAATAAATGTGGATATTGTTGGTCTGTTCCACTAAAGCAAACACGATAACCACCATCAGATCCGCTGTTGCCATTCCAACCAGGTAACGGGTGATGCATTTAGAGAGTCCGCATTTTCCCCGAGAAAGGATCACAATCGCAGTTAGGTTAACTACAAAAAAATGGGAAAGAATAGAAATATAATTAGAATAAATGTAGATATTGTTGGTCTGTTCCACTGTAGCAATAACGATAACCACCATCAGATCCGCTGTTGCCATTCGTAAGGTAAATCCAAGAAATTTAAAAACAAAATAGAAACATGGTCAGCTCCCTGAATGCCCCCATTCTACCGATGCTATCAGGGTATGGTCTGTGGAAGTGGAAAGCGGAATCCGATGTGTGCGGTCTCGGTCGCTGCACTCCGGCTGGAGGACAATGACGGATGTGAGTGTCAGTGGATTGGCGACCTTCCCACAGTTTAGAGCGAGGCATCCGAGTTCCACGACTCACGGACCGGTGAGCAGTCGATCTGCCTGTTAGCAAAACCATTTCCATTACTAGTGGTGAAAGAACTGAAGGGATTGTTTGCAGCCGTGACAAAGTGGAATCAAATGATACGAAGCACAAGTTATCATTTCAAGAACAGTCCTACGTCTCGGAAATAGACTGGACCGTCACTTAAATAAGCTGCCACGTTGTTATACGGTCGAAGTGTCTGCACTGATACAGACTCAGACCTAGAAAAGCAAAGACCAGCACACTTCAGAAAGCCTAGCGAGGTGAAATTGTGAAACAATTACAATATCGACACCAAGTTAATTGAGAAATGAAGAAAACTCTGCGACCGAACTACGACAAAATGAAAATAAAACCATTGGATGCTTGAATCCTCCATTCCGGAAACACGTTTCAGCCGATGTTGGCACCTGTGCTCAGTAACAATGCGGATACCGCAGCAGAGTAAAGACGGCACCATACATAAAGTGACCAGCTCCGGCCTCTTACCGGGGACACCAACCGCTACAAGTGTGGGATAGTAAATGGCTGCGATGTAGTAAATCGCTGGATATCCCATATTACGTCAGAAGCAGCGTTTAGTTGTGTGGAGCGTTTCAGCTGCTCAGATGGACTGGTGATCGGTTTATCAGACTTTTATTGAGGTGAGAGCAAATCCACTGAGGCAATTAGCGTGGCTATCACGTCAGGGACATTAGTGACAACCAAATGCACAAACACTTACGTTAAACTATTTTTACTCTCTCAATCCCCTTGTCATGAATTTGACTCCTCAAGGGATTTTGCAATGCGATTACTTCTAAACAAAATATGATATGCTTTTTTTCCATGTTATTTTCCATGATACCTGGCGTCAGCTATTTGAATGAAGATACATTTTGTCATTGTTGCTTTTAATTCAGGCATTCATCTTGAAGTCGATTTATTTTGTAACATTTGACGGAGCACATTCGCTTCTGAATTTGAGGGAAGCAGTTTGTTCTGGCGGGTTCCAGTACATCCTCTCTCTTAACCTCGGTATGTTGTCGCACATCGGCCTGTTTAACGCTGTCCTCACAAATGCCCCTCTCACTTGTGAATACTGAACTAAATTCTTCATTCAGGACCTGCCCTTCCTCCCCCGACTTCAGGGGCTTGTTTCATCTTCTATTCCCGACCAGTCCGACATTCATTCTAGTCATCTTTTTCTGCACATACTTCTAGAATGGCTTGGGGTTTTCCTGACTGCCACTGAAGACCTTCTGTAGACGTTTCTAGTGATCCTAATTCAATTCTTCAGTTTGTCCCCGGCTACTTTGTAAATCTACAGTCATGTCTGATCCTTGCGTTCTAATCCCGAGGTCAACTTCCTAAAGCTTCTTTCTTCCTCTTGGCCAGCTGTATCACATCTCTTGACAACCATGGTTCCTTCACCCTACCGTCCTCTCCCTGTCTGAATGGGGCGAATCTGTCCTGAACGCCACGTAAGTGCAGCCTAACATACCTTCACATTTCCCATTGTGCATTTTCCAGGACAGGACATGTCCGTTCCTGATTTATGTTTTGATGTTTCAGCATAATATCATCAGAATTCCACTGACACAGTTCATTACATTGGGGACTGACACGGGGCTGTGGTACGGGAGCCGGTAGAGTGATTAATTTGGTTCCTGACCCGAGGAAGTGTGCTCAGAGTAGGGCAATGGGATGGGTATGGGGAAAGACATGAGTTTGTGGGGACACAGCGGGGCATTGAGATTACTTGGTGACTGACGCGGGCATGTGTGTTTAGTGTATGTAACCCTTTAATGAAAGGAGGGTGCTGGACCCCGTATGATTTACCTTCCGACATCACTGATCGACAGGCGACGCAATGGCCATTGTTCTACACACCGTCCTTTACACATCTGGAGAAGAAGGATGCTTATGTGAGAATGCTATTCTTGGACGACAGTTCAGTATTCAACACTATAATTCCCCCAAGGCTCGATAGGATGCTGAGGGATCTCGTCCTTGACCTTGTCTTTCAGATGGCTAGCAGGTAGAAAGGGTGGGGCCGCTCACTTCCACCCCTCTGACTTTCAACACAGGAGTCCCTCAGGGCCATGTACTGAGGCCCCTACCTTACTCCCTGTATACCCATGACTGCATCGCCACCCACAGCTCCAATCTGTTAATTAAATTTGCCGACGATACTATATTGATTGGACTAATCTCAAAACATAACGAAGTGGCCTACAAGGTAAAAGTTATCTCTCTGACACAGTGCCGTCAAGTAAAAAAAACCTCCCTCATTGTCGCAAAAACAAAGAAGCTGGCTGTTGATTACAGGAGAAATGGAGACAGGATAACTCCTATTGACATCAATGGATCTGAGGTTGAGAGGGTGAACAGCCTGAAGTTCCTCGGCATCCACATCACAGAGGATCTCACGTGGTCTGTTCACATCAGCCGTGAACTTAAAAAGCACAACAACTCACTTAGAGATTGTAAGCTGTTTTGGGCCGCTGATATTAGGAAAAATGGGTTAACATTTGAGTGAGTTTAACAGGGGTTTATGAAAGTTATTCCAGGATTGGATACCTTGTCATATGAAGAGAATCTGATGGGTGATACAATTTAAACCTAGCGAATTTCCTCGATGGGCTGAATGTGGATCGAATGTGTCCTATGGTGGGAGAGTCTAGGACCAGAGGAGACAATTTCTGAATAGCGGGTCGCCCATTTGCAACATTGATGAGTTTAGCCGGAGAGTGGTGGATCTGTGGAATTCGTTGCCACAGTCAGAGTGGAGGCAAAGACGTTGTGCTTATTTAAGACAGAAACTGATAGATTCTTGACTTGTCAGGACATGAAGGGATACAGGGAGACAGCCGGAAATTGGGTCTGAGAGGAAAATTGGACCAGCCATGATGAAATGTCAGAGCAGACTCGATAACCTAACTCTGCTCCCAAGTATTTTGGTCTATTTTTAAATATCCATCTCTCAGTTGTATTGTATCTGGGTGATCTGGTTCATACACTACCAGCTCTATTGCAACTTTCATAATTTTGCTCTGCACTGATCCTGTCTAAAGTTCATGTTTATACCTTTAGAATATAGTTCTACCATTTAATTAATTCTTCTACGTTTAATGATGAAGGAGCGATCGAATGTTTATACAGGGTTTGTCAACCTCAAAAAGTTATTATTAATTTTTACTTGTTTCTTGCCTCGGGCCGGTATAACCTGGGGTACAGCGGTCGCGAAACACACTCATTTGTCAATTTGTTAGGAAATTGTTTGCTCAAATCGCTGGGATGTCTTCTATGGATGGACATGAGTGGTCGACTTGATCTTCCATAGAGACCACTTCTTCATGTTTCTGGATTGTGCTCTCATTTAAGTTTAGTGGTGTGAATTTTGTTTTAGTTTTACACATTCCGGCATGCACGGCTCAATTCTGGTTTCGTTAGCACAAACATATCCTGAAGAGGTTTTTTTTTTAATTAACACACCTCCCCTTCTCGCAGTTTCACCGATGAAGTACCTCCTTGTTATTCTTCCTCCCCTGCCCTATACAAAACTTACTCTGACTTATCATCTTCTTTAAAAAAAACAATAATTCAAGAGTATCGTGGACATATGTGAGTGTAGTTCCATTACTAATGAGAAAAGGTGCTTTGGAAGCTGGAACGCCTGGAGGTAGATAAGTCTCCTGGACCTGATGATGTACACATCAGGGCTCAGAAAGAGATAGCTGGAGATTTTGTGAAGGTATTAGAGTCATGCAACATGACAACACAGGAAAATTCCATTCGGTCAGTCTAGTCTGTGTCAAGCCATTAATCTGCCTAGTTCCAGCAAATTCTAACGGGATCTTAGTCATCCATTCCCTCCCATCCATATATCCATCCGAACTTCTCTGAAATGTTGAAAATCGACCCTGCCACTGGCTCTGGCAGCACATTCCACATTCTCACCGCCTCTGAGTGAAGACCTTCCCCCTCATGATTCTCTTAAACAATGAGTAATCATCTTTCAAGATTGTCCTCATTTTGGGATGTTTCTGCCGAACTAGGAAGTTGCAAATGTCACCCCACTCTTTAAGAAGGAAGGGAGGCAGAAGAAAGGAAATTGTAGAACCGAAAATCTGACCGCAGTTGTTGGATTCCATTAAGGCTGATTTTTCGGGGTACATTGCGCATGCTAAAGTAAGCCAAATTCAGCATGGTTTTCTTCAAGGTATATATTGCCTGACAAATCTCTTGGAATTCTTTGACAAAATAACAAGCAGAATAGACAAAGGAGAGGCCGTGGATGTCTTTCTCTTGGATTTTCAGATGGTTTTTAACGACTTGCTGCACATGAGGCTGCCAAACAAAATCATAACTCATGGTATTACAGGAAAGATGCTGGCACGGATCGAAGATTGGTTTACTGGAATCACGCAAAGAGTTAGAAGTGGCAGATGGAGTTTAACACGGAGAAGTGTGAGGTGGTACACTTTGGAAGGACAACCTACAAGGTAGAGTAGAAAGTAAATGTCAGGCAAGTTGGCAGTGTGGGGGACCAGAGGGATCTGGGGTTACAATTTAAGGTGTGCGGCAGGGTTTAAGGGTCGGCACAACATTGTGGGCCGAAGGGCCTGTAATGTGATGTACTATTCTATGTTCTATGTTCTAAAACCAGACTCCAGTTTGTTCTATTTCTGATGGTTCTTTTAACCTGTTACGCAATACGTAACAAAATTGGGGACTCGTCTGGGAAATAACAAAATTGGTGCTAGCCATTTTAAATTTGTTGGGGGCTTAATTGAGTGATTAGTGGTTGATCTTATAGTAGAATAACTCTTTTATTTACTTGAGTGGAAAATCCGCAGCAATGAAGATTGAGGTTGGTAGGTTTCCGTGGAACAATCCCCTGAAGTATGAGATGATGCTAAGAGGGATTTGCTGTTGGGAATTACTCATAAGTGAAAACCTAAGGTGAGCACTAGAATGAGGATTTCGATAATACAGCCGTTAATAGCAGAGTATCATATATGCAAGTGGATGTTTGAAGAGGATGTGTGGGAAATGGTGTTGAAAGTAAACCTACTGAGGCTGAGGTTCAGCTTCGGTTAGAAAAATTAAAGGGATGATGAGAAAGTGGCTGAGAGTCAACAGACTAGTTTACTTTAACCCATGAGGTTAAGTTTTCCCTGAACGAGAGCCTCAAAGAGAGCAGCTGCGGTAATCAGGGTGAACTGGCATTTGAATTTGGGGCTAGTACTGAAAGCGTAGAAGAGGCAGCTGGCCCGACTGCCTGTGTTCAGGTTGTTGAAGCACCTGTGAATTTACAGGGTACTGCACCTTGTGTTGAAACTCAGTTAAGGTCTGAGGTGTTTGACCCGGTTGAAAAGGAATGCAGTTCTTTTGTGTCAGATGGACTTGGTTCAGTGAATAATGGGTTAGCCTTGGTACCAGTGGAATTTGAAGATTCTCAGTCACTTGAGTAGACAGTGATCTAAAAGTTTGTGATGAGATGAACACTGGTGAGGTGAATGTTATTGAAGATATTGAGAATGGTGGTTTCTCTGGACATTTGAACAAAGTAGCTCTGAAGTATACATTGGTTTCAAGACCTTTGACCTTGCTGACAGAAACAGCTCTCTCAGATGCGGAGACAGTACACGTTGATTTGATTAACTATATTTTGGAATTTAACGATATACACCTTGGTGATGTTGTTCAAGTTTGGGAATTGGAGACACAGGATTTTGGGATTTCTTAAAACAAAGGGAAGTGCTGTTTTGACCAAGAGAGACCATCTGCAGGTGTTCCTATGGAAACATATAGAACTAAAGATCTTGGAGGTGGAATTAATGACTTGTTTGGAAGAAAAGACTTCGTTGGAAGTTCAGCGAATGGGCTTAGTTTAGAAAACATGAGTGAGGAGTTAGCACCTGTGCAGAATAAAGTTCAGGCCGTCCTTGAAAGCGCTGTTGGAGCTGATCACGTGATGGCTAATTGCTCTGTGGTGAAGTGGAAAAGAGAAAATGTGTGTTCAAACGCTAGTTTGAAGATAACAGGATTTGGTTTTTAGGAAATTTGGTTATGTAACAAAGTATGTGAAAGGTAAAGACAATAACATGGTGGATAGATTGTCTGGATGTTAAGTTTAAGAATGAGATAGAAATTTGTATTTTTTACGCTTCTGTAGTCAGCTACATGTTAATCAGGTATGTATTGCTTCATATTCTATAATCTACAGTTAGACAAAAACTTTGCTCCTTGATCAAACTTTTTTTCCCAAGAGTAGGGAGGTGCGACGACATCCTAAGCATTATTCAATATGAAATGTGCCTATAAAAGAGAGAGAGAGAGAGAGAGAGAGAGAGAGAGAGAGAGAGAGAGAGAGAGAGAGAGAGAGAGAGAGAGAGAGAGAGAGAGCTCCGAACAGCCCGTGAGTCTCCATGGTTACGGAAGGGCGGGGCTATATAATGGGCAGCTCGCGTTCAGCATGTTTGGGATATATACAAGGTCAGCTGACTTTTCACACAGACACACGGAAGACAAGGACAGAAATACAGAAGAAATAGACACTGTCTTTCACCGTCCACTAAAGTGTGGGTTTTCCTCGCAGTGTGGAAAAGCGGTGACCGGTGGAAAGCTCTCGGTGTGTTTAACCCTGGCCTGTGTTGATAGCTTTACCGCGTGAAAACGGTACCCTTTTGTGTGATCACTGTCGGTAACCTTAACAGGACTTCGGAGGAAAATATCACCTCTCTCTCCCTCTCTCTCTCTCTCTCTCTCTCCCCCCCTTCTCTCTCTCTCTCTCTCTCTCTCTCTCTCTCTCTCTCTCTCTCTCTCTCTCTCTCTCTCTCTCTCTCTCTCTCTCTCTCTCCTCAATTCTACTCAACTTAATATCAAGAACTGAAATGACGTCATTCCTATACCATCGTAAGACTGTATCATTTACCATCTAAGCTTGAAGAAATTTGGGTTATTATTTTACACACTTATAAATGCATAAAATCTGCTAACCTGTTTGATTTATCTGGTTTTATATTACTAAATTACATATTACATAGAACATAGAATAGTACAACACATTACAGGCCCTTCGGCTCACAATGTTGTGCCGACCCTCAAACCCTGCCTCCCTTGTAACACCCCCACCCACATTAAGTTCCTCCATATAACTGTCTCGTAGTCTCTTAAACCAGTAGTGTATCTGCCTCCACCACTGACTCAGGCAGTGCATTCCACGCACCAACAGCTCTCTGAGTAAAATACCTTCCCCTAATATCACACTTGAACTCCCCCCCCTTACCTTAAAGCCATGTCCTCTTGTACTAAGCAGTTGTGCCCTGGGGAAGAGGCGCTAGCTATCCGCTCTCTCTGTTCCTCTTAATATCTTGTACACCTCTATCATGTCTCCTCTCATCCTCCTTCTCTCCAAAGAGTGAAGCCCTAGCTCCCTTAATCTCCCTTAATTACTTAGATACTATAAATAGTGTTTTGTTTGTAACAATACCACACTCCAGGTATGTTCCATTTCTGCTGGTTCTTTTAACCCGTTATGGGGCACGGAAGAAAACAGTTCCAACCCCTACATCACACCGCATATCATTAAACCCCTTCGACCCCTACAGTACTCGGCATCTCCGCCAAACCTCCATCATCCGCCCTGGTGCATTCAGACGACAGCAGACCCGAGAAAGATACCGTCGTGTCAGATTGAATGGCTCATAAAACACTGTTGGCCAGTAGAAGCTACAGACTGATCAAAGACAAACCAGTTCTCTCTGCCCCGCCCGCACCCATTTTGTGGGCTATGAACTGTTTCTTGCATTGGAATAATTTAATCAGAGGAATTGAATGTGGACACAGCGAGCTTCAGGTAATGATCTGCTAAACCTGAGACCATTCTCAAACGAGTCGCCATTTGTTAAGCAAACGGTGTGGACTCTGACCTGATTCTTGACTCTGGTTCAATCTAATCAGAGCAATAAACCCGAGACAATGCTCAGAGGAGTAGCTACTTGTTATGTAAAATGCCAGACATGTCAAACAGGCAATCTGGAGTCTCGTTAGACTCTGTCTGGGTTGCCTGATTTTACTGGTTCGGACCAGTCAGGGTGTAAAGATAGGAATACACAAGGCTGGGGTGGGCAAAGCCACGTTAAATATGTTGGTTGTAGCTCTGTGCAATGATCAGTAGCCAGGTGACCCAGGTAGATCAGGTGACCTTGAGCCAATTGTTTAAGGATCCAATGGTTCAATTGATGAGGAACAATAGAAGATCCCAGAGCTTCAGATATGCAGGGGTGATACCTCTCCAGCGGCCAGAGACCAACCTTTGTCGAACGTAGGACCACCCGGACACGTGGAGATCGGGAACATGAGGATCGGAAGATGATGATATCGTGTGGATATTCAGAGGCTTTTTCCCAGGGCTGAAACGGTTGCCACAAGAGGACACACGTTGAAGGTACTGGGGATTCGGTACAGAGCAGATGTCAGGGGTGAGTTTCTTTACTCAGAGAGTTGTGAATGCGTGGAATAGGCTGCCGGTAACAGTGCTGGAGGCGGATACAATTGGGTCTTTTTAAGAGACTTCTGCAAAGGTACATGGAGCTTCGAAAAATAGAGGGATATAGATAAGCATAGTCATTTCTAAGGTAGGGACATGTTCGGCACAGCTTTGTGGGCCGAAGGCCCTATATCGTGCTGTAGATTTTCTATGTTTTCTGTGTTTCTATGAATTGTCTTGCCAGCGTAGATTCTTTTCCCGGATAATACCTTTTATCTTCATTGACTGTTAATGGACTGTCAGGGTGTTGAGTAGGGTGCACACAGGAAGATGGTGTGTAAATCTACGTGCTTTTAGTATAAATAATAAAAGATACTTGTTGGTAAATACAGATTCTCTGTATCTCGTTAATCATTGCTACAAGGGATGAATCTTTTCACAGTGGCGTCCATCATTAACATTGCCCACTAACAGGACGTGCCCTCTACACAGTGTTACCATCGGGAAGGAGATACAGAAGCCTGAAAGCTCAGGCTCACCGATTCAGGAGCAGCTTCTCTCCCCGCTGCCACCTGTATCCCAGTTTTGATGTCTCTAGATTTATTTATCCTGTATTTCATTGTAATGCTGCCGTAAATTTAACAATTTCACGACGTCTGTCTGTTATATTAAATCTGGTTCTGATTCTTTAAATATACCTTTGAAACCTTTGATTCTGATTCAGATGCAGCGGGGTTGTGTTAGATCGAACTTACATTAGTTGAAAGCCTATCAGAACCTCGTGTACTGTGCTGTAATATTCTATGTACTGTGCTCGATCGAGCGTACCGTGTCTTGCTATAGTTAAGCAAGTCGATTAACTATTTAAAGCTATGACGCCTTGCTTTTCCAGACTACTCTCGGTGCATCGGATAATAAAGTGCAGGAGAATTTAAAGAACAATAGGCCATAAATATCAGTACCGACCGCTGGATGATCTCGATATCTTTGCTCGGAAGGGATTCGCCAAGTACTATGTAATGAGGAATTGTCCTCGGTGTTCAGACTACGCCGGTCATGGGGTATGAAGGGAAGTATCTGGACAAACAGGAACATTAGCGATAGTCAGTATGGGCCAGTGCCTTGCAGGTCATGTCTAACCAATCTCTCAGAGCTTTACGAGGTAGTTACCGGGAATGGTGTGGTGGCAAGGCAGTGGACGCCGTCTAGCAGGGACTTCAGCAAGCAGTTTCTGAAGGTTCTGTATGGGAGGATGTTCGAGAAGGTTCAGTCGCTTGGCTTTCATGATGAGGTAATAAGATGGATTCGCCAATGGCTATGTTGGGGAAGCTATAGTGTGGTAATAGATGATTGTCTCTCTCACTGGGGACCTGTGACGAGAGGAGTGTCCCAGGGATCGTCGCTGTAGCTGTTATTATTCTTAATCTATATCAACGATCTGGATAATAATGTTGTGAACTGGATGAGCAAATTTGCCGATGACAACATCATTACGGGTGTAGTCAACAGCGGGAAGGAGTACCGGAGCATGAAGCGGGATCTGGACCAGCTGGAAAAATGGGTTAAAAACTGTCAGATCGGATTTAACGCAAACAAGTGTTGGAATTTGCAAATTGGGAGGACCAGCCAGGGTCGGTCTGACACAATGAGAAATAGGGCACTGAGGAGCACGATAGAACAAACGACTCTGGGAATGCAGGTCCATAATACAGGGAAAGTTGCGGCACAGTTACACAGGGTCGTAAAGCTATTCGCACTTTCGCCTTCCTAGACCAAAGTATGGAGTACAGGAGTTGGGACGTTACGTTGCTGTGATTTAAGGCTTTATTGGGGCCCGAATTGGAATATTGTGTACAGTTGGGCTCAACTACCTACAGGAAAGATGCAAATAGGATTGAAAAAAATGAAGAAAAAAATTACACGGCTATTGCGGGTACTGAATGTTTTGAATTAAAAGGAAAGATTACATATGTCAGCACTTTATTCCCGAGCGGGTAGTGGACTGAGGGGAGATTTGATGGAGGTATACAACATTAAGAGGCGTATAGAGAGTGTAAATGCAAGCGGGCTTTCTCCACTGATGTTGGGCGAGAATACAACTGCAGATCATGAGAGAAGGGAGAAATGTGAAATGTTTAAGGAAAACATGAGGGAAAACGTCTTCACTCAGAGGGTGGTCAGAGTGCAGACGGTGCTGACAACACAGGTTGTAATTGAAATTGCAATTTCAACGTTTAAGAGATGATTGGATAAGTACATGGATGAGAGGGATATGGATGGCCACGGTCCGGGTGAGGTCGATGGCAGTAGGCAGTGTAAATAATTCCTCACGGGCCTGACGGATTGAAGATCCCGCTTCTGTGCAGTTGCTTCCTGTTGCTGTCTGACTCTAAGTCTGGGTTAGAACTTCAGTGTCTCACAGAACCGAACAATCTAGAAATTCGTTGATGCTTTTCAGTCCCTCTGTCATTGCACACACTGAAGCATGGAGATTGAGTAAAATGGATGGTCATAGCAGGAGAAGAAAGAAGTGCAGATGTGAGATGATGAAGGGAGTAGCACACTGAAGGAAAATACCTTCACTCCTTCAGTAAGGCGGTAAAGACAACGGTTCCGGGCTGGAGGTGGGTGTGACAGCGGCCCCAGTACAGTGAACAAATCTGTTGCTTCATCGGAGGTACAGGGGATCAGTAGTCCTGATACTATACAACAAAGGGTTCATTTAATCCGAATCCTGTCCTCGGTCAGAAATTGGAGGTGGGAAACCTCGGAAGTCGTTGAATGCTTGGAGTTGTGGAGACGCCATATTTTTCATTGTGTTGAATATTAACTCCTGGACGATACATTACTTTCTGCGTCTCCTTGTCTTAGAGTCGAAAGGCTTTACTAACTGTTGTATGGTTGCCATTACAGCTGTTTATTAACTATTGAACAAATAAGGGCATGTCATTTTCTGCGCTATTTTGAAAATATGAATGCATCGCGGATTTAAAATATAGCACGAGGTTTGGACATAATTGAGTTCAATTGAAAGAAATAGAAAGATTACGGCCATGAATGACTTGATGGCAGTCATGTGTTTCTGTAGTTTGTGTTGGATGGGGGGTTGAATTACTCTTTTTTTTCACCATATATGAGACAGAAATTTTTTGTCTCCTTGCGAGAAGTGTTTTCCAGGAACTGATGCGAAATTCGGAGGCTACATATCATTCCGAAATTCTAAGGTGTTAATGTATGTGAGTCTCAGGTCTCCAGGTCTCACTCTCCTAAGTTCTTTAGAATACGTGCTGAGGCCTTTTGCTTTGGAAGTTGTCTATTCTGTATTCTCCAATTGCCTGCGATGGTTTTGCAGGAAGAGAAGTCTAAGCCCGGATGTTTGGTTTGCTTTCGCAGAGTTTTTAGTTTGTGTAGTTATGAATGGTTCATTTATTATGGGTTTCTGATGGAAACACAGACTCCACACCGGCCGTGTGGATTCAGGGTTAAAGGGATCGAAATTTGACCGCTTCTACACCCGAGACGATAAAATCACGATTCAGAAGTAAATTGTCATTTGGATAAAATGGTGTCTACTTGAATTGGGAATTTGTAATTGGCATTTTGGAAGGCTGGTTCTTTTAATGAGCAGCAAAAGCTGCTGATTACTTTGAAACACTTTGAAATGCTGGTTTGAAGTTGCAGGTCTCATTGGAAAAGATTGTTTTGAGGTCATTGTAGCATCTGCCCTGTAATATGTAAATGGAAGGTCAGTTTAGATAACGTGGCGGTGTAATCATTAGCTCAGCGATTTGCTTACGTCATCAGCCCTAATTCCATTAATTATCCAGCTGCTGCTGGGTGGTCAGATTAAATCGGTTATTTCCCTCTATAACTGCGAAGTCCAAATATAGTTGTAAAGTGTACCGAAATTTTGACCCACGACTGACATAATGCTCGCTGGTCTGTAATTCGAAGGAGTCTCCCTATTATCTTTGGTTAACAAAGGAATAACATTTGCCACCCACCGCCCCCCCCCCCCCCCCAGTCTTCTAGTTCTACATCCATGACCAACGAAGACACAAATATCCCGTCCAAAATTACAGCAATATCTTCGCTCGCTTTCCAAAATGACCTGGACTATATCCCTTCCGGCACCGTAGAATCACCTATCATAATGTTTTCGAAGTTTCCGGCGCATCCTCCTTCTTAGCGTCGGCACGTTCTAGCCTTTTGACTCTGTGTTCATATTCATCAATGTATTCAGTAAGGACACTTCACCACTTCCTTGACTCCAAACACAATTTTCCTCTGTCTGCCCACACTCGATCTAGTCATCCTCCTGTTCTTCCCTTATTTCAGTGCAACTCGCTACGGCATTCACAACTCCCCTTATGCCTTTTCTAAGTCCATTGTTAAATTCTTTGCTGTCTGCATTGTGACTCGCCATAACCCTACCCGATCCTTTCTTCCTAAACCTAAACTATCTTTTTTCTTCTTCTTGATTCGTCCATATTTCTGGTCACCTAGGTTTACCTTACGCTATCATCCTTTCCCTGCGTCAATGAGACAAGCCCTTACTGAACCCTTTGTCAGTGCTCCCTAAACAATACCTACATATCTGTTGCGCATTTCCCCGGTCTCCAGGGTTAAGCAAGGACATTCTGGCTGTAGAGGAAGTGCAGCGTAGATTCACGAGGTTAATTCCTGGGATGTCTGGACTGTCTTACGCAGAGAGACTGGGCTTGTACACGCTGGAACTAAGGAGATTGAGAGGGGATCTGATTGAAACATATAAGATTATTAAGGGATTGGACAAGATAGAGGCAGGAAATATGTTCTAGATGCTGAGAGAGTCCGGTACCAGAGAGCATGTTTTGAGAATAAGGGGTAGGTCATTTAGGACAGAGTTAAGGAAAAACTTCTCCCAGAGAGTTGTTGGGGTCTGGAATGCACTGCCTCGGGAGGTAGTGGATGCCAATTCTCTGGATGCTTTCAAGAAGGAGCTAGATAGGTATCTTATGGATAGGGAAATCAAGGGATATGGGGACAAGGCAGGAACAGAGTATTGATAGTAATTGATCAGCCGTGATCTCAAAATGGCGGTGCAGGCTCGAAGGGCCGAATGGTCTACTTCTGCACCTATTGTCTATTGTGTATAATTTCCCACTGTACGTTCCCAAGTTCCTGCCAGGAAGCGCCATAATTCGCAGACCCCCAATTAAATACTTCC